>NC_141918.1:45262500-45565530 GCF_057802395.1 Ceratotherium simum simum | reverse complement strand
AGATTCCCTAGCAAAAACCTCTGTTCTGATAGCATTACATTCTCACTTCTAGTGCTTTGCTTTTTTCTCAGCCCCCTTCTCTCCTGCCAAGCCTAAATCTTCCTCATGTCCTAGCCAGCTTGAAACCCGAACGAACCTCCACGTTACGCCTCTCTCAACGGCTCTGTGACCTCAGCCCACTGTCCGCCTGACACTTCAGGGTATTGTGCATTTTCTACTTTGTATCTATGTCTACTTCCCAGTTAGACTGTAACCTCAAGGAATGATCATTGTTTTAAATTCACTTCCTAGCCCTTATTTTCCATAAAACCCATGAATTTGAATTAAATAAATTAAATTATCATATACACACATCTTCAAGTTATGCGCTTCTGAGAATATCTTGGCTCTGTGAGATGAAGAAGGATTTTTTAAAATATATTTGCAGAAATTGATTGAGTAACTTGATCCATACGGGAGTGAATATTAAAAAGGAAACTGAAGTTGGGTTAGAATGTCAAGCTGAATTGTACAATGTATCTTTATATTGTGCACTTTAGGTCTTGGGACCAAGCCTAAATATGGCAGTCTGTGTAATGGCACTCACATGGTCGATTACATAAATAGCAGGGAAAATCTTGGAGATGGACAAAATGATTATTAGGACAAGTCCAATTTGCCCCAACACATGGAATTTGAATTCATGCTATCTCATTATCATATACTCTTAGGTACTACATAGAATAGATTAAATATATCATTGTATTGTGTGAAATGGGTTTTCTACAGCCCTGTTGACCTAATATGCCACTTGTTCAGAGTGAGATTTTGTCAGATTTCACAATTCACTGTTAAATAGTAGGCATATTTTTTCTGCGAGTGAGAAGAGAGTTTTGGTAATAGCTTTCAAAGAAGGTATTGTTATTTTTTTATCATTTGATCCACTATTTCTTTCACCATTTGCCATTTCTTCTGACCTTGGATACTCTCCTATTTTTATATACTTTTCAGTTTTCACTTAATTTTTAAAAATCAGTGTTCAATGTCAGACTAAAATTATTAAATGTAGATATTTTACAAGCAATTAAAAATATTTCCAATGTATTTCCCATCATCACAGCTATTTCCTCAGACTGATCTTATTAGCCTAATTCCTTACAATGAAAAAGATAATGATGAATTATCTCATTATTGGACAAAAAGCATGACTACTGAAATTTGTGAATTATACTAAGTTGGAAGGATTAGAAAGAAACTAAAATGAATTTAAAATATAAAACTAGTCAAATTCTTTAAATTTAAAATTAAATTTTTTTTTTTTTGCAGGGAAAGATTTGCCCTGAGCTAACATCTGTTGCCAATCTTCCTCTTTTTTTTTTTCCTCCTCCCCAAAGCCCCAGTGCATAGTTATATACCCTAGTTGTAAGTCCTTCTACTTCTTCTCTGTGAGCCACCACCACAGCATGGCAACTGACAGATGGGTGGTGTGGTTCCACGTCCAGGAAACGAACCTGGGATGCCAAAGCAGTGAGAGCGCCAAACTTTAACCATTAGGCCATCAGGGCTGGCTCTAAAATTTAAAAATTTTAATGAGGGCTCCTTCTGGGGAGCCACGGTTGATGTGGTTGGCTAGAACAGGGACAAGGAGGTAACTCACCTAATTGTGACTAGAAGAGCCAACACTGAGGACTTAGCCCCTGTGGTTGGGGGATTGGTTACACACAAAGGATAGAGCAGGTAACTAAACATATGGAGGATAATGCGAGCCAGGCTTCTCACTGTTGGAGATTAATGTTACAAATGTGGAAAGGGAGAAGGCCAGAATAAATCCAGGATTGGAATTTGCAGTATTGATGGAAATGCATGTGTTGTTTTCTTTGATATAGATAGATAGAGATATGGGTATATTACCAGTTGTATTAGTCTGCTTGGGCTGTTATAAGAAAAATACCACAGACTGAGTGGCTGAAACAATGAGAATTTATTTTCTCACAGTTCTGGAGATTGGAAGTCTGAGATCAAGGTGCCAGTGTGGTTGGGTTCTGGTGAGGACTCTCTTCCTGGCTTGCAGACAGCTGCCCTCTCAATATATCTTCACTTGGCCTTTCCTCGGTCCATGCGCACAGAGAAAGAGAGAGCTCTCTGATATCTCTTCTTATAAGGACACTAATCCTATTGGATCAGGGCCTCACTCTTATGACCTCATTTAACCTTAATTACCCCTTTATAGGTCTCCTTTTCAAATACAACCACACTGGGAGTTAGGGCTTCAACATACGAATTTGGAGGGACATAGATGGTCAGTCCCTAACACCAATATATATCAATGAATGTACCTAGAATCCAGATCTTGGTTCACTAAAAGGAACCAGGACTCCTTAAATAAATGGTTGATTCCAGGACTTGGGTGAAGAAAATTCAAGAATATCTTAGGCAGATAATAAGAAAGTATTCAAATGATGACATTCTTGATGACAGGAATTGTCCCACTTGCCAAATCCAGGACAATTTAAGCAACAGAGTAAATAACGAAAGTAATGGATTATAGCTCATTGAATAAAATAGAAAACTACCTATCATCTACTTATCTTTCTATCTCTCCATCTATTAATATCTCTTTAGATAGATGATAGATAGATAAAAGAAGCAGAGGGAAAGCTCTACCTTAAAGTAGAAAGAATAATGGAAATGGAAATTACCACTTAGCAAGAACAATTATAATAATTCAGGCAAAAAAAATCATTGATGGATGCTAAAACTAGCTAGTGATAGTTTGATGAAGATCAGGATATTTATAGTGTCAATGCATATCCTATCAAAATACCTGTTAATAACTTATTAATAAATAGTATAAAAACCTGGCAGACATCATCGTAACCAAGCAGCGAAAGTTAACAGTACCCACAATGGAGACATTGACATCACGTGCTTCCTCATATGGTACTCCAAGAAGAACACAGCGTTGCTGCTGTCATAAAGCATACAGTGAATCTAAATGTGAGGAAAAACCAAACAAACCCAGGTAGAAGACCACTCCACGAAAGAACTGTCCTGTGCTCTTAAAAAGCATCAAATACGTAAAACATAAGAAAAGATTGAAGAATTGTTCCAAGTTGAAGGAATTAAAAAGACGTGGTAACTAAACACAACAAGTACTCTTAGATTGGATCCTCAATTTATAAGGGATATTATTGGAGCAATCAGTGCAATTTGAATGGAGTCTGGGAATTTGTTGGTAGTAATCTAGCAATATTCATTTTCTGATGCTGATGGTTGTTCTGTGCCCATGTAGGGCAGTGTCCTTATCTTTAGGAAATAAATACTAAAATTTTGAGGGGTTATGGAGCATCATGTCTGCTACTTACTCTTGAATGGTTCATAAAAAATATGTATATGACATAAAGTAATTAATGTGATAGATATATGTTACATATTTTGCTTATATATACATGTATATATAGAGAGAGAGAACGGGGTAAAATGTGAACAAGTGACTAATCTGTGTGTAGGTTATATGGGAGTTCTTTCTACCATTCTTGCAACTTTTTTGTATGTTTAAAATGATTTCAAAATAAAAGGTTAAAAAATTAATGTTTTGATACAAACAATATAGGAAATGAACTTAAATCAATTACTTAAGACTGAGAATTAACAAACGTAAAAGAAATTATCCTGAGAGAACATCCTAAGGTGTGATATATAGAAATACTTGTATATAATAAGAATTCTTTGGGGAAGAATCATAATCTACTGATGAAGAACAATAGGCTGAATGAAGTCAAGAGATGTCAGAGTTTGGGCATAAAGAAAACCTCCTTTATGGCAACTTCATTGCTGAAATTATACGTGGTTATTCCTTCCTCTTCTAAAGTGGAATATATTGATTTGTGGACTTATTAGAGAAAAGCATCACTGGACTTGCTTAAAAATTAAATGTAACTATTTTATAATTTTCCTGAGTGATCCAGGAAAATGATGCTGGATTCAAATCGTCATGAAAGTACTTGGCCCAGCCCTTTATGTGTTAAATCTTACTCCATCGTAATGACTGGGAACAGACACTCAATATTCTTTCACCTTAAGCAGCATCTAATCGACAGACAATTAGAAGAGCGGAGTATGAGGATAGGAGTGTTCCCTTCTTACTGGGATAAAGACAATGGAAGGACTGGGGTGTTTATTGGAGGGCCCGCATCATTTTAAACCCTATCCAACAACGACAGATGACCTGGTGCACTTAGATCCAAGTATATTCTATACCAGTGGTCCTCAAAGTATGGTCCCCAGAGCAGCAGCACCAGCATCACCTGGGAATGTGTTAGAGATGCAGATTCTCAGGCCCTGCCCCAGACCTACTGAATTAGAAACGCTAGGAGTGGGGCACAGCAACCTGAGTTTATTAAGTTCATCAAGAGATTCTGAAGCACGCTAAAGAACTGCTGATATCTCATCCACTCAGCAAGTTTGAAAGAACATCGTCTGTTAAGAAACACTCAGGCACCTGTGGCTCCTCGGAAAAGGGACTAATTCCCAATTTCCTTACCATTAAAAGCCTTCGGAAAGAATCACCATAATTTAAATGTCTCGAGCTCTCAGAGAACCGCTTAATATGACCATAAATAAAAATTTAAAAACAATTAGAGAGGCACCAGAAGTTCTTTTTATCCTCTTGTGATCCTCTAAATGCACCAAGGACTTGCCTTGGCTATTATATTTTTATATCCACCTCTGTATTAAGGTTCTTGGTTTGCAGTATTTGCTTTTGGGAACCGAATGACTGTCATTTTATGGCACCATGGAGTGATTAATAAAGGCTTTTATTAATAAAGGCTTTTATATAATGCACTGGATGGCTATGTGAACACATCCAGTTCATTAAAAGAAAATGGCTCAATACAGTACCTGTGGGTCTGCAAGCAAAAAATTCTTCCATGGGGCCAAGCAGAGGTGGGGAGTCTGTTTTAAGTTTAATGTAAAGCAAGATGGGAAGTCCAGACAGCATTATAAGAGATGTGGAAGGAACGAGGAGTAGAACGAAGCAGAAGGGGGAAGGGTGCTTCTAAATTCTGCATCTGTGTGAGAGCAGAGGGGGCTCAGCAGACGAGATCACCTGCCGTCCACAGATCCTGAGTGGTCCAGGGATCTTCCAGGCACATGGTTCAGAAAGGGTGCAAGAGCACTCCAGTCACATTTGGTTTTGGTGTTTCTAACGCAGATAGTGACTTAGTCCATTCTGGCTACCATAACAAAAATACTATAGACTGGGTGGCTTAAACAACAAACATTTATTTCTCACAGTTCTGGAGGCTGGGAAGTCCAAGGTGAAGGCACCAGCAGATTTGGTGTCTGATGAGGGCCCGCTTCCTGCTTCATAGAGGCCGTCTTCTCACTGTGTCCTCACACGTTGGAAAGAGGGCTAGGGAGCTCTCTGGGGTCTTTTATAAGGGCGCTAATCCCATTCATAAGTACTCTACCTTCATGAGCTAATCCTTCCCAAAGGCCCCACCTTCAAATACCATCACAGTGAGGATTAGGTTTTAGCATATGAATTTTGGAGAGAAATAATATTCAGTCTAGAGCAGACAGCTTTTTCAGAACTTAAGAATCTTACTGATTTTAAAGTAGAAGATGCTTATTTAAGTAATTTGGAGTGGTCATTCTCTCTTGCCAAAGGACAATCTCCATGGCTCTGAGGTCTCTGAGGGTAAAATGCTTGGCTCCTAGGTCAAATTATGCCTGTGGTTTGCTCTGACACCTGGAAAATGTCATTTCACTTCTGTTTATAAACTACCTACTTTGTATTAGAAACAAAACCAGCTCTTGTTAATAAAGAGCTGTGCCACAGGTAATTATTATCAGTTCCATTTTAGCCCCTTCATTGGCATTCTAGGACTTGAAGCCCCAGTGGACCAAAGATCCCACTCAGGGGATGGCCCCCAGGCCTGAGCCACAGGCAGGACTGGAAGTTTCACTCAGCTGGTGGGCAGTCCACCTAGCAGGGTCATCCCTGGGCTGCATGCCGCAGTTAGTTTTCTGAGCCCTGCAACTTCAGATCATTCAAGTGGTGGCACTCAAGGAGTTCTGTGAGCCAGTGGTCCTGGAACTTTCTGGGCCATAGACCTGCTATAGGACTACTGCCAGGTATGGAGCCAGTTATCTCAATCGAGATCTGTCAGCCTTTCCCCAGCGCCTCGGCTGCCCATTCCTACACCTGCTCCCTGGGCTCCACTCAACCTTTCCCTTAGCACTTAAATCTTTTTCCTCCTCTAAGGCTGGCCACCCTAAATTCATACACACCTTCTAGTGGAGGCTACCATAAACCCACCATCAACCCTTTGAAACGAAGACAAGCTTTAATGGGTATTCTGCTGTGTAAGTCGGAGTGATGTGCAATTTCTTGCCTATACTTGCCCATGGCTGGGAGAAGTGAGTTTAGATTAATTACATTCATCCTCTTTGTTCCACCAGTCTGAACTATTTGCCTTTCCTGGAACGTTCAGGAACATGCTATGCTCTTTCTACCTCTGACACTTTGAACACACTTCCGTCATCATCATCATCATCAACATTATAGCTAAAATTTATGGAATATCTACTATATGCCTGATGCTTTAATAAGAATATTACGTCTACATGTTTATTTAAACCTCACAAAACTTTTTGGGTAGTTACTATTGATATCTCCATTTTTAGATTAACACTGAAGCTCAGGGGATAGTATAACTTTCCCAAGGGTTTATGGCTAGTTAGTGGTAGGCTAAATGTCACATCTGGTTATTGTGATGGGCTGCTTCCCCCAGCCCAGTCGTTGTCCTGGCTAACTCCTACTCACCCTTTAGTTCAGGGTCATCTATTGCAGGGAGATTTCCATGACTCCAATCGAGGATCCCTCTTCTGTTCTCCCATAGCAGTCTCTACCCTATCCCATGGCAGGGTTTTCTTTCACATGTTATTCACCTCTTGCTTCTGGCTTGGGCCTGTTTTGAGAGTGATACTCATGTAGATATTTTTTGCCTTTGGGACATCTGTGTTTTTATATTACAGTTGTGTAAGAAGTCATGTTTTCAGCTGTATGGATGAAATGTGTTGAAACTGCTTGACTTCCATCTGCTTATCTTAGTGCATGAGGTGTTCAGAATAAAGGCAGGAAATGCTTGAAAGATGGGCAAGGGGGTCTATACACGTTTGGGGTGTTTGAGAGTCCAGAGCATGTGGGAACACTATAATTCCTCTGCTATTTGAAGCTGGGTTGCTTGGCAGGGTATAAACATGCCATTTAGAAGTGGGAGGACAGAATCTCAGTACCAGATCTACCTCTCATGGTTGTGGAACTTTAAGCAGATCATTTTAAATTCTCGGAGCCTCAGTTTCCTTTATTTAAGAACTTTTTTTTTCTTTTTGGTGAGGAAGATTGTCCCTGAGCTAACATCCATGCCAACTTGCCTCTATTTTGTATGTGGGATGCCACCACAGCATCGCCTGATGAGCGGTGTGTGGGTCTGCACCCGGAATCCGAACCCACAAACCCCAGACCTCCTAAGTGGAGCGTGCGAACTTACCCACTATGCCAGTGGGCCAGCCCCAATATAAGAACTTTTTTAGTTCTGAAGCTATATGATTTTACTTCAAAAACATGGTTAATAACGCTGAATAAGACTATGAAATGATAATGCCGGGGCAAAAAAAGGCAAGGCAAATGAGGATAACTATTCTTACATAAAACTTCAAATTCTTTCATTCTCAGCTAAAAAAAAATAATGCATGGCCTGGAAGGAAAAAGAATATGTGTTTGCAAATGACTGCTTTTGGGTGTCTTTGCATTTGCAGGTCATGCAAAAAGCAAAAAAGCACCTTTATAGGCCTATTTAGCAATGACCCCAAAGGGCTGAGTATGCATCCTTTAGAGCCCTATGATTTTTATCAGCAGTATGATCCTAGCTGACAAGAGCAGATTTAGCAAACTTGGTGTTTCACAGAGGTGTGGGCAGCATTCTAGGTTCTGGTCTGCCATAGACTAACCACCCTCTTTCTTTTTGAATTTTATGTACAGTTTCTCTATTAACATTGAGCCAATATCCTGGGAAAGTCTGTAAAACAAAAAGTCCAGGACGTGACTTGGACA
The DNA here is from genome assembly GCF_057802395.1 of Ceratotherium simum simum. Lineage (NCBI taxonomy): Eukaryota > Metazoa > Chordata > Mammalia > Perissodactyla > Rhinocerotidae > Ceratotherium > Ceratotherium simum. Next base: position 45,557,429 of record NC_141918.1, on the reverse strand, counting down.
GATTGCTGACTCTCTTTCACAGGCTGGATTTTATGAACTCTTCCAAGTATGACAGCGTTTTGTTTGGGTTTTAATGTATTCGACGGTGGAGGGGCACTGAACCGAACCATTGTGGTGGGGCTCACAAAGATTTAATAGAGTCCTAGGCGGGCCACAGAGAGGGATTCATTATGTGCCAAGAGTGAGACTCCAACGATGTATATTCAAAATAGGACATTGTCATGAAAAATTGAGTTTATTGAGACGAAAACACTTCACTTTATTAGCAGGTCACACGGTCAGATGAAAAGCTATCTAAAACAGACCATTGCTACAACGAAGTACAGGAAGAAGGAAAAATCATGAGGGATGAACAACTCAATGTCGAACATCACCACACCTCTGCAAGCTTCACCAGAGACCCAGTTCCTGGAAATTTACTAATCTGGAGGAGTTTCAAAGTCTCTTCTCTCAGAAGCCAATAATCTATTCAGTCAAAAATGTGACTTATGTGTTTGTTGCTGTATGAATGATGACAGAATTATCCATTTTCTGCCTGGATGTTGTTGGAGCATGTCAACGTAGTCACAGTCACAATATTTTTTATTTCTCAACCACCCACTGTTTGTGGAAGACAGGGCTTAGTATATTGCTGGGGTATGCGATGTAGCATCAACTTTGAACTTACTCTTAAGAAGCTTGAAATTCATCTGGAGAGAAAGCATACAGAAAAATCATGACAATCTTTAATAGTCTTTGAGCGTTTGCTGTTTGCCAGCGCTATATTAAGTGCTTTACGTGCATTGTTTTATTTAATCCTTAAAACAACCACAGAGGTAGATATTATCATTATCCCCTTGAGCAGTTGAGGAAATTGGGATTTAGGGACATTAAGTCCCTTTCCAACATCCCACAGCTAGGAAGCAGCAGAGCTGGGATTTGAACCAAGGCATGTCTGGCCCCACATCCTTACTTCCTAACGGCGGCACATGCCATTAAAACTCTACCCAGTAATATGGAAACAAATGCAAATGTGGTGCAGACCGAATTCATAAGCTTTTACGAAGACATGGAATAAAGAAATAGAGTTTGTTAGCAATGATGTTTTGGAGATGAAGTTTGAACATTTTTCATTGATCTGAGTGGACACAGAATATTACCAAGGAACATAGTGAGGAGACTAAAATATAGTAGGGAGTATATTCTATGCCAGTTCCTACCACTAAACCTCATCACCTGTAGAAGCCAGGCTTCCTTCCTCCCTACCCACATCCACTTTCCATCTCCCTACATTTTCCCTACTCTCTGCTAAGAGTTACTGCCTGAAATCCTGAAATAAATGGGAAAGGGGTTTTGCTTTAGATTTGAAGTCTGTCCTTTTCATCTGAAGAAGCGACATCATGTGGAGGAAGGGATTTATTTTCTGAATAACCAGCTTCCAGACTTGACCATGGCCACTGCCTTCTCCTTGGCCCTCTTTCCTCCCCCTCAGACCCTGGCAATCCAGGTGAGGGAGCCAGGCCAACGCCTTCACCACCTGCCCCCGGTTATCTTCCCCTTTGAAACCCGTGACGCTTACATTTCTGTTCCCTCTATGTAGGCCAGGCTGCGAGGGCCCTTTTAGGGGGCTCTTTATCTGATCCCTGGGGTCTGTGATGAATCTCTTCCCTTCCTTCGTGCTCCCTTCACTTTGCCCAAACCTATCTCCTCAGCATTCGCTTCATCTTGTTCTACTGAACAGACCCCACTGTTTCATCTAAGCCACTCCCAGGCTTCGTCCAGCAGATTCTCCACTGGGAAAAGTCCCTTCTTTGCTTTCATTTTCTCTGAGGTCCTCCCCGATCTGAGTGATAATTGCTCTTTTTTTTTGGTGCAATGCCCCCAACAATGAAGACTTCAGAGAAGATGTTAAATCATTTGTGTGCTTGCTGGTATATTTATTATTCCGTGTACTTTCTTCTTGTGTGGTGGGGTGTGTGGTTATGATCTTTGCATTTTTTTGTGCCCACATTTCATATTTTAAACTTCTAGGGAGCAGGAACCCTGCCTACTTTACTTCCTGTTAAAATGTTTTGGGCTACGCTGTGTGTATTTGGGCAATTGAATCCTATTTGGCTATTAGAACCAATGGAATACAATTTAAAGAAAAACAAGATAATACTAGTTTTTGGAGCGCTTTTATGGAATTCATTTATTTTTTTTCTGGGTTTTGGCTAGCAGATGTGAATTTTGTGGTAGAGGCATACAAATTCTAAATAATTAAATAGAATAGTCTGAAGTGGTGAAAATTCCAGATTACATTCATTTTTAAATGAAAACAGTTGTATCACTTTCAAGAATGTATAATGATAAGAATCATTTACAAAGTATTAACAATAGTTGTTCAAGGAGACCTACAATATTAACGTAACAGTCAGGAGGCCATATATTATATTGAGCACAGAAAGACCGACGTTTGAATCCCAATTTTGGCAAACATTACCTTTGGCATTATGAATCCAAAAACATTATGTTCCTGGACAAGGACTTCACCTCTCAGACTGTACATGTCTTCTCCTAAATCAGTACTGAGGATGCAGTCAGAAACTGTAAAGAAAGCACTTAACCTGCATGTGTTAAGCAAATGATAAGTATTCAAAAAATGTTAGCTGATGTTAATATTTTAACTTGCTTTTTGAAAAGATGCTTCAAAAGCACTTAATTTCTTTCTTCCTATAATCTTGATTACATTTGTAATTTACTCAGCAAACTTTCTTCCTAGTTCTTTGTCTGAATGATCCATACATTCTCTTCAAGTGGTTTAAGTTAATGTAAGTTAGTGCTATAAAGATAAGAGAACTTTTCCTCTGCTCCCTCAGCGCTGTGTATCCTATAATCTCCTGCCTGTGTGAGCAGAGAATTGGAGAGGCAGGAAGTAGTAGGTTTGATGGTCTGGCCTTTCCCTTGCACATCTTGGTCTACAGTGGCTCTCAGAATCGAGGCCCTCCTGCCTGGTGTTCTTTCCTCTTCTATTCCAAATGAGCTCACAAACAGTCTCAGAATTCTCATGAAAGCAGAACTGATTACACTATGGAGGCACCTCACTGGATAGAGATAAGAGAAGGTCCTTGGAATTCATGCTCAGGCCAACGGTGTAGAAATACAAAAGAGCAGTTTATCAGAGAAGACACAGTGGTGCAATGCAGCAGGGTCTTTTGTCAGAAGTCGTGCTTTTAATTTTTGTTTTTTAATAGGGGGCTATGAAAAAGATCAATAAGATGCCTGAGGACTTTATAGACATTTCCACCTTGGTAAGGGGGGGTTGGGAATCTTGTTTCAAAGAGTTTAGGATATAATGATTGAGAGAACAAGTTGTATTCAATGCTAATCAATAAAAGAGAGATGATGCCTGATGACTGGAATAGTTTCTCATTTCCTCAGAGTGGCAACTTTCTCACAATTATCTGAATCCCGCCACTGGTGGGTAATGGGACCCAATGAGGGCAGAGCCCAGCGCCAAGGTGCCTTTGAAGGCTGGGTGCTTCCTTTGTGAGAAAATCATTAATTCAGGGACTCTGGAAGTTCTCATGCATCTAAACAGTTTGCTTGTTTATTTATTATGTATTTAGTTACATCTACTCTAGAATAATCACTGAAAGTTTATTACATTTGTAGCAGTGTTTATGACATATGTTAACTTTTTCAGTGACCTTTACGATAAGTGAAATATTTTCCCTATTTCTTTGAGGTGTTGTACCGTACATTCACCTGGTATTTTCCATACTAGTTATTCTTTCTTTTTTTTTCACTCATTCATTTTCTTTTTTTTTAAATTATTTTTTTATTTTTTTAATTTTTTGTTTATTGCAGTAACATTGGTTTATAACATTGTATAAATTTCAGGTGTACATCATTATACTTCTATTTCTGCATAGATTACATCATGTTCACCACCCAAATACTAACTACAACCCATCACCACACACTTGTGCCGAATTATCCCTTTCGCCCTCCTCCTTCCCCTCTGGTAACCACCAATCCAATCTCTGTCTCTATGTGTTTGTTTGTTGTTGTTATTATCTACTACTTAATGAGGGAAATCATATGGTATTTGACCTTCTCCCTCTGACTTATTTCACTTTGCATGATACCCTCAATGTCCATCCATGTTGTCACAAATGGCTGGATTTCATTGTTTCTTATGGCTGAGTAGTATTCCATTGTGTATATATACCACATCTTCTTTATCCATTCGTCCCTTGATGGGCACTTAGGTTGCTTCCAAGTCTTGGCTACTGTGAATAACGCTGCAATGAACACAGGGGTGCATGTATCTTTACGCATTGGTGTTTTCAAGTTCTTTGGATAAATACCCAGCAGTGGAATAGCTGGATCATATGGTAGTTCTATCCTTAATTTTTTGAGGAATCTCCATGCTGTTTTCCATAGTGGCTGCACCAGTTTGCATTCCCACCAGCAGTGTGTGAGAGTTCCCTTCTCTCCACATCTTCTCCAACACATATTGTTTCCTGTCGTGTTAATTATAGCCATTCTGATGGGTGTGAGGTGATATCTCATGGTAGTTTTGATTTGCATTTCCCTGATAGTTAATGATTTTGAACATCTTTTCATGTGTCTGTTTCCCATTTGTATATCTTCTTTGGAGAAATGTCTGTTCAGGTCTTTTGCCCATTTTTTAATTGGGTTGGTAGTTTTTTTGTTGTTGAGATGCATGTGTTCTTTATATATTTTGGAGATTAACCCTTTATCCAATGTTTGGTTTGCAAATATCTTCTCCCAATTGTTAGGTTGTCTTTTCCTTTTGTTGATGGTTTCCTTTGCTGTGCAGAAGATTTTTAGTTTGATGTAGTCCTATTTGTTTATTTTTTCTATTGTTTCTCTTGCCCAGTCAAACATGGTGCTTGAAAATATGTTGCTAAGACCGATATCGAAGAGCGTACTGCCTATGTTTTCTTCTAGAAGTTTCATAGTTTCTGGTCTTACATTCAAGTCTTTAATCCATTTGGAGTTAATTTTTGTGTATGGTGTAAGGTAAGGGTCTACTTTCATTTTTTTGCATGTGGCTATCCAGTTTTCCCAACACCATTTGTTGAAAAGACTTTCTTTTCTCCATTATATGTTCTTGGCTCCTTTGTCAAAGATTAGCTGTCCATAGATGTGTGGGTTTATTTCTGGGCTTTCGATTCTATTCCATTGATCTGTGTGTCTGTTTTTGTGCCAGTACCATGCTGTTTTGGTTACTACAGCTTTGTAGTATATTTTGAAATCAGGGAGTGTGATACCTCCAGCTTTGTTCTTTTTTCTCAGGATTCCTTTAGCTATTCGGGGTCTTTTGTTGTTCCGTATAAATTTTAGGATTCTTTGTTCTATTTCTGTGAAAAATGTTGTTGGAACTTTGATAGGGATTGCATTGAATCTATAGATTGCTTTAGGAAGTATGGACATCTTAATTATGTTCATTCTTCCAATCCAAGAGCATGGAATATCTTTCCATTTCTTTGTGTCTTCTTCAATTTCTTTCAGCAATGTTTTATAGTTTTCGGTGTACAGATCTTTCACCTCTTTGGTTAAGTTTATTTCTAGGTATTTTATTCTTTTGGTTGCAATTGTAAATGGGATTGTATTCTTAATTTCTCTTTCTGCTACTTCATTGTTAGTGTATAGAAATGCAACTGATTTTTGTATGTTGATTTTGTATCCTGCAACTTGACCGTATTCATTTACTACTTCTAAAAAGTTTTGGTGGATTCTTTAGGGTTTTCTATATATAAAATCATGTCATCTGCAAATAGTGACAGTTTCACTTCTTCCTTTCCAATTTGGATCCCTTTTATTTCTTTCTCTTGCCTGATTGCTCTGGCTAGGACTTCCAGTACTATGTTAAATAGGAGTGGTGACAGTGGGCATCCTTGTCTGGTTCCTGTTCTTAGAGGGATAGCTTTCAGTTTTTCACCATTGAGGATGATATTAGCTGTGGGTTTGTCATATATGGCCTTTATCATGTTGAGGTACTTTCCTTCTATACCCATTTTATTCAGAGTTTTTATCATAAATGGATGCTGTATCTTGTCAAATGCTTTCTCTGCATCTATTGAGATGATCATGTGATTTTTATTCTTCATTTTATTAATGTGGTGTATTACATTGATTGATTTGCGAATGTTGAACCATCCCTGCATACCTGGAATAAATCCCACTTGATCATGGTGTATAATCTTTTTAACGTATTGTTGTATGCGATTTGCTAGTATTTTGTTGAGGATTTTTGCATTGATGTTCATCAGTGATATTGGCCTGTAATTTTCTATTTTTGTGTTGTCCTTGTCTGGTTTGGTATCAGGGTAATGTTGGCTTCGTAGAATGAGTTAGGGAGCTTCCCCCTCTCCTCAATTTTTTGGAAGAGTTTGAGAAGGATAGGTATTAGGTCTTCTTTGAATGTTTGGTAGAATTCACCAGGGAAGCCGTCTGGTCCTGGACTTTTATTTTTGGGGAGGTTTTTGATTACTGTTTCGATCTCCTTACATACCAGTTATTCTAACACGAAGGCTTCTCAATGACCTTTCTGCACCTCAAATATACGTGTGACACTAACTGAGAACTCGGATTTTACTTTATTTTTGTTTTTATTAATAATATAAATCTTTTCTGAAAATAAAATTCCTTGAAATGAGTTTAGGCAATGAAGTAGATGAGTTATATCGAATAGCTTCTAGAATCAAAGAAGCATTCTGATAGACTGGACTTTCAAAACATTTCTGTCTTTCATGTTCATTTTACTTAGGGTATAGACAAAATGTGAAAGTTTTTCATTCAAGTTTGGCTCAGTGACAGTGAAAACAGACAACAGTCAAGCACCTTTAGGCAAAGGCAACTCTGTAAGCGTCCACAGGGGTCAATTTGCTGAGAATTATCTTAACCTATAGTATATTTGACAAAAAAACCTTTTGAAATGGTTTTTACTTTAGGATCTGTGAATCCTTCCAAAGGTCCTGAAGGTCTTGTACATGTCTGGGTATCCTGTTCATTTCCTTGTCCCTCTCCTAGAATGATTTTTCCTAAAAGGCACATCTGCATTTCTCTACTTAATGGTCCCTTTTGCTTATGGGGTAAATCCAAACTACCTGCAAACCAGACCCTTTGAGAGCTCACCCCATATCCCACCATTTTCCCTATTGCCCCCTGTGTCATATTTCTGTGGATGAATTTGTAGGCTTGTGAACGCGTCCACAGCTTCACTCTTTGTTCGATCTCAGAGAAATGTGCTCCCTCTCGCTTCCTCTCCCCTCGGCCTGCCTGGGGAATGTCCAAACTCTCTTTATAACTCTTCTTCAAGCATCACTTCCTCTCTCAGCCCAGGCAGAGCTGTCCTTCTTGCCTTTCCATCACCACCACAGTTTCATTTCCTTCTGTGATCACACATCATATTGTTACATTGCAAACTATCTCCCCAACTGGCTTGAGCTCCTTGAAAGAAAGAATTGGCCACGATCTTCATTTTTGTGTCCTAGTGCTGGCCACTTAGTAAGTTCTCCAAAAGTGTGTGTTGACTGAGTGATTGATGAAGAGAGGAAAGAAAGAAGTGGGTTATAAATGATATCCTCTTACAATAATAGCTGATGATTCTCTGCCAATAATTGTTAACAATACACGTTTCCTAGGATGTCTCCATCCCTTCCATTTGTGATTCTGCAGCAGGTTTCAGGAAATCACAAACAGTTGAGAGTTGATGGCCAGAAATTTATCATTTTCTCTAGGGCTCGTCAGGCTTCCTGTGATTTGACACCCTAGTTGTTTGCCCACTAGTAATAAAAAAAAAAATAAGCAACTAGGAAATGTTGCTGCTGAGTGATAAAGAAATTCCAGCCCACTCCTCACTTGGCCTTGAGACTTACAAATCTCCAAGGTCAAGGACAATGGAACCACTACAACTGGACCTCCTGGAATGGATTCATTCAGCAGGGAAGTGATTCCTTCAGGAATCAAAGGACTCCCAAGGCTTGAGTCTGGGTGGTAGAAAAAGCACTTCTGTGTGCACATGTGCACATGTGTGTTTATATCTATATAAAAGAAAGGGAACGTATCTTATATGTTAGAAAGCAAGGGAAAAAAATGATAGATTTAATGGATTTTTTACCTTTAATATGTCCAAAGCTGAATTCCTGGTATCTTTCAGCCCCAAAACTCCTGCTGCTTTCCCTGTCTCAGTTAATAGCAATTTCATTTTTCCAATTACCCAGGCCAAAATCTTTGATGTCATTTTTGAGTTTCCTATTTGAGATTCAACCTCTTCCCAATACCCCTACAGCTATCCCTCTCACTCCAAGTCACCACCATACCCTGCCTGGATCTTCCCGGTGCCTCCTACCTGGAGCTTCCATAATCGCCCAGCTTCACTATATTTTCAACACAGTGGCCAGAGCAATCCTGCTAAAACATGAGTCAGTTCCTCTCACTCCTCTGCTTAAAATCCTCCAACGGCTTGGCATCTCATTCAGAGTAAAAGCCAAACTCTTTCCTGTGAGCCACAAGCCCCGCATCATCTGGCCCCCGTGGACCACATCTCTCCCCATCTTCCTGGCTTGCTCTGCTCCAGCCACACCAGTCTTCCCCTCCTTGAGTCTCCAGGCACATATTCACCTCAAATCCTCCGAATCTGCTGTTCCCTGTGAGTCAAATTTCCTCCCCTACTTGGGCAGATCTTTCACTTTCTTCAGATCTTTCCTCAAAAGCCATCTTCTCAGTGAGGCCTTTCCCTATTTGAACTTTACTCTCCAAGCAGCATTTTGTATCTCTCTTCCCTTTCCTCTTTAGTACTTACTATCCAACATACAAATTTTTCTCTGCTTTGTTTACTACTGTATCCCCAGCACTTAGAACAATGCTTGGTACATAAGAGATGCTCAATAAATATTTGTTAAATTAATGTTGGATATTTTAAATCAATATTTTCAGGAATAGAAGTATGATTTTTCCTTTGGCTGAGATTCAGGACATTGTATTTAGCAGGAGACTTTGGAAGTTTATTTATGGTCTGTGGGAGGAAAAAGGTTATATTTCTTGATTACAATTTGTAAACTTAGGTGGTTTTTCTTAGGTGCTGTATACTTGTTTTTGCTCTCCTAGAAAACCCTTTATGACTCAGATCCTTTGATGAGTCAGAGGCGAAAGGAGGAGAATTCAGAGCAACAATTTCAGCATCGAGAACCATGTATTCCAAGGTGCAGATTACACCGAATTTTTTGTTTGTTTCCTTGAAATGAAGTGTCTATTCTATTTTTAAATCTGTATTAAAAAAAAATTTTTGAGCAATAGTGAATGTAGCCACAAAATGGTATGGACGCAGAATAAAAATTCCAAGCGGGGTGTTTCTGCAGAGGCTAAGAGGACGTGCTGGGAAGGGGGCGAATGGACCCCTGGAGCTGATGTGGTGGGAGCACTGAGAGGCTTCCTGCTTAGACCAGGGGCATTGCTGCTCCTCTCACCATCAGGGATGTTTACCGAGGGTCTCTGGGGAATCTCAAGCCTGAGGAAGTTTGCTGCTTTGCCTCTGGACACATCACCAGGCAGCAAGCAAGGTCTGGAGCCATCCTGACTTGACAGGGAGACTGTGTGTGTCACCCTCACTCCAGGTTTCCTGCTCAGGGGGGTGTTCAGAACCATTGTCCCATCTCTCCTCACTGATCATGCCACTGTCACTTATTATATGTGAAGGTAATACATTTGGACTTCAGGTTTTAGGCCACGAGTTGCTGAAGGCTTTCAGCAAACTTACAGCGCTTATAGGCTTGTGGAATTCTCTGGATCTGTTCCTGGACACTCTAACTTGGTATTGCTTTGCTAAGAGATGCTGTTTTCTCTTCTTTAAAACTGACCTCTGAGTGCCACTTAAAATCTCCTGCAAGAGAAGTTATTACAGTGGACATTCGGTTGTGTGTTACTTATTTTGGTCTGAAAGAGCTCAAGATTTTTTTGCCCCTGCAAAAAGGACCCCAAATCAGTTTTCAATGTTTGACATACATGTGTGTGTATGTGTGTGTGTGTGCGCATCATGAATTAAAGATATGTGTGAAAATCCGTTGTCAGACTCGGAGGAATAAATTAAGGGAGGATTAGAATATTTTACTTATTTTTATTTGAACCTGAATGTCTTTAAGGGTAAATGAGCAATACTGAAAGCTATGTTAGACTTTTCCCAGGATCTCACTGCTTTGTTTTAGCAAACATCTACTTTTTCCTTTACACAAATGCCTCATATTTACTCATAGACCCTCCATTTTCCCAGGAAAGAGTAATAGATTTCAAGGTCTTATAGGGAAAAGTTAAGGTAATTTTTTATCTGGGAAAGAGTGAATTTTGGAAGCTATGAGATTCTTCCTCAAGTATGTGATGGGCTGCATGTGGCTAAGGCGTAAACATTCTAGTTGATCCAAAGAGAAGAGTTAGGACACCAAGTGGAAATTAGGAATAAGCAAGAACATTTTAGTACCAATGTTGGATAAAGTTGTCTAAATGTGGAAGAACTTTATTGGAAAATCGTGAGTTCTCCGTTTCTGGAAGCACGTTGGTTGACAGGTTCTGTAGAAATTGAAGAGAAGAATATTGCTCAAGTGCATATACAGCCAAAGCTAAAATGCCATGGCTGAAATAAGATGAGGTCAACCGACGGCTGTTCTTTTGTTTTTGTTGTTGTTTAATGATTATCGAAGTCTCTTTATCCTAAAATTTTTGTGATTGCTATTTTGAATCCAAATGAAGGCCTTTGCCTTTTTTCTTTGTTAAGCTTCGTCTGGCTGTCTGGGTGGCTCTCTAGTAACGAGCTCCCTAGCCTGGAGAAATTTTCCCAGAAGTTCCTATTCTACTTGCTGGGGTTACTGTAAAAGGAATTCTTAGCCTGGTAGAAGGTGAGAGAGAGTAAGGAAATGAGCTGGTATTGTGCCAGGTACTTGATACACACCATTTCATGTAAAGTGCCCTCTAGGTTATGTAGTGTCATCTTCATTTTACATCTGAAGATCCTGCAGCTAGGTGATGTTGTGAAATCTCCTCAAGGCCATACAACTACTAAATAGTGCAACGGAGATTCTCCTCTGGGCTTGCCCCCTCCATGGCCTGCTCTCCCAACTCTTCCACTGTGATGCAAGGCGTCTGCACAGGGAGGCTGGTTAGACCATTGCACTAAATTCATTAATCAAATTGATCAAATAATCAGTTCCTTCAATGATTTAACTAATTTGTTCTTCAGGTGACATCTTTGACTTAATTTGCAAAATTGAACAGTTGTTTTGGAGTCCTATAGAGAAATCTAAAGACATCTCTTAGGCTCAATTGGCAACGAGATGAATTCTTTATGGGGACCATATCAGAGAGTTTGCCTTTTAAACCAGAATATATAGAACCCTTTAAACAAGAACATATAGAACCTAGCTGTGTGTGTTGAGGAGAGAAACAATGTTAAGAGATGGAGGATAGATGAAAGGAGGGTGGTCCAGTGGCACAAAGGCCAACAGACTGAATTCTTAAATTCTTAAAATCAGAAATTGTTCGAGTTGAAGAAGATCTTAGAAAACATTTTCATTCTGCACTACCCCATTACTGACAAGTGAACTATGCCCCAGAGAGTTGAACTGAACTGCCCACCTGTTCACAGGGCACACCCTGATTAACGACAGTGCCAGATGGGCCACCTGTCTGATGACTCCCCATCTAGAATTCTCTCCACCCTCAAACAACCTGCTCTAACAAATGAGTGATCCCCTGGGAGAGAAAATGAAGGCCTGACAGAAAGACCCCAAATTAAAATAAGTGCAACGTCATTCAAGTCAGTGACATCACTGAGTTTTCAGGGGTCTTGGGGGTATGTCCAATTTTTAATTTATGATTTTAGGTCAGGCTGCTTTCAACATTTCAAGGTAAAGAGAAATTCTCTTACTTGTGAAGCAGCAAACATCACCAACACAAATATTATATTGGTCTTGGAAAAAGATTGCCAATAAATATTTGCATTTTTTTTTTTTTAACATTTACCATTTTTTGTGAGGAAGACCAGCCTTGAGCTAACATCCATCCCAATCCTCCTCATTTTGCTGAGGAAGACTGGCCCTGAGCTAACATCTATTGCCAATCCTCCTCCTTTTTTTCCCCCATTTTCTCCTCAAAGCCCCGGCAGATAGTAGTATGTCATAGTTGCACATCCTTCTAGTTGCTGTATGTGGGACGCGGCCTCAGCGTGGCCAGAGAAGCGGTGCGTTGGTGCGCGCCCGGATCCGAACCCAGGCCGCCAGCAGCAGAGCGCGCGCACTTAATCGCTAAGCCACTGGGCCGGCCGCTATTTGCATGTTTGGTTCTGCTTTTCTTTGGCATTCTGTCCTAGTCACATTCTTAGCTGATAAAGAGCTGATAAATAGATTATCAGGAGTCACCGATGTCTTCCTTTCCTGCAAACAAGCATACTTATAAGCAGAATACTTTCTCTCTCAAAGAGCAACCCCTAATTTGATTCTCAAGGGGAAAAAAAACCCTCAGCATTTGCTTCACCTTCTACAGTGTTCTCAGCCACTATCCACTCTGCACTGCTCTGTAAAAGTTGAAGACAGGGAGCGTCCAAGTCTTGGCTATTGTGAATAATGCTGCAATGAACACATGGGTGCATGTACCTGTACAAATCGGTGTTTTCAAGTTCTTTGGATAAATACCCAGCAGTGGGATGGCTGGATCATATGGTAGTTCTATCCTTGATTTTTTGAGGAATCTCCATACTGTTTTCCATCAAGGGACGAATGGATAAAGAAGCTGTGGTATATATACACAATGGAATACTACTCAGCCATAAGAAATGATGAAATCCAGCCATTTGTGACAACATGGATGGACATTGAGGGTATAATGCAAAGTGAAATAAGTCAGAGGGAGAAGGTCAAATACCACATGATTTCCTTCAATAAGTAGTAGATAATAACAACAATAAACAAACACATAGGGACAGAGATTGGATTGGTGGTTACCAGAGGGGAAGGGGGGAGGGAGGAGGGTGAAAGGGATAATTCGGTACATGTGTGTGGTGATGGGTTGTAATTAGTATTTTGGTGGTGAACATGATGTAATCTATGCAGAAATAGAAGTACAGTGATGTACACCTGAAATTTTTACAATGTTATAAACCAATGTTACTGCAATAAACCAATGTTACTGCAAAAAATAAATAAATAAACAAAGACTCTGCTAAAAAAAAAAAATAATAATAATAATAAAAAAAAAAAAAAGAAGAAGACAGGGAGCGACTACTAGGTTACACATATTTCTTTCCAACTAACTAAAAATCTATTTCCAGTGTTCCCCACCCTCCTTTCTTCTCTGTAGCCCTAGTCCCAGGCACTACACTCAGTTTTAAATGGATGTTAGATTTAGAATTTAAAAACACAAAGAGAGAGAGAGGTCTATAGTGACTGCTTTGAGAGATGCCATGTTCTTATCTTCAGGGACCCCTGAATAGCAGAACAATTTGCTTGTAACTTTCTTTCTTTCCATAAAATGGAAGTTGCTTGTCAATGCCTTACATTCTCTGTCTATATACTCCTTGGCTCACAGGCCTGGCTACTGCTTCCCAGAGAATGCTGACTCACATTTCCATTAGGCAAGTCCAAGTTGACTTGGTGGGTTGACTTTCAGCCACCTAATTGCTGCTTTGGGTGGATGAGATCTCACGTTTGGACCACAGTTTCTGAGCTCTCAGGAAAATTTGGCTGAGTTGAAAACTCGCTGATAAAATCTCTTCTCACACTAATTCTAGCTCCTTCAGATGAATTCTAAACCTCAGTAACCATAATGAATTGAATTCACACAGTACAGAACCCCAACATGGCTCAAGTCTGATTCTGGAGTATAATCATCTAAAGTTCAGGTTCCAATCAGAGTTCTGGCCAGAAATGAGCCTGCCAGCTTAGCCAAAGTAGTGGTATTTAGGGGCTCAAGGATCTGAGGATGGGAAGCTCAATTGGATATTGTAAAACATATGCATTCCATTTAGGACCTTTCTCTTGTGAATGGCTCTGAATCCCTTGGAGAAGGAACATGAAACTAACATACTCCTCTCAGCTGTATAAATATCATTTGGCAAAAGAAATGAGCTGGCATGCTAACAATCAGAATACAGCCTTTCATCTCCATCCTAGCCTCAGCTAGGCTGTCTGCCTATATTTGACCTCCTTTCTGGGCTCATTTGCTTCATTTTAGCCAATAGAATGCTATAATGCAGCGGCATTAAAGACAAAGAGGGAGCTAACAAGGGGACTCCAGGAGAGCCGCCATAATAGCTTCAGTGATGCAAAGATGAGCAGTGGGTCTTCTGCCTGCTGTAGGCATTGGGAGCATTTCCCATGATTTTCGACCAAAATTTAAAAAACTGTATTTGAGATGCTACCCATTTAAGTCCCAGTTAAGTCCTATTTTTCAACCCTCTCTGCTTTGACTGGTTCCCCTATGGGCCAGATTTCCCTTCATTCCTGAACCGAGAAGGACAATACTCCCCAAGCCTCATCTAAGCACAGATGAGAGATGCATTTATCTTTAGTCAGCACCCAGTGCAGGGTTATGAGACTTTCTTGGTTCATGATCCCCTTAGTGTCCCAGTAATGTTTTTTATGATGTGAAAAAACAGTTCCATTTATTAAGTAGAAAGGTCCAAACAATGTAATAGTAGTGGATTGCCCAGTGTCCATGTCACTGTTTTAAAACACCTTGCAGTACACTTGGGAGTTTTCTGTGGCACCCTGGGGCCCCTTGCAGCACAGTTAGGTGCTGTACTTTACACAAGGGTGAGTGTGACATAGTTAGCTCCTGTCTTAAAGGAGCTAATGAGTCTCATGGAGAAAATAGTAAAAGTATAGTAAAACATGTTATACAGCAAAGCAAGATGGTATGCTATCATAAGAAAGGTATTTTGTTGGTCAAGATGTTTAATTGCAGAAAACAGAATCCACTCAAACTACTTGGAGTAGGAAGCATTTATTAAAGAGTATTAGGTTGCTGAAAGAATTTCTAGAAAGGCCAAGGAAGCTGAGTTGGATGCTACAGAGCCAAGAAAATTGTCCAACCATATTGCAAAACTGTTGAGTGAAAATCTCACTTCTGTGGCTTTTGCTGTCTTCCACTCAGCACCTATGACCCTGGGGACTCTACACAGCTGCCTCAGAAGACTAAAATATCTCCCTGAGTGTAGCATTTACCACACAATGGCCACCTCTGCCTTCCAAGTCTCATGTGAGCCCAGACGTTTACTTGGGGATCCTAGATCATAAGTAGAAACCCTAGCTGAGAAGGAGTCTAGGGTTAGTGGTTTTTTAGTTTTCTAGTTTCTAAGTACAAAAGGCAGTCCAAAACAGAGCTAGGGTGAGTGCCACATGATCTGATCTGCCATATCTGCTGTGGGTACAAATGAATACAATGGCTGCTAAGAAAGAGTAAGAGGTGAGATTTGGTTGTGGGATGAAAGGAATCCATCCATCCATCATGGACATAGGATTTGAACTGGGCCTCAGGAGAGTGGTGGAACCTCAATAGGCAGAAATGTGGGGGGCCACTCACAGTGGAAAAAATAAGACAAGCAAAGGTGCGGAGGCAGGAAAGTATATGGTAAGATTGAGAAAATAGTCAGTGATCGTCATTTGGAGAAACAAGTAAGGAAGAAGGAGATATAATGTTCAGAATTTGGGTTGTGCCAATGTGGTGAAAGTCTTACACTGGACAGAGGAGTCTCTAAGTATATGGCAAAGGTTCCCGGAAGGTTTTTTATTAAAACTAAATGGAATTTTAGAAAGAGAAATGGAAAAATGCTTAGGTATCTTCTCTTCTCTGTCTACACTCACTCCCCAGGTGACCTCATCTAACTCCTATGGCTTTAAAGGTGTCCAAATTCTCAAGATCCCACATTTTGTATCCAACCCACACCCTTCTCCTGAACTCCAGACTTATATATCCAACTACCTACCCCACATGGTACGGGTATAGGTGGGCATCTCAGACTCAACATGTCCAAAATGGAACTCCTGATTCCTCCTCCACTTATAGACTTACTCAAAGTTTTCCCACCTTAGTAAACTGTAGATTCAAACTTCCAATTCTCAGGCGAAAAATCATGTGTTATCCCTGCTTCCTCTCTTTCTCTGACACTGCATATTGACTGCCAGCAAAGCCTATCAAACCTTCAAAAGACATCCAGAGCCTGGCACCTTCTCTTCACCTCCTCCGCTGCCACTCTATTCCAAGCCACTATCATCTCTTGACTAGATTGCGACAACGGATCCTAACTAAAATTCCAGTTTCCAAACACTTTACACACAGCAACCAGACTGTTTTTACAAGTTGAGTCAGATCATGCCACTCCTCTGCTCAAAATCCTCTAGTAACTTCTCGTCTCATCAGAATAAACACTGAAGCCCTTACAAGTTCTATTTGGCCCCGGCTCCTTCTCTGACCTCCCCTCCGACTACTCTCCCCCTTGAGCACTGTCCTCCTGTCTCAGGCATCCTCATTCTTCCTCATACACCCCAAGCACACTCCTGCCTTATAGATTTGCACTTGTTGTTCCCTCTGCTTTCAACACTCTTCCATCTGATGGTCTTGTGGCTCTCTCACTCTTCTTCAGGAATTTGCTCAAATACCACATTATCAGAGAGAACTTCCATAATTGCTCTGCATGAAATAACACTGGACACTCTCCATCTTCCTTATTTGCATTTGTCACCATTTACCATGTAAGATATATATATATGTGTGTGTGTGTGTGTATATATACACATATATATATATTTAAATTGTTGACCCTTCCCATGACCTTGAACAGTGTCTGGCATATAGCAAGTGTTCAATAAACGTGTGTTGAATGAATATAATCATGAGCAGCTTTATAATGAGGACATACTGATAAATAAAGAAATATCCAGTAAAATGGTAAATTATTTTTTACTACCATACCTCCAGGTCCCCATCCTATCACTCAATCCATGATTCATCTATGAAAAGTTTGCTAAGGAAATCATGAAAAGCACGCATAACAGAGGCACCAATGTATTCACCAGCACTAGATCTAGAATAGCATGGTTTGGAGACCACATAAGGTGGCCGATTACAACTCCCTTCACTCTGATAACCCCTGACAGTTATAAGGCTCTTTCACATTCATCTTCTAACCATGTCCTCATGACAACATTGATAATCAGTTGGGTGTATCATCCACATTTCAAAAATGAGGAAAATGAGGCTTAGCAAGACAAAGCTACTTCACTTGGTCACGCAGTACAAACGTGGTGAGTGAGGACTCGAAATTCATCTGCAAACTCCCATGTTCTTGGCCTTTCCCTATCACACCAGGCATACGGGCCCTAATTAAAATGCTTTGTGAAGAATGGAGCCTGTTACCTACACCCTCTGTCTTAGCTGTCCTAGCTGAACAGCTGTGCCAAAGTAGCCAGTAAGTTTTAGGTTGGTGCAGCTGCTGAACAAGAGAAACTGATCTGGGATTTGCAGTGTGTGCTGAGCGTGGAAGCCCCTATGTCAGTGCCTGACGTGTGAAATTGCTCAGTGTTCTGATGAATAGTGATTCAGAGCACAACTTTGTTCAGACTGACTGAAAGATACATTCTGCTGGCGGGAAGAAATCTGGTGGTGAATGAACATGATCAGGACTTTGAGGAAGTTTCTTTATCAACAGGTGCCACACTGCTGTCATATGCTTCAATGACATGTGTGCATTTCTTGAGAATGATCATCATCTGGTGGAACCAGAGAAGATGGGCTTTCCTTAATGCAGTTGTGCTCTAGGTTAGACAGAAGGAAGATCTTTCTGATGACTGTTAAGGAGGATCTCCTGGACAGATTTCCCAGAATATTTGTGGCTCTAAAGCCCCTAAGAGACAGAAAAGAAAGAAGTGAGTCTTCTTCAGTCCAGCCCTGCAGACACAAGCCTGGATGCTGCAAACTATTATTACTGTGAAGACTGGAGATTGAAATCTAAAGTAAGTGTTTCTGGGAAAATCAAGATTGCCCCTGTTTTCAATTGCCTGGCACAAGAGGAAAACTGAGAGGGACAGATTGTTTTCATTTGGAAAATGGGAGACTAAGAGATGACAACCGTACGGAAAGTGTAATTAGGGAGGGTTTAATTGTTCCTTTCAAGAGACAGTTCAAATACTAACATATCTTCTTTAAAAAGTAGAAGACAAGGAGCTTTTAACATAAAATATCATTCAATGGCTTAGAAATATTTGTGAAAGAAATTAGCAGCAAAAGGTTGGGAATGAGGGGTCCCCTATTTCCTCTGATCTTGTGTACGTAAAATGAATGGACAGATTCAGGCATTATCTGCACAATTGAAATTTTCTACTTGACCTCAATTTCTGGAGCTGGCAGGTGGAAGGTTTCTGTACCTAGATTATCGTTATAATCTGGAAGCCTATGTTTGCCTTGCATGAGTAAATATAACCATAGCAACAGTGTGTTTATACTCTCTGCTAAAAGTCTTTTGGTCCAAACTCCTCACCTGAACAGCTTTTTCAAAATAAAGATGCTCACAGCCTACCCCTAGAGATTCTGATTTAGTAGATTCGGAAGAGGCTGTAAAAATCTAAGTTTGAAACAGCTTACAGGGTAATTTTGATTTTCAGCCAACTTTGGGAAGCACAAAATCTTTTCCTGGCGTGGGGCATGCAGAGTGCTGTTTAAACGATCTCTAGCTCTCATTTGCTTTCTTACTATTTTCCCAGCAGTGTTGAGCACCAAAGAGTTCCGGTTATTGGAAAAGTGCAGTTAAGTGGATTTCTGCGCACTAACATGGTCCTGTCCTTTCCACTGGAAATTTTTGCCCTTGGAGTGTGAGAATTTGGCATGGAGCGGCCTCTGCAGACTCCAGCCTCTAACACCTGCAACTTCACTATATCCTGCCTCTCGTCTACTGAGAGGACACAACACTGCCCCATTTTTTCTTCAACCTTAAAAAATTACCTGTGTTTTTGTGTACTTTCCTCTTCCCATCCGATATTTCTGTTCTCATTAAAGAATAGAATGGTCATGTCCTCCATGGAAAAGAAAAAAATAAATAAATAAAAGCAAGGGAACATTTATGTGGAGGAAGGAGCAGATCATGAACAAGAGGAAACTTTGTGTGGGATTTCAGTCTTACTCAAAAACAACAACTCTCTTGACTCAGCAAAGAGTACAATATTCAACTTTTTCATGGAAGGATTTAGTATTCTTTTCAAAGCTACATATCAAAAACCCACACACAATGGAAACATTCCCTCTCACTGGGGCATCAAAGAAGAAGGAACTTGAGTGCAGGCTTTCTCAAACGAAGTCTTTTCATTGCAGCCTTAGATATGTTCTCTGGGGATCATTGACTTGAAAGCATGAAGAAGATGGTGAGGGGCCATCATGCCATTTCCATTAAAAGTGGTTGTTGAAGGCCGTTTTCCCATTTTCTTTCCTTCTTCTCTATTTTGCAGTAATGCTTGCATTCCAATAAAATGAGGATTCTTGCAATAGGCCAGACAATACAGTTCTTCCCTCTAATGCCAGTTGCTTTTCAAGTGGGTGGTGGGATAACGAAGAACATTTGTTGCTGGGGCAGAGTCTCTTCAAAAGCCATTATAACAAATTATTCTGCCCTTTCTTTTTGTGGGGATATTTTTTTCTCTATATAATTTAATTTAATTTCTTTGGGGAGAAGACCAGTGGTCAGTTAAAAGTTATGATCACTCCATCCACACAACCTAAGTGAAACAGGAAAAGAGATTTTTCCATTCAACACAATAATCAGAGTTCTGTCTGATTGACCTTATCCTGTGTACTAGGAAATGCACAAGAAGTATAGTGACTTACGAATATTTGTATATATTTTGTTGTTTTTCTTTGCCGTAACTGGTAACATGCTGTGGTAGGGAGACTTCTAAAACGATTCCCAGTGATCCTTGCGTCCTAGCATTCACATCGTTGTGTGTGAGCTGGACCTCATGACTTGCTTCTAATGAATAGAACATGGAAAATGTGATGGGATGTCACTTCTACAATTGGGTTACAAAGGACTGTGACTTCCATCTTGCTAGCGCTCTCTCGTGGGCACTTTCTGTTGTCACGTTGTGAGACGCTCTACGGAGAGGTCTACAGGGCAAAGAGCGAAAGGAGGTCTCCGGCTAAAGGCTCAGGAGGATCAGAGGCTCCTAGCCAACAGCCTGCAAGGAACTGAATCCTGCCACCAACCACAGGAGTGAGCTAGGGTGCGGATCCTTCCTGGTTGAGACTTGAGATGACTGTAGTCTTGTGAGGGACCCAGAGAGAGCCAGAGGACCCTGTTAAACTGTGCCTGGATTCTTGACCCATAGAAACTGTGAGATAATAAATGTGTCTCAAGCTGTTCTTTTGAGATAATTTGTTACAGAACAATAGAGCAATACACATGCACTGTTTTTGTAAATATTATCTTTGAATGTACACATACAGGAAAGCATGCAAATCATAAGGACACAGTACTATGAATTTTTATAAAGGGAATACAGACATATAATTACCATCTAAATCAAAGAATAAAACATTGCCAGTATCCCAGAAGCCTCTCTGTACCCCTCAAATCATTAACCACCTTCCTAAGATAATCATTATTTTGATTTCTATCATTATAGGTTAATTTGCCTGTTCTTGGGCTTTATGTATTTAGAATCAAGCATTGTATAATTTTTTGTACCTGCTTTTTTTTCTCTAATCATTATGTTTTTGATAGTCATCCTTGTTGCTTCAGGTAGTAGTATTTCATTTATATTTATTGACATATACTGCAATTTTTTAATCCATTCTACTGTTGATGGACAGCTGGTTTTTGTTTTTAACTTTTGTTCTCTATTAGTAGTAATGCTGCTATGGACATTCTTATGCACGTCTTTTGATACACATGTTATGCATTTCTGTTGGGAATGGAATTGGAGGATCAATGGATATGTATTGTTCTGCTTTAGTAGACATTACTTAATTGTTTTCCAAGGTGGATGTACAAATTACAATTCTATCAGCAGCATATGAGAGTTCCAGCCACCCCTCATTCCCATCCACGTGTAGTATTCTCAGGTTTATTTTGAATTTTAGCCAATCTGGAGGATACACAGTGGAATCTCATTGTAGCTTAGTTTGTATTTTTCTAAAAATTAATGACTTGAAACACTTTTTTGCATGTTTATCGACATTTGAATATTTTCATTCATAAAATATCAAGATACACGTTTATCCTTTTTGGTAAAATTTTTATCCTCTTTAGTGTAATATTACGATACATTTTTTTCAAAATATGGATATTCACCCAGCCTCATTTGTTGAAAGATCATTTTTCCTACTCCATTGCAGTGGCATTGTATGAGTTGTCCTAACAAAGTACTACAAATGTCTGGCTTGTAACAACAGAAATATATTGTCTCACAGTTCTGGACACTAGAAGTCCAAAATCAAGTTGTCAGCAGGGCTGTGTTCCCTCTGAAACCTGTAGTAGAGAGTTCTTCCTTGCCTCTTCCTAGCTTCTGGTGGTTTGATGGCAATATTTGAGATTCCTTAGCTTGCAGCTGCAGCACTTCAATCTCTGCCTCCCTCACCACATGGTTTTCTCCCACCATGTGTCTATGCCTGTGCTCACATGTCTCTCTTCTTGTAAGGATACCAGTATTACTGAATGAAGGGCCCACCCTACTCCGGTGAGACCTCATCTTAACTAACTACATCTGCAATCTCTCCCTTCTCAAATGAGGTCACACTCTGAGGTACTAGGAGTTAAGACTTCGATATATATTTTTGGGGGAATACAATTCAACCCATAACAGGCATTTTTGTCATAAGTCAAGTGATTGTATATGTGTGAGCCTGTTTTTGGACTTTCTATTCTATTCCTGGGCTATTTTTTTCCCATTGGACTGTTTGTCTATTATTATATCAAAATTGTACTGTCTGAATTACTGTAACTTTAAAATAAATATTCATATCCCAATAGCATAAGTTCTCCAACTTTATTATTATTAGTTGATCTTCATTCTATTTTGAATTTCCTATGTGGGGTAATTTTCTTCCTACCTGAAGAATGGGAATGAAGAGTTCCCATTACTATATTTTTGGTGTGGCTATGAAAAAAATTCTGTTTTTTTTTGGTCAGAAAACAGCTTTATTTTTCCCTCAAATTTTGATGGATATTTTTTCCAAATATAGAATTCCAGGTTGGCATTTCATTTTAAAGATACAATTATATTCTCTTGGCTTCCATAATTTCAGTTAAAAAAGTCAAATAGAAATTTTATTGTTTCTCCTTTAGAGGTAATGTGTCTCTTTTCTTTGGCTACCTACTGGAGATTCTCTCTGTCTTTGATATTCCACAGTTTTACTCTGATCCAAGGTATGAAGTTCTTAGTATTTACCTTTTTTTTTGAATTCCTGGAGCTTCTTGAAGTGGCTTGATGTCTTTCATCAGTTTTGAAAAGTGATGAACATTTAAATATACAATATTTGATGAATATTCAAATTTTACATCTGCCTTATCTTCTTTCCTCTCAAATCAGGGAGTCCAGATACATGTATGTTAGATCTTTTCTCTATGTCTCATTTGCCCTTAATGCTCTTTTCTGTATATTTCATCCTACTTTCTCATTGGGCTCCAATATGGATATGTTCTAATGACTTATATTCCAGCTCAAAAATTCTCTCTTCTGCTGTATCTAATCTTCTGTTAAATCCAACTAGCAAGTTCTTAGATTTTGTAATTTTATTGTTTAGTTGTAGAATTTCCATTTGGGTCTTTTTTTTTTTTTCTACCATGTGTCAGGCCCCATGCTATGTGCTTCATGTTCATTATCTCATTTGAATCCTCACAAATATCCTATAAGGAAGGTACTATTAGCACCTATATTTTCAGAGGAGGAAAACTGAGGCTCAGAGAGAGATGAAAACGCCCAATGTCACCTGTAAGGGGTTGATGATACTGGAGTTCAAATCCAGGAAGTCTGACTCAGAGTGAGCTTTCATAGCTACTAAGTCACATTGCTCCTAGGAACTGCATGGTTATGAGAGTAATGGTAGCTAACATCTCTATAGGGCTTACTATATGCCTGATATTGTTCTAAGTACTTTACATATATTAACTAATCAAATCCTCACAATGACTTGGAGGTAGATACTATTATTGTTGCCATTATACAGATGAGAACATTGAGGCTCAAAGAAGGTAAAGCTTGCCTCAGGTTTCACAGCTGCTAAGTGCAAGTCAGAATTCCAGCTGAGGAAGTCTTATCCCCAAAGCCTATGCCTTTAACTGCTGCACCAAATTGCTTCCCAGCAAAATCAGGGCAGAAATAACACTTGGAATTGAGATACAGCACAGGCAAGGGAGAGAATGGCATCCCCAATCTGATCACTGAACAAGTAAATAGAGTGCAGAGAGACAGAGTATAGAGAGACAGGAGTGCTGGGAGGACAGAGTGGGTGAAAAATGATGAGTTTGATGTAGGACAAGGAAGAAAAGAAAAGGGAAATATGGGAGACAGGAGACATTAATAAATTATGAATAAGTTCGTGCTGCATACAGCTTGGGAGAGAGCATTCTTTGGAATGTAATTTGCACAATCCGAATGTGGGGGGCACAGCTGTCAGCAGCACAGCAAGAAGAGCCAGAGGCTGTTTCATGCTGAGTCCTGGCAAGTCTCTAAGGTCAGAAGGTTCTGACCACTATGGTGGTAGTGAAGATTTGCCTGATAATTGCTGGGTTGGAAAGACAAGTATCAAGAAGGCAAAGACGTGGTCAGGATGGCCCACAGGGGTCCCAGCGAAGCAGTGGGAATCCAAAAACTGGAACTGAATAAATGGGGGTGAACTGTGTTAACTCTGGGCTGTAATTACCAAACCACTTCCCAGGCTTTCTCAAAACACAGAGATATATATTTAATAAGCGTGTTGGGGAGTTTACAAAAGACATTTTGTTTGTAATAAGTGACATTAGGCAAAGTTTTCCTGTCAGCAAATAGGACTGCCATTTCTATTCCTGTGTTGCTGCATGTAAATAAATGACTCCTTTTATGTAACCCAGTTTGAGATTCCTGTAAACGCTGGGGATAAAGAGCTTGTTTTTCAGTTTTCTTGAGACAAACCACATGAAGAACCCAGGCACCAGAGCGGCATCTGGGCCTCTCCCCTATCCTGGAAATGCAGAACTGAATATGACTTGTAGTAAAAGGATTAATAAAGGAACGTTTTGCTACCAATTAGCCCTCCTCGAAAAGGCAGAGTAGAAAGTATTCTGCTTCTCTTTTGTAAAGCACTCCAGCATGTAGCATCCTTTATCATTAGAAATGTCCAACTCTAAATCTTTCTGTTAAAACGGAAGACTTCTCCCTGTTCTCAGGGCAAACAAAGACCATGAAGCCACATTGCAAGTCCAATTTAGTTTCCTCCTTTAATCTCACTCATACGCTCTTCCTTCACAGCCCACAGCACCGTTTGCAACCGTGTACTTATACATGCATTTATTTGTTTACTGTCTCTTTCTCCGCATTTATGGTCCAGTGCCTCAATGGCAAGGAGCAGGTCTGTTTGGTTCACCATTGCATACCCAGAACACAGGTCTGGGCCTACCTTGTAGTGGGTTGTCAACAGATATTTGTTCAATAAATAAATGGGAAAGAAGATAAGGTCTATAATTTTGGATCTATCCCAGTTCTTTGTTTAATGCCAGTTCACACAGTAGGCATTTATTTACTGTCTGCCACTGCTATGTTAGATGCAGTCAGTCTGTCATTCTGCTCTTGTAGTGGCTCCCTTCGTTGTATCTCCAGGGACTGCTCAAAATAGTACTCTGAAGTCCCTTACCTGGGCTAGTGAGGCCCCTAACTAGCCTCCAGTTTTTCACTTTATCAGTCAATTTCACACTATTGCAACAGTTTAAGCTTTAAAAATACCACATTCAAGGCTAGAATGAACCATCTGATCCTGGATTAGAGTTGGAGACATGATTATGAACTCATAGTTAGCTTAGTATAGATACTGATGGATCCATATAGAAATAATTATAGATATGTGTGTATTCATGCTTAGTGTACATGCATGTATTTCCCTGATCTGTCTGCTAAGAGGGGCTAGAAGCAGTTATGTCCCAGTATCAATGAACAAAACTTCCACCCAGATCTTGGTTTCTAATACCATTCTTCAATAAAATGAGTCTGTGATCTTTGGAGAAATGACTGGTCCTCGGGCTTGGTCAGGGAAATACGTGATAACTTGGATCATCCTGTAGTGCCAGAAAGTAGAAAAGTGCTCAAAGAAAGCGACATGGGTATGTCAAACGGGCATAGGAGTCTACTGAGAGAGCATTCTAAGGCCAAGGATGGTACAATTTATGGATCAAAATAAAGTAGCATTGAATTATAATGCAAAATATAAAATAAATACCCACTAGCCCATAGTCTAAACACATGATTGAATTAATAAATAAATGGGGAGGAAGACACAAGTCTATATAGAATAATTCCAAATAATTTGTATAGATACTCTGTTCTCAAGGAGATGGGGCATAACACCCCTCTCTGTAAAGGTGGACTATGCCTAGTGACTTGTTTCTAAAGACTACAGTAAAGAGAAACCTGGTAAACACTAGCTTCACAAGGTCATCAAGATTAACATCATCGGGGATAAGCCATGTTGATAGCATATGTCCTTAATATGATGTGTTGTGAATGGCATCTTAATGTCTCTGGTCTTTCTCCCCAAAACCTGTAACCCCAGTCTAATCATGAGAAAAACACCAGACAAATCCCAGCTGAGGGATATTCTACAAAATAGCTGACCAGTACTCCTCACACTGTCGAGGTTGACCCAAACGAGGAAAGTCTGAGATGTTGTCACAGTCCAGAAGAACTTAAAGACAGTTAATGACTAAATGTAACGTGGTCTCCTAGATGGCATCCTGGGACAGAAAAAGGAAATTAGGGGAAAACTAATGTGATACAAATAAAGTATGGAGCTTAGTTAATAATAATGCATCACTATTGGTTCATCAGTTGTGACAAACGCACCATAGTAATGTAAGATGTGATTATAAAAAAAACTGGGTCTGGGGTATACAGAAATTCCCTGTACTATCTTTGCGACTTTTCTGTAAATCTAAAACTATTCCCAAATTAAAAGGTTTCTTTTTTTTTAATATAATTTTTATTTTTATTTTTTTCCCCCAAAGCCCCAGCAGATAGTTGTATGTCATAGCTGCACATCCTTCTAGCTGGTGTATGTGGGACGCGGCCTCAGCATGGCCGGAGAAGCGGTGCGTCGGTGCGCGCCCGGGATCCGAACCCAAGCCGCCAGCAGCGGAGTGCACGCACTTAACAGCTAAGCCACGGGGCCGGCCCTAAAAGGTTTTTTTGACTATTATAAAAAGCAAACAAACAACACACTTGCCACAACTTACCCCACTTGAAGCTTTACTCAGTCATGGAGGCCAGGAGAATATAGGCCTGTGTAGAGCCCATGTCCTTGCTGTCTCTACTTCAGCACGTGTGACTCAGATATAACAGATGAGGCAAAACAAAACAGACATAGAAACTTGCCTCTGACCACACAGACACCTGCTGGAAGTCACCTTTGTTCCTGATCCTTGTATTGATTCTTCATCAAATTTAAATCACACAGCAACTCTGTGAGTAAAGCTTTTCTGTCCTAATTTTCTGGTTGAGGTTCCTCACACACATTCTTCCATTCATTCAAAAAAGACTTTATTGAGCATCTGGTTTGTTGAAAACCTAGAAGAGTTCAAGGTACTAATGTGGGTTCAGAAAACATGGTAGTCAATAAAACAAAATACTTTCCTGCCCCCATGGAGCTTCCATTCCAGTGGGGGAGAGCGGGGGGGAAAAAAACAGACAAAAAGCTACCAACAATTTATCAGGTACTGATTCCCGCCAGAAAAGTAAATTAAGAGGACTTCTCATGGTCAGTCTGGCACGTAAGGAGCTTGGAAGTCAATGTTCCATCCTAACAACAAGTAAAAAGCTGAACAAACTAACAAACTGAGAAGTTAACAGCTCTTCTTAACTGCATCAGAGAAGCGAGTTCACAGGGGAAACTACTGGTCCCCAAATTGGAGAGACAGACAGGCAGACACAGAGAATCACAACTTATTGCAGCAGAAACCCACCTCTGTGGAGCCATTGGGGGTGTGTGTGGGGAGAAACTGAGCTGTATCTGATGAATTGCTGGAGGGTTACTGTGGACAAGTCTACAAGTTAAAAACTCCTACGGACCGCACATTTTTGTGAGTTTTACATCCTAGATCTCTACTAGCTTCTTATCATGAAGATCAGAGAAAAATTCCCTTGTGCTTCCTGCACAGGGAGGGGTAAAGGAACGACTTTGAAATACACCAGAGCACTGTGTTATTAACAAGGCCAGTCCTTAAGAGAAACTATTTTACCAGAGCCTAACCTGTTGGGGTTTATCAGAGCCTAAGTGACCTGGGGAAGGGAAATACCTAAATCCGGCCCCCTCCAGCCATCCTGTTCTATCTAAGGTGGGGAAAGGTTCCATTTAAGGTTGTGAAGTTCACAGCCAAGTGGCACAGGTTCACTAAAAGACAGAGATGTAATTATAGGAATATAGAATGCCACCTCTCCTCCCACAGTTTACCCTCACAACACTAAAGGCCAATATATCATATCTGATTATCAACAAAAATTACAAGGGCATACTAAAAGGCAAAAAACACAATTTGAAGAGATGGAGCAAGCATCAGAACCAGACTTAGATATGGCAAGGATGTTGGCATTATCCATGACATTAAAACAACTATGATTGGGGGCGAGCCTGGTGGTGTAGTGGTTAAGTTCACATACTCTGCTTCGGTGGCCCGGAGTTCTCAGGTTCGAATCCTGGGCACAAACGTACACACTGCTCATCAAGCCATGCTGTGGTGGCATCTCACATACAAAATGGAGGAAGATGGGCACAGGTGTTAGCTCAGGGCCAATCTTCCTCACCAAAAAAAACACAAAACAAAACAAAAAACAACTATAATTAACATGTTAAGGGCTCTAATGGGTAAAGCAGACAACATACAAGAACAGTTGGATAACACAGCAGAGATGAAAATTCTAAGAAGAATCGAAAAGAAATGCTAGAAGTCAAAAACACTATAATAGAAATGAAGAATGCTTTTGATGGGCTCATTAATAGCTGGGACATAGCTAAGCAAAGAATCTCTGAGCTTGAAGACATGTCAATAGAAACTTCCAAATCTGAAAAGTAAAGGGAAAAAAAAGATTGAAAGAAAAAAATAACAAAATATTCAAGAACTGTGAGACAACTCCAAAAGGTGTCATGTTTGCATAATGGGAATACTAGAAGGAAAATAAAGAGGAAAAGGAACAGAAGAAATATTTGAATCAATAATCACTGAGAATTTCCCCAAATTAATGTCAGACACCAAACCACAGATCCAGGATGCTCAGAATCACTAGGCGGGATAAATGTTGAAATAAAAACAAAATTACACCTAGGCATATCATCTTCAAAGTGTAGAAAAATCAAGATAAAGAAAAAGTCTTGAAAGAAGCCAGAATATAAAAAGGCTGTATCTATAGAGGAGCAAAGATAAGAATTACATCCAACTTCTCCTCAGAAACCATGCAAGCAAGAGAGAGTGGAGTGAAATATTTAAAGTGTTGACAGAAAATGACCACCAACCTAGAATTCTGCACCCAGCAAAAATATCCTTCAAGAGTGGAGAAATAGACTTTCTCAAACAAACAGACATGAATTTGCTGCCAGTAGACCTGCCTTGATATAGGGCAAAAACTTCCTACACAAAGGAAGGAAGAACACTAGAGAAGCAATAAGTGAAGGTAAATAAAAACTTGTATTTTTCTTAATCTTAATTGATCTAATAGATAATAGTTTGTACAAAATAATAGCAACAATGTATTTGATTGTGTATATATTTATAATTATGCATAAGTGACATGAGTGACAGCAATGATACAAGGGATGGGAGGGAGGAATTAGGATATTTTGTTATTATAAAGTACTTATATTACCAATGAAGCAGTATAGTATTATTTGAAGTGGACTTGGGTTAGTTATAAATATATATTGCAAACTCTAGGGCAACCACTAAAAGAAGTGAAAAAAGAAGTATAATTAAGGCAAAACACTCAAAATATCCAACACGATATTGAAGGAAAAGAACGAAGTCAGAGGACTGACACCACCCAACATCAAGACTTACTGTACAGCTGCAGTAATCATGATAGGGTGGTGTTGGTGCAAGAATGTACAAACAGATCAATGGAGTGTGATAGAGAGCCCAGAAATAGACTCACATATAGTCAACTGATCTTTGACAAAGGAGCAAAAGCAACACAATGGAGAAAAGATAGTCTTTTCAACAAATGGTACTGGAATAACTAGACATCCACATGCAAAAAAAAAAAAAAAAGAATCTATACACAGACCTTACACTCATCACAAAAATTAACTCAAAATGGATCATAGACCGAAATGAAAACACAAACTATACAACCCCTAAAAGATAGGAGAATATATGGATGACCTTGGCATGGCCATGACTTTTTACATACAACATGAAAGTCATGATCTATGAAAAAAATAAATGATAAGCTGGACTGCACTGAAATTAAAAACTTCTGCTTGGGGCCGGCCTGGTGGCACAATGGTCAAGTGCATGCGCTCTGCTTTGGTGGCCCGGGGTTCGCAGGTTCGGATCCCAGGTGTGCAGCGATGCACCGCTTGTCAAGCCATGCTGTGGCAGCGTCCCATATAAAGTAGAGGAAGATGGGCATGGATATTAGCCCAGGGCCAATCTTCCTCAGCAAAAAAAAAAAAAAAAAAAAAAAGGAGGATTGGCATCTGGTGTTAGCTCAGGGCTGATCTTCCTCACACACACACAAAATATATATATATATTAAAAAAAATAAAAATATATAAAAATATAAAAAAACTTCTGCTCTGTGAAAGACACTGTCAAGAGAATGAGAAGGCAAGCCAGGCTGGGAGAAAATAATTGCAAAGAACATATTTGATAAATCACTATTAGCCAAAACATATGAGGAACACTGAAAATTCAACAATAAGAAAATGAACAATGCAATTTAAAAATGAGCAAAAGGCCTGAACAGACACCTCACCAAAGATATACAGATGGCAAATAAGCGTATGAAAAGATGCTCCACATCATATGTCATCATGGAAAAGCAAACTAAAACAATGAGATACTATAACCCTGTTAAACAATGGCCCAAATCCAGAACACTGACAACACCAAATGCTGGTTATCAAATGTGGATGTGAGGCAACAGGAACTCTCATTCATGGCTGCTGGGAATGCAAAATGGTACCGCCACTATGGAAGACAGATTGGCAGTTTCTTACAAAACTAAACATATGCTTATCATACAATCCAGCAATTGTGTTCCTTGGTATTTACCCAAGGGAGCTGCAAACTTATGTCCACACAAAAACCTGCATCTGGATGTTTGTAGAAACTTTGTTCATATTTGCCAATACTTGGAAGCAACCAAGATATCCTTCAGTAGGTGAATCGATGAATAGACTGTGGTATATCCAGACAATGGAATATTATTCAGAACTAAAAAGAAATGAGCTATCAAGCCATGAAAAGACATGGAGGAAACTTAAATGCATATTACTAAGTGAAAGAAGTCAATCTGAAAAGGCTACATACTGTATAATTCCAACATATGACATTCCAGAAAACGCAAAAGTAAAAAGTAAAAAGATTAGTGGTTGCCAGGGGTAGGGGTTGAGGGAGAGATGAAAAGGTGGAGCACAGAGAATTTTTAGGGCAGTGAAACTACTCTATGATACATCATACGTTATAACGGTGGGTACATTTTTATTATATACATTTGTTAAAATCCATAGAATGTATATAACACCAAGAATGAACACACTAATGTAAACTATGGACTTCAGGTGATAATGATGTGTCAGTGTAGGTTCCTTGATTACAACAAATGCACCCCTGTGGTGCCAGATGTTCATAGTGGGGAGGCTGTGTCCGTTTGGGGGCAGTGAGTATACAGGGATTCTGCACTTTCTCCTCAATTTTGCTGTGAATCTAAAACTGCTCTAAAGAATAAAATCTATTTAAAAAGGGAAAATAAATTAATAAATTAGGACATGGGCAGAGGGAATGGCAGGTGGTGCTACTTAAATGGGGTAGTCAGGGAAGGCATCTGTGATAAGGTGTGATTTGAGGCGAGACCTGAAGGAAGTGAGGGAGTGGACCATGTAGAGATTCCAGGCAGAGGGAAAAGCCAAGGCAAAGCCTTACCGTGGCAGCAGGCCTGTAGTGTCAGGAATGGCAAGGAGGCAGGAAAGCTTGGGGGAGAGGGTAGGAGAGGAGGTCACGGAGTCACAGGGGGGTGAAGGGGTCATGTGGGGCCAGGGCCAAGGGCTGTGGATCCTATTCTGAGTGAGATGAGAAGTCGTTAGGGGTCTGGGGCAATAATATGATCTGATTTTCCTTTTTAAAAGTCTTCCTCTGGTTGCTGTGTGCAGAAAGACCAGTTGGGAGGCAACTGTATGAGAAAAAATTGAAATTATATAGCCTCAGAGTAGGAGTTTAACAGCAGAGAGAGTGAAAGATGCTCAGATGCTGGGTATGTCTTGACGATATGGTGGGCAGAGCTTGATGATAGAACTGATCTTCAGAGCGAGAGGAAGAGCAGAGTGAAGGATATTTCCAAGGGGTTTTGCCAGAGCAGCTGGGTTAAATGGAGGCACTATTTACTGAGATGGGAAAAAATGGAGAAAGAGCAGGTTTGAGGGGCACAGTTAAGAGTCTGTTTTAACACTGTGGCAGAGACAGCTCATTGCCCACCAAACCTGTATTCTTTCCATAGAGTAGAGTGGTGCCAGGGAAGCAGCTGCCTGGCCAGAGCCCACCTTTCACAATCCCCTTTGCACCTCAGTATAGCCATGTGGCCAGTGTCTCCAATACAATATGAGTAGAAATGATGTGCATCTCTTCTTGGCCAAGGCTTTTAAGGAACAGATGTGCCTTCTCCGCACTCTCTTTCCATTTCCTCTGCTGGATGCAGAGGGCCTTGAGGCCCTAGGGAATGGTGAGCCACAAGCAGTAATGATCTTGGTTCCCTGAGTCACCATGTGGAAGAAAGCTCCCTAATAACCCAGGAACACATGCATTAAGCAGTTACATGAACCAAACATAAAATTCTATCATGTTAAGCTACTGATGTTTCGGGTTTCTTTTTATTGTTCTCCTCTCCCTCTTCCTCCTCCTCCTAGGATTAACCTAATACACAGGTATAAATACTGAGATGCCTATTAAACACAGAAGTGGAGGTGTCAAGTTGGCATTTAGATACATGTTAGGTGATCCATGAATAGTCACAGAACCATGGAACTGGATTGGACTTTGCCTAAAGTTTCAAGCCAGGAGATGACAGAATCACACCTTTTAATTATACCATGGATGCTTCTATTTCTTTTTCTGATGGAGTTATTACAAGATTGTTATTTCAGAGAAGTATGGAAGATGTAGCATAACTGAGCTCTAAAAAAATCCATATCACAAGATCTTTCACTGGAGCTTATAAAAGGAGAGAGAAAAAGATATGTGGTTTGGTCACCAGGCCATTTAGATGGCAGCACTGGTCGAATACTGGATATAAAGAATCCTAACTGACCATTTGCTGTCTTGATGGGTGTTTCTGGTGCCATGTTGTGGGGGCTCTGGCTGGGTTTTTTTCCTCTTAACATATTAATCTATGTCTTAGATGGAGATGCAGAGGATAGCATTATTGTTTCTGCAGAGGACAGGGAGACAAAGAGTTTTGTAATTCACTGGAAAGCAGCATGAGAACATCACACTATTTAACAGATTTTAGCAGGAGTCTGAATCAAACAAGATAAAATTGAACAGGGCCCCAAAAGACAAATGCTCAAATATAGGCGGGTGGAGACTTGGTATAGCAGAAACGTGTGTGAAAAATAATTAAGGGATTTTTGACACCAGTTAATTCAATTTGAGTGAAAACCATAAGTGGCTACCATAAAAGTCATTCCACCGTCATCTGCTCTAACAGAAGCATAGTATGCTCATCCGGGTAAAGGATACTCTCTTTCCATACTGTACTTCACAGAATTATACCAGAAGCATTGAATGCTATGTATCCATCATTAGATATTTTATAGATACAAAATAATATATAATGTAAATGCACAGTATATGGTGTTCTATTTTGAATGCCACATATTAAATGGAATATAGACACTTAAAGAGTAATAAGTATAAATATATAATATCTAATAATTTTTGAACATTTAATACATGTCAAGTATCATCCTAAGCATTTCACTTACATTCTCTCATTTAACCTGTCTAGTCACTTATGAACTAGGCATCATAGTTACCCTCCAGTTTACACATGAAGAGATTGAGGCTCTTGGAAGTTGGGTAACTTACACAAAGCCATACAACTAATAAAAGATGGAGCCAATATTTAAATCCAGGCAGATTGACCTTAGAGCTCACCCTCTTACCCAATTCCCTATGGAATTTAGGATGCTGTTCTCTGAAGATCAGAAGAAGGAACGGGGGTGTTTAGCTCAAGAACAAGCTGACTTGAGGGAAATGATAGCTGTTCTCAAACACTGAAGACCCCTCAGGTGGAAGAAGGATTAAACTTGGGCCCAAAGAAGAATATGTGAGAGTCATAAGGAAGCAAATTCCACTTAAACAAAAAAGGTAATTTTCTTACAAGGAGAACTGTTCAAGCTAATAAGGACTGCCTTGATAGACAGTCTTATCACCATAACTTGAGTTGTTCAACAGAGAGACAATATGGAGGGAATGGTTTAGAACAGTTTTTTTCAAACCACGGGTATTTTCCAATTATTAGATTGTGAAATTAATTTGCTTGCTGCTGCTGGGTGGGGGTCAAGGGCTGTGTACTCTGGCCCGCTTCAATCCGTGGGCACTCTTGTCAGCCCCTGGCTGATCTGCGGTGTGGCTGAGTGGAGGCTGCTGGGGGGGAAGTGTGGAAACAGCTGGAGCGGGAGCACAGCTAGGCGGAAGCAGCTGGGGATCGGGTGCGGGTGGGTTGAAGTAGCTGCAGCTGAAGTGCTGCTGGGCAGAAGAAGCTGGAACTGGAGTGCACTGGGCCGAAGAAGGAGGAGCTGGAGCACTGCTGGGCCACCGAAGGAGGAGCTGGAGTGTGCTAGGCCGAAGAAGGAGGAACTGGAGTGCACTGGGCCGAAGAAGCTGGAACTGGAGTGCACTGGGCCGAAGAAGGAGGAGCTGGAGCACCGCTGGGCCACAGAAGGAGGAGCTGGAGTGCCGTGGGCTGAAGTTGCTGGCGCCAAGTCAGCTGGAGCCCAAGCACAGGCCAAGCGGAAGCATCTGGAGCCAGGGGGAGGGGTGGTGGTCAAGCTGAAGGAGCTGGGGCTGTGGCACAGTGGAGCTGGGGAAGCTGGGGCTGTGGTGTGTGGGGACTAAGCTGCTGCTGCCTCTGGTGCGGGGTGCAGGCTCGCCCCACTGCTGGTGGGGCCGGGCACCTGGGGGCCGCTGCCTCTGGGGAGGGTGCTGAGCTGAGGCGCTGCTGTGCTGAAGCGCCAGTCTGGGCGGGCCGGGTGGTGGAGGGGCACTTACTTTCACGTCCCTGATCTCAGAGTTTTCTCAGCTTGCTGCTGCTCTCTGCTCTCCTGAGGGGCTAGCTTGTTGAAACTACCCTTGCAACAGTTCTGCTCCCTCCGTAGGGGGATTCCTTCGGGCTGTGAGGGGTCTTGGAGAGCACGGTTTTTCACGTGGCGAGCCTCCCCTCCCCCTCCTCTGAGAGCCGCATGGTCTCAGTCTCTGGGTCACAGTCCTTGGGGAAGGAAGGGAGCTCCTCTTGCCTCCTTCCACTTCCTCTGGGGATTCCAGCACCTCTGTCCTCAGGTGTATGGCTGCCTGGGTGCCTCAGACGTCCCCTGTGTTGTGTGAATAGCTTCTGTTGGAATATGAATGTCCTTTTTGTTGTGTCTTAAAGGGGGAGAGTTCAATGGGGGAAGCGCACTCTGCCATGATGCTGACGTCACTAGCATTACTTTTTTAATGGAATAGAAAAAGGAAAAGAAATATTTTGAAGTGCAACATTTGTGAAACTTTTGATTTGTTTTATGTATGTGTATGTGTTCACTGCGTTGTGAAAATGTATTTCTTGTGAGTCATTAAATAAATGTAAAATCTGCTCGCTTCAATAATTGGTCTCCAAACCTTGGCTGGTCTTTGAAGCAGTGCTGGTGCTTGATAAAGTGATCTCTGGTATTTAGTGAATAGAGAACAACACAAGCAACATAATGAGTTTTTCATTAAGCTAGTTTTATTCAATTTAAATGATCATCCTTTAGTCTGAGATTATGTCCTTCTAAATATATCAGTGTTAAAATGTCTTGTCTTTTTTTAAATGAAGAAGGGTAGATTATGTCTCCAAACATGGCCACAACAGTATGATCCATCCTACATGACCTTTTGCAATGTGACTTTGTCACTATCCATCAAAAGGCAGAATCTATTTTCCCTCCCCTTGACTCTGGCTGGCCCTATGACCTGTATTCAGGAACACAACACAGCAGAAGTGATGCCGTGTAACTTCTGAGGCTGGGATTTAAGAGATCTGCAGCTACCACCCTCATTTCATAGAATGTTTCCTCTTGGAACCCAGCTACCATCTAGTGAGGAAGCCCAAGTAGCCATATGGAGAGATCCACATGAAGGAGAAGCAGTGTCCTGGGCTGACAGCCCCAGCTAATTGCCAAGCTGACATGTGCCTGAGGCTCCTTTTGATCTTCCCATTTGATACCACGTGAGGCATGCATTCTCACCCAGCCTACAAAATTGTGAGAAATAACGAACTGCTTTGTTGTGAGCCCTTAAGTTTTGGGGGTAGTTTGTTGGATAAAAGCAGATGGTGACAACAGATCCTAGCCAATTGCCTGAATATTTGTTTTAATGTCCACTCTTGGAAAAATAAAAATGGACAACCTGAGGTATGTCCTCTGCTTTTTTTTTTTTTTTTCAATTTTTTGGTTCTATGAGATTGGTTCCATAGGAACACCTGGATTAGATGACATTTCTTGCAATCCTGAGATTTTAGGAGATGTCCTCTCCTTTGTGAAACATATCCAAATAGTGCTTCTCATTGTCTTCTTATAAAGCTAGGACTTTATAATTATTTTAGTGTTTGTCACACCATTATGTAAGGATCTGCACTTGGTGAACTGCTTGAGGACAGGAGCTCTGTCTTATCCATCCTTGTTTCCTCAGCATCCGTATTAGTGCTGTACATGTAGTGTATTCTTAATAATAATATGGTGGGACTGAATTTTAGCTTCTTTTTTTAAAACTTCTTTTGTAACATCTTTTGTTGCTCTCAATTACCAGCATGCTAGGAAAGAGTATCCTGTCCTATGCATAGATGTTAATCTCATGGAAATGAAATGAGAAGAGAGTAAAAGTTTTGAGAGAAGGCTACAGGTAAAGGGAAAATCGCCATGCCCATGTATGGAGTGGTCTAGGCATGGCTGTTAAATACGTCCCCCAAATATCAATTTACTATAGTCTCAGAAACAAATGGGCATAATTCTATGTCAACACTGGAGAACTTCTGCAAGAAACTGAAGCAAATGCTTATTAGTAAGAGCCAATTCTTTCAACCTGAAGCTTCCTCTTGGCACAGAAGAATCAATCAAAGATTTGCCCTATTGATGCTTATATTCCTGATGATGTGGATATATTGTATACTCAGCTAATGACCTATTTTTCACATGGAGCCTAAAACGGAACAATTTTATCTGATATTTTTAGACACTAAATGTAAATTGAACCAACGGTAATTGAACCATCCACTGATTATAGCAGAACCATCTACTGATTATACCAGTTAGTTATATGATTTAATAATTTAATTAAAACACCTATTTTCAAGTTTCTGAATATGTGGTTGAGCAAAACATTGACTGTAATTATTCGCTGCTGTGAGTTCCTTGCTGTTGATGCAAGGTTACAAACATGCAGTTGTAAGCCTGCTAGAAGTTGACTATGTGAGGGAGAAGGAGGGGTTGCTGAAGGGCATGAAATTCACTTTATGTCCACAGATATTTCTCTTCAGAAATTGTATCTGTGATAACGGTAACCTTGACCTTACCACTGAATATCCCAGAAACGTTTCTTCTTCAGTGGCATGGATTTACATGGTGTTTGATCAATGGAGCCACCCCAATTGCTGAATGTGTAAAGCTGTGCTGAATATACTTTTCTCCTTAACTGAAATCGACTAACTTTTGCCATAGTTTTAAAACAAAAGATCTTTTGAAAAATTAAATTCCACTAGTAAATTGTAAACTGTTAAGATTCTTTCACCCTTTATTAAATGAATGCAAAAGACCATTGGTTTGATCTAAAGTTTTAAGATACCAAGAGGAAAATGATTATGGACTGGATTAGAGAACACTTTAATTCTGTGGTTTGGTTCCATATTATCATGAGATCTGGGAGCATCATTGCAATGTTCCTCCCCAAAGAGTTCCTTCATAAAGAAACCAAAAGGAGAGGAAGTGGGGAAGCCATTGGGCAATTCTTATTTTGTAATAAACCTTAGGTTAGCTCTGACTTTCTTGGATCTGATGATTCCTCATCATAAGAAGAAACATCTTTCACAAATTAGGAGCATTGTGGTGGTTGAATATAGGAATTCCCTGTCCCATTTGAATGAATTAAACAAAGCATTTTCTTAAAAGGGAAAAGGGAAACATTCTTCATTTAAATATTTAATCTTAGGGCCACTGATGTGCTGAAACCAAGAATAATTTCCACAGTCTGGTCCCATGAGTCTGGAGGTGGGAGCTTATAAATACATTTTTAAAAATATTTTATTTGTGCATAAATTCTGATCTGGCACATGATAATCATTTTGCATTATCAGGTAAATACCATGATTTTTGTTAATATTCTTTTGGTTGGATGACACTACATATCTTGTACATTGAGATTAGTATTATATTAAATCAAGAGGTGTGAAAAAATAATTCCAGAAGAAGCGAAATTGAAGCTACAATGACGTCTCTTGTGGAGAGGTCACCAAAGAGTTTCCATAAAAGGATAATACATAAAATGCAAACTGGGAAAGGCAAGTGTTCTGTGGTTTTCATACTCAAAAGGGCTTGTGTAAGATTCTCCTGTAACTTAAAAATGGCAGACAGGTCATAACTGTTGAAAGACAAATTCCTGATGGGGAATCAATAGTAAGGTAACTGAGCAAGGTCTAATCAACCATCATTTTCACAATCACTAAGCACTGACTAGAGAGTACTTCAAGAACTGAAGACCCTCAGAGTCCATGTGATCTTCTGGCACCTCCCACATTCTGCAGGCTCCTCCCTAGGATGTCCACTACCTTCCCTTTGGTGCCTTCCCTTGTCTCTCGGACCCTGGTCCTTCCCACCATCATACCCTCTCAATACACAATAGCTACATAAATGCTAAACACCCAGTACCACATTCACAGGGAATTGGAATTTGGGTTTTCTAGAAGTGCCATTGGCCTCTAAACTTTTACCTGGATCCCTGTTTTCTATCTATTTCTATTACTATTTCCCTCATTCCTCAGCACTCCCTGTTCTGGTTGTTTCATAGATCCCTCTTAGAGGCCCAGAAGTCACAGAATTCAGTCTAGGCTCCATTCACTAGGAACACCAATCATAGCGAGGCTCCCAAGGCTCCATTTCAGCCCCCGTACATCCCTAGGCAACTACTCCAGGCCCTGACTCCCCCCCCTAGAGATCTGCAAGGAAGGACCCACTCCTCACCCTCAACGCATCATTTACATGAACTAAGAACTCTCACTAGAAAGTAACTAAACAAGTTTTGGGCTCCCCAGGATCATGTGGTGATTCTGCTTCCCATCCTCACCTACCAGATTTCCACATCCCAATGTCCACTGTGATACTCATATCGTGCAGGCCCCCAGCCTGGACCCTGGTAAAGGTGGTATAAGCCATACACAGCCCAGATAAGAAAAGATATGAATTTAGAGACAGAGTGGGCCACAACAAGCAATCGGATCAAGAATGTAAATCTGGAATACAAGAAGGATGGTAAGGCTAAATGAATAAAGGTAGAGAGCTGACTTTGGTTTTAAATGACTATAAGAATAGCCCAATACAGAACAGTGCTCCTTTCTGGATTAAGACAAGAAATGAACAGTTTGATGAGAAGAGATTTGGGCTCCAGACAAGGGAAATGTAGGAGACAGATAGGATATAATTATGAAATGATTTTAAAATTGTGGTAAATGCAGGGTCAACCTAGGATAATTTCCCACAATGTTCCCAAGCCATGGGAGGTGACTCTGTAAGCAAGAGAGATACAGTAATAAAACAGCTGTGGTCAAGGGTGATTCTACTTTGCTCGCAAAACCTGGAAAAGAGCAGAGTCTAAATAATGAAAGAGTGACTCAGAAGCTAGAGCTATGATTCCCAACAGCTGGCCCTGGACAAATGCCAGGCCAGTTGCATGGGTTTACCTGGGCAACTTTAAAAACTAGGGGTATCTGGACTCCATCCCCAGATTCTCATTCAGAAGGTCTGGGGTGGGAACCAGGAATCTGCATT
This sequence comes from Ceratotherium simum simum, assembly GCF_057802395.1. Taxonomy (NCBI): domain Eukaryota; kingdom Metazoa; phylum Chordata; class Mammalia; order Perissodactyla; family Rhinocerotidae; genus Ceratotherium; species Ceratotherium simum. The sequence goes on along the minus strand of NC_141918.1, from coordinate 45,517,748 downwards.
TTTTAAAAAGCTCCTGGTGAGTTCCAATATGCAGCCAGAATTATAACCCACTGGGCTAGAAGCCACAAATTCTGAGCTCGGTGACTAATGTCTCCTGCTAGATTGTTGACTCTGTCTCAAAAAGTCCACAGAATGAAACAATAAGGTGCAGAAGGCGCGCCGCGTAGCTGTGTGAATGTGAGGATGGAGCAAGACAGACTATCTGAAGAGGGTGTAGTTAAGGAGATAAGCACCAGTAAGCAAGCCTACGATTAGCTGAAGAGTTGCAGGGAAGTTGTGAAACTTGCACCACAAAAGAAAAAAGACCCTCAGAGACAGCTGCTAGCAAAAGTTTAACGACGTTAGTGCAAGATAGAATGGCAGCAGAGCCAGTGCTATTGAGCTGTGTCTTATTCCCTCCATCCCGTGTCTAGTTCCTCAGCCCAGGTGTCTGCGGTTATGTCTTCCCCACTTCACCCCTCACTCTGCCTTTCACCTCCTTCTTTACTGCACTTCCCATTTTCAAAATCCTTTCACCCTTCTCACTGGAACATAGAGTAATGTGTTTAAACAGTGTGTGTTTTGCAGGTAGGCATCCTTGGGTTCAAATCCTGATCCAGTCCCTGTCTGAGTCAGTTCGAGCTGCTATAACAAGAGACCACAGACCAGGTGGCTTAACCAATAGAAATTTATTTCTCACAGTTCTGCAGCCTGGAAAGTCCAAGGTCAGGGTGACAACAGGGTTCAATTCTGTCGAAATTCCTCTTACTGGTTTGCAGGTAGCCATATGCTTGCTGCGTCCTCACGTGGCAGAAAGCAGAGAGACAGAAAGAGCAAGCTCTCTCATGTCTCTTCTTATAAAGGCATTAATCTCGTCGTGAGGGCTCCACCCTCATGACCTGATTACTGTGCAGAGGCCCATCTCCAAATACCATCACATCTCAAGGTGATTTCAGCATACCAATTTTGGGGGGACACAAGCATGTGGTCCATAACAGTCCCTTACTAGTCACCCTTCCCCGGAGGAAGTTACTTGAGCCTCAGGCTCCTCATCTGTTGAGAGGTTTAAATTTACTGTGCTAGACATTTCCTAAGTTGTCACTGCTATTCTTCTCTCTTACCTTTCTGCAGGTTAGACACTGCACTTCTATCTTGAAAGATTCTTTCTCTTTGATCTCCTCAGCACCACATGATCTTTTGACTCTTTCTGCTACAGTGTTCTCTCACAGTGTCTCCTCTCTTTATCTCTGTTCATCGAATTGTGTGTTTTCCCCAAGACTGCCAAAATACAACTTCTGCTTGGAAGATGCTCCCATCTGCCCCTCTCTTCCAAGCAGAGCTGGGTACCCATCCAGTGAAGTCCTCATTAGGGCCCCTCATCTGGACCCCACAGTGCCCTTTGCACACTATTACAATGCAGTGTTACTTTCCTCTCTTGCCAGATGGGGAGCTTCCAAGGGAAGGGACTGGGAACCTGGGAGCACAGTTGGTGCTCGGTAAATATATTTTGGAAAGAGAAACAAAAGATTGAAAAAATGAATTAATGAAGGTCCCTATTTCCAAAGCGTATGTAAGGCACATTGTCTAACTAACTCTGCTCATCTATCCCCTTGCCAGTGATGAGTTTGAGGACAGGCAAGCCTAAGTCAGTTTGGACCAAGGAGACACAAGACGAGGCTTATTTGAACCGTCTAGGATAGAGAACCAAGTTTGTCTCTGTCCTGCTGAGTGTGAACAGGGAAGTATTGGCCCCAGTTGCTGCTGATGGCAACTCATGGTCTTGAGGAAAGCCAGCCTTAATGCTGTGGATACCAGAGTGGGGATATGGAAGGAACCTGGGTCTTTCAAGATATTGTTGAGTCACTGCATCCACCAGCCCTGAAGGCTGATCTCCCTCTGGACTTTACATTACATGTGATAATACTATGTACATATACATATGATAGAGACAGAGCATTTTGTTTCACACCAGTTTCCAGATACAGAAGCACTGCATACTATATTTCTCCCTCACAGGACACATGATCATTTAGTATTTCTAAGTGGTCCTGTGGGGAAGATATCAGTTCACTGTTAATCCCTTATTTAATCCCTTGCAGGTTTAAGCTCCTTCTACCTCTTTTTTAATGCCATACTTAGTGACATCATTTTGAGAAATGCTGGAATAAATATGTTATTCTCTTCCTTGAAATATCTTTTACACTTCTTTCCACCTGCTTAAATCCTGATCATTTTCAAGTTCTTGCTCAAACGCAAATTTCTTGGAGTGGACCACCTCAGTTATGAGTGGCACCTCTCTCTTCAGAGCAACTATTCCAGTCATAATGTGTGTCACTCATTCTATAGTTCTTTTTTTTAAAACATTTTTTTTCCCCCAATGCCCCAGTAGATAGTTGTATGTCATAGCTGCACATCCTTCTAGCTGCTGTATGTGGGACGAGGCCTCAGCATGGCCAGAGAAGCAGTGTATCGGTGCGCACCCGGGATCCGAACCTGGGCCGCCAGCACCAGAGCGTGCACACTTAACCGCTAAGCCACGGGGCCGGCCCTCATTCTACAGTTCTTGTACCATTGTTTCATCATGTATCTATGCTTCAGCTCACAACAGTACCATCATGTGAAGATGTAAACTCGGTCTTTTTCTGCTCTGAATATTTCTTAGGTCCCAAACACTGGCTTATGAGTCAATAACCCAGCTGGCTGCTATTATTTCCGTCACTTGTCCACGTAAACATCATGTGACAGGTCCTAGTATGTTCTCGTAATGTACGTGCCTGGCACACCATGTGAGCTTCATACTTATTGACCTTGGCAGGCGCTCTTCTAGTCCTTGGAGCCCAGAAGTGGGTGGGAAGGCAGGCCCAGTCTGGGTCATCCTGCCCTAGCAGGGAGGAGCATTGAAGGGGAGGAGGCAGCCTCCTGGTGCAGAGGCCTTCCAGGTAAGCATTGACCAGGCCTGGAATCTATTTGGCAGTTGTAGGAACAGAAGAGAACATGCATTCATAGATCTTTTAATACGTTTTGGCCAAAGACTTGGTGAAGGGCAGTGATGAGCTGAAAAATGACACCATTACTGGGACATAAGGGAGAACAGGACAAGGAGAAATGGTTCTGTTTTATTCAGGTTTGAGTTGAGATAACGATACAGTTATAAAATCTTACCCATCCTTCAATCTCAAATCCCACTATCCTCTCAAGAGACCTACAGTTACCTCAGCCATTCATGATTTCACCCTTACAGCCAGTTCCATGAACCTCCAAGTCCCGTTCTCCTACAGCACGATGGCTTGGAGTGTATCCACATTATTATTATCTATATCTCATTATTATAAGACATTAACATCTTTTCAGTCACAAAAAGTTTTCATGAGCTTTTTATTTGTGAGTTTGAAAGAACTGTGTCTGACAGCAGAGCCTAAGCACCTTGTATGCGTTTTGTCTAAGCAACCTGCGTAGCTGTCTGATCTCTCTCCAGCCTGATCTCCAGTTCAGAGCTGAGGTATCTCAGGGAGAAGAAGAGGGCGGTGGAGCTTAGAACGAGCTCAGGAGATTCTTATAACTTATTCAATAGCCTAAAAAGTCCTTGGCATTTGCAATGTGTTTTTGTAAACTATCTGGGAACTTTGCAGCACAGAGAGTCCAAGTGTGCCTTACACTTCCTTCCCTATTTCTCCGTTAAAACAACAACAAGCAACCGATAAGGAAATTCCCACAAAACCATGCGCATAAAGTGCTCCCTTCCTTTGGTGGTGTCATGCAACTACGTACGACCAAATGAATCAGCAAAGAGGGAGGGCGCCGTCCATCCCTTTAGCAACCACCCAGAAGCAGAGTTGGCAAGCTCCACAGAGCTACACGGAGGCTGCTTGTGCTGGAGATAGGCTTGCTGAGAAGAAATTGGAGTTTAAAGGGGGAAGAGGTGGATGAGTAACTTGGAGGTGGCTGAGTAACTTGGAGGTGGCCAACTTCCAGGTGGCCCTTCAGGAGTTGGAGGAATTAACCAGTAAGAACACAATGGGAGATCATTAAGTCCAGAAAGGAAATAGCTCAACAGCTTGAGTTAGTGGCTGCAGCCCCATGGAAGTATACACTCTCCGTCTCTTCACCTGAGGAATGTTTAAAATGCATTTTAAAGGGAAACTAAACATGTCTTTTAATTCTCTTGGCTGAAAACGGCAAAGCATATACTGGGATTTCTCTCAATTGTTGGACAAAGGAGGGCTGCGGTTCCATTATGTCTGTCACAGCCCTCTGTTTGGCATTGTGGTAATTTGCAGGGATCTTTGTCTCTATGTGAGGGATGCCACATACCACCCTGGTTCCCACCAGAGCCAGCGGTCTGTTTCCTCTTTGTCTTCCTTCTGAACTACGATTGCATGGCTTCCACCTCCCCAAATGTGCTGTCTTGCATTATTCAACTAAAAAGATGCTTTACCGGCACCAGTGTCCTCAGATGTGGTTCGCTCGAATAGCATCCTACAAGCGACTAAACAGTAACTGGCATCCATCAGCCTCTGACGAGCGTGTGAGCTGAGTGAGACAAGACCGCTTCAGGCTTAAACAAACACAATAAGAACATGTGCAGATTCCAAAAGAACACACACCAAATCTAATAAAGACTTGGTGCCACAAAAGCCTGGGTTAGTGGGTGATGCTGGAGTTCTTTTGTTTTCCTCCTGGATTTTTCTGGAAGCCGTGGTCCGAAATCTATGCTTCCTGTGATAAGGAGCCAATTCACCTTTGACTGTGCTGCCTCTTGGTAGCTTAGAGCTGAGACCTGGTGACTAAGGGGCTTGTGAGAGCACTGCTGAAATGGAGCCAAAGCTGTGAGCTCCAGCCCATGGAATTGTTAAGTTCAGTGTCCTCCAGCCGCCCCACAGTGCCTGGGGCTGGCCACAGGGTCACTGGGGTAAGGACGTTCGTGAAGTTTCCATGCTGCAGCGCCTGGAGAAGAGCCTTAAAATCCACGCTTCACTGGTAGTAGCTCAAGAGCTTCATTAAAACTAAGTAGGAATTGACTTACAGAGTGTAGAGATCAGAGAATCTCCGTGGGCATCCAGAAGTCTTCACGGGGAAGGAGATATTTGAACCGGGTCCAGAGAAAAGCAAGACAGCATTGCTGCCCTGTGGAGATGGAATCACAGCCTGAGCCCAAAGGCCGAGACACAAAATCCTGGGGCACATTCAGGTTTTCTAGAAGTATTCACATTATTTTTTCTTTGTAAAAGTGGAAATGACAAATTTCAGACAGTGCAGTAAAGAAAGTTGTTTATTTCAGACAACATTAGGAGAACAGGGAGAGTTTAGCTGTTTGGGAGCAAGACAGGTGGATTGGCCCTGAGAGTCTGTCCCCAAGCTCTTTCTGATTTCACCTTTTCTTATTTTTTTTTGGTTTCTGAACTCAGATTCTCTCAAATTCTATTTTTTAAGATGCACAGTTGTCATAGTGGAGGGGAGGCGGGAGAGAGGAGGGGGAAGGCAGGCAGGATCCAGCGAGCTGTAAGGCAGGTCCTCTGCCTGGGGAGGGAGGCTGGAGACCCGGTGGCCTCTTTGCTCTGCTCCAGGAATGAGCCCGAGCAACCTCCAGGGCTCCTTCCCACAGCTGCCGCCGAGCGCTGCCCACGGCTGACCCTTGGCCCCCATTTCCCACGCTGAGCAAGCCCAGAACACTGGGCTGTTCACTTGAATGTGCCCGAGGTCTCCAGAGGGAAGGGAAGGAGCAAAGAGAAAGAAATAACAGTGCCGGGAACCGCCCACGGGCCTGCTCTCATGTCAAAATGTGACTGGATTCTCATTCAGCAGGTATATTGAGTTGATGGGTTGTTGTGTGGGAAAGGGAGTTGGGGGTGGATTTCTTGACTCTCTCAGTACAAGAGAAGGAGGCAAAGAAGAGTGAAGGCTCCATATGGTCATCAGTTTTTCATCTGGCTTGTCTGTGTAACTCTGGTTTCCTGTCCGTGACCCTGAATTACTAGATCCTGTCAGCAGGCAGCTGCTCCGTAGAGCCCTGTGCCGCTCAGCAGCCGCCCAGGGGTGGGGGTGGGGGATGGGGCCAGGAGGTGGCCACCCTGACTCCGATTCAGGCTGTCTCTGGGTGAGCAGTGGCAGCCAGAGGTCCTGTGAAAATCGTCTGGGCTGCCTCTGCTGGCCGTCCTCCAATAAGAGCTGCTCATAGGCCTGTTCTCAGGCGGCCTCGTTCCAGAGGGTCTAACTGGGAACACAAAATGCATGGCTGTTTTTTTTTCCGCCAACCTCAAAGAGATCCTTTTATGGACAGACCCGTGCTTGCCTCCTTTTTAAAAACTCCTGTTGAGAAGCTGACCCCCCTTGACCTGGGCGAGGCAACAGGTGACCCCCGTGGAGAGTGGGCGGTTGTCAAAGCAGCTTTGTCTCCAGGGTCTCAGCGGAACTGAAGACAAATAAAGCTTTCAGTCTGAAAAGGCACAGGCGTTGCCTCGAGATGTGCCCTTGAGTTTGGCGGTGTGGCAGGGCAGTGGGACACTTGGCCTCACAGAGAAGTTGTGGCTGCTCCTTCAGCTTTGGAAACTCACTGGGTTTTGTGTGATCACGTTGGCAAACAGGAGAGCAGGATATGTAACTACCTTTTGGGAAAAGTTCCTTGGGTTTTTCCCCAAATGTACCCAGAAACATTTGGCTTAAAAACTTAACTGCAATGCAGTCTCCTCTGTGGATGGTTGTGGAGAAGAGACTCTAAGCTAGGTCAGAACTTTCGACATCGCTGACTGGAGGCACTAGGTTAAAGGGATCTGTCTTAAAGACTGTGGTGTCTGGGATTTTTCAAATCTCTAAGAAAGCGTTAGTTTGATGCCGTTAATTTATTAAGCCATAATTAAGCATCATAATATGAAATAAAATGAAATTTAAAATTAGTTCCCGCTACCACGCAAATGTCAACAACCTGGGTTACACATCCTGTTTTAGGAAAGGAGTAATAGTCCTGGATCTATATAACTGAAGCCAAAAGGTTTGGTTCTTTAGGGTACAAATGCATTTGAGTCAAGTTTTAATGGCCTCCTTTAGCCTTGTAGTTCTTTATATTTATTTTATGTTTGGAGTGATAAAAAGGAAGCTACCAAAATGCTGGGTTCTTTCCTCCTATTAGGATCACTTGTCCCTTAGAGTATTCTTATTCTACTTTCAAGCACTCATTTGCTTTATTTTTTATTTTATTATAGCCTCATTCATTATATATCTACATATATATATTTATTTATTTAACATGTATTTAGCACTCATATAGTAATTTGCACTAAATTAATGATTCCAATTTCGTGTTATAAAGCCAGGAGAAGACACAGTGGTCGTCACAAGTGATCTACGAGGGAGAAAATAGAAATGGTACCACACACAGAGTTCTCATAGAGTGTAGAAAGTAAGCTTGTACTATTTCTCTTGATCCAAGAGCTGACATAGCAAGTATCACGACTTGGGACTTGGGGCTAACCCAGAGCCAGTCCAAAGTGGAGTCAAGCCTCAAACCCAAGTCATCTGACTCCTCCTCTTAGCTCTCTTGGCTATTGGTAAGGAGCCTTGGGAAAACCATTGGCAACTCAAAAAACAAAAAAAATTCACTAAGTTCTCACAGTGCTTGCTTGAATCAGAAGAACCAAGCCCTGGTCTTGAGTGGCTGGTTGGCCCAGGTCAATCACTAATGCCCTGTATCTCTTAGTGTCGGCACTTGTGAAATGAGAATACTTAAAACACAAGTTATTCCACAACTATGTCTCAGGGATAACATAATAATGATAGTCATTTACATAGAGATCATTCTTTTCTGTTTACAAAATTCTTTTACACACAAAGGAGCTTTGAAAGGAAAAAGACTGTACAATTGCAAGTGATTATTATGCTTCTTTTCTTAGAACTTCAGTTTCTCCAACAGCAAAAAAAAAAGATGGTTCATATCTGTCTCAAATATTTAACAGGAGTTTGGAAAGTCACTCAGTGTCATTTGGAAAATTTTTTCTGAGGTCAAAGAGATGTTCATTGAAAAACATTTATTGAGCAGCTGTTATCTGCTAAGCAGTGTGTTAGGTACAGGAAAGATGAGCAAAACTGGGTTCTTTCCCTCAAAGAGCTTATCACCTAGACAGGGAAACATACTTCAAAAATAAAATAAAGTCTATTGTAACAAGTGCTAGAAAAGAAGTTGAGACAGAGCGGCAAGCTTAGATCAGCGAGAGGAAGCTGTTCCAGGTAAGCGATGAAGACACACAAGGGAGTGGAGACAGAGGAAAAGGGTGGAGACACAAAAGAGCTTTCTGCGGTAGATGAGACTCAGTGTTTGAAAGCAGGGACGATTTGGTTCTTGTTTCCATATCCCCAGCATGAAGCACATACCTGGCACATAGCAGATGCTCAGTAACAATGGGAAGTATTAGCTCCACCGTGAGAGACACAATCTTACAAACTGTGGGACTTTAAGGACAATGTTTCTTTTCCTTATGGTTTAAACTCTAAGAATTAATATTTACCCTTGGTAAATGTATGTGTGTATGTATGTGTGTGTGTGTATGTGTGTGTGCGCGCGCGCGCAAGAAAGAGAGAGAGAGAGAGAGACAGAGAGAGGAGATGAGAGAGGCATCTAACCAACACTCACTAAGCAACTAGAAAGTTGAGAGGCCAAAGTATGATCTACGTTGATATGGAGATCTCAAAGGAGTCAGGACTTGACTTGCTCCCATGCTAGTTTGCCTGCAGAAGGCCCAAAGACATTATTCTAGAATGAGTAGTTCAAGCTTGGGCAATCAGGAAGAAAATCTGATTCTGAAGCTAGGATGGGAGGTTTACCAAAAAGGGATGATATACTGGAGAAGGTATGTACTCTACGAGGACAGAGAGCCTAAGGTTGGGAGAATAAGGCAAGGATTGGAGCATTCAGCAAGAAATCTTACAAAGGATTTAATTTCTAGTGAGCATTCCCTTTGGACTGTAGATACATAGAAGTTTAATTTTGTCCCTACTAAACTGAATTTCCTTTTAGTAATTCCAGAGTTTCAGCTTTTATTCAGCCTCTTGTTTGTTTCTTTCAGGGTACTTATTACCAATTGTCATTCTTTTATTGATATTTTGTTTATTTCTTAACTGTCTCCCCAACTAGATTATAAGCTCTAAGAAAGAATGTCTTTTCTGCCATATATTCCTAGAATCTTAGTAGGCATTTGATAAATATTTGTTGATAGTGGAGACTGAACTTCTACTCTCCTGCTTTGTTCTATTTTCTGGGACTGATATTTTTATTACTCAAACGTTTAACAAATGGGGAAGGGAGTCGGTGCGTAAAGATTCCAGTTTCTCTCAAGGGAGTAATTCTGGGGTGTGTTCTCCACAGTCTCTAGGAGGGTACCCAGCAGAACTGAGCTCCAGTGTCCCACAGCAGGGTCTCTCAGGAATCCATCGTCATCACCTTCCCCTGTCTCACTTGCCACCTACCTCACCATGCTCCCTGGGTTGACCCTCTTAGAGTCGCTTCTGGAGGAACCCAAACTAAGATGGGAGACTATTGTAGTAATCCAGACAGGCCAGGGTCATAACTTGGACCAAAATATATTCTTAAAATGGGGATAATTGATTTAATACTGAATATACTTTAAAGAGGAACTGAAAGGATTTGCTGATGCATTTAATGCATTTAATGACGTGAAATGTAAGAGAAAAAAAGGAATCAGGATGACTGCAAAATTTTTGGTCTGAGCAACTGGAAGGATAAATTATCCATCAACTGAAATAGAAAAGAGTACAAGTTGTCTGGAAGAGACTTAGTATATAGTGTGAGGTAGGAGTCATTTTTAAAAATATGAATATCCAGTTGATGTAGCACCATCTACTGAAAAGACCTTCCCTTATATACCGCACTGTAGTGTTACCTTTGTCAAAAATCAAGTGGCCATAAGTGTTTGGGTATTTGTCTGTACTTTCTATTCTGTCCCGTTAGCATATTTGTCTATTCTTATACAAATACTCCACCTCATTATTTTCTATAAATTATAATAAGTCATGATATTTGGCAGTGTAATTCCTCCAGCTCTGTTCTTCTTGAAGATTACTTTTAATAACATTATAATCAGGCTAGGAACTTCATAATAAATCTTAATATCCAGCATGTAATTCCTTCAACTCTGTTCTTCCTGAAGATTAGTCTTCTAACTTTAAAGTAAATTTTAATCATCAGTAGTGTAATTCCTCCGATTCTGTACTTCTTGAGGTTACTTTTACTCTTATCCAATTTCCTAAAAATTTAGAAGCAGCTTATCACTTTATACACATGCATACATATTGCTGATATTTTTATTAGAATTATGTCTTTTTTTTTTTTTTGTGAGGAAGATCAGCCCTGAGCTAACATCCATGCTAATCCTCCTCTTTCTTGCCGAGGAAGACCGGCTCTGAGCTAACATCTATTGCCACTCTTCCTCCTCTTTTTTTCCCCAAAGCCCCAGTAGATAGTTGTATGTCACAGCTGCACATGCTTCTAGTTGCTGTATGTGGGATGCGACCTCAGCATGGCCGGAGAAGCGGTGCGTCGGTGCGCGCCCAGGATCCGAACCCAGGCCGCCAGCAGCGGAGCGCATGCACTTAACCGCTAAGCCACGGGGCGGGCCCCTAGAATTATGTCTTAAATTATATCTTAAATCAATTTAACATCTTCACAATATTGAGCTTTCTAATCAAGAGAATTTTTTAATGGGGAAATAGCATATTTCTATACTTGTTAGAATAACTAAGTGAACAGGGAAAAATCATGATGCAAGATGAAGAGAATTGCTGGAGCAATGTTCTGGAGTGGGCAAGAGTAGATGGGATCTAGCACTGAAGTGGCAGGATTGACCTTAGCTGGGAACATGGCCAGTTCATCAATGATAACAGAAAAGAAGAAACAGTGAAAGGTCACATATGCGGGTAGGTGAGTCAACTTGTGATGATGGGAGCTTGTGGACATTCTCTTTTGATTGCTTCAGCTCAGTGAAATAGTAGCCTGATAGGATGGTTCGAGTAAATACCCTTATGTTGTTCTGGTTTTTAATGAGAATGCCTCTGGTGGGGCATCATTAAGTATAAAGATGGCTGCTGGTTTAAGACAGCCGTTTTGTCAGCTTTTAAAAGTGTGTTTTCTAAAAGTTATCAGGAAAATGTACTCCTTTTGCCTACATACTTTGAGACTGATGTCCATTTATTTTAAATACTTTTACTTTCTCTTATTATGAAAAATCTCCTTGCATAAATTGAATTTTTTCCCTTCCGTTAGGCCTGCTCTAGATCTGTTATGTCTCTTCTGAGGTGTATCAATTAAGACAGCATACTCTAGTGTGAATTCACTAGGTTTGATGCAAGGAAAGGATAATATGCATGAGGGAGGTGGCAGTGTGTTTCTGTATCTCATTTATACAAGATGATGTAGTTTAGCCTTTTTTGGTCGCGGCAGAATGTTGGAATACTCTGCAATGATTATGCCAGTTGCTAGCTTACAGTTTCTTTGGCAGCTCAGAGACAATCATCATAAGTAACCTTTTGATCTTTTCCCTCTAAAACGCATTACCTTACGATTGCTCACATTGAAACTGATTTGCCACATTTCTACTAATTGTATACTTTCTATGAAATTTTTTTCCTCAAACATAGACTTTCATTACCATGAAGAATTTAACTTAATTTACCAACTTGTTTCACTGGACTGCCCATTGTATAACATTTAATAAAGGTCAGAGAAGAGTCTGAGTATTAATTCCTAATGCCAGACATAAATAATGGTCAAAATTTGAAGAGTTAAGTCCAGGCTGCCAGAGTTTTTGTCAGTGACCGTAGTGAGTGATACTTACTAACAGGGGGGCCAAAGCAAAGCACTGCTGGAGTGGTGGGCTCACATGCACTCAAGAGGCAAGTGAACTCTTGTGTCAATCGTTAGACAAAGACTGAGGGGGGAGTCACAGGTGTGGATGGGGGTGTAGGGAGTGGGGAATGAGAGTTGATGCCAAAAAAAAAATAGGAATGGAAATGAGTGGTTAATTTGAACTGAGAAACTAGTGGAAAAAGAATGGGAAACTGAATGAGTCCAGGAACTGGAGAATAGATGAGGGAACACAGAACTAAATTGATTTGACTAATGAGAAACAAAGCCAGTCGGATACAGGACCTATGAAAAATTCAGAAGCCAAGTTTGTCAGAAGAACCAGAGATCCTGGGCTCTTCCTCGTGAATTGTGTCTGATGCTTGGTCCGCAGGGCATGGGCCCTTTGGGGCATATGCCTGACCTGAAATTTTAGCCAGTTTTCACATGTTTTACAAGTCCATTGGAATGAACCAGAGCTTTACACATTCCACTGATCAGTCCAACGAATGTAAGTATGGATGCTTTCCTGCTTCTAACAGTCACCTAAATATTGCTCAGTTTCCAGTGACTATGAAGTTTTTCTTCCATGAGATAAGCAATTCTTTTGCTCTATAAGATAGTCCTTTCTCCAATCACAGGCCATCCAATCGAACACAAGCTACCAGTGTCCATTTCCCCCATATTATTCTCTGAAATACGAGGAAAAAAAATCTAGTGGGGAGAGAGAAAATTAAAGCTCTCCCCTAGACTCCATTCTCAGAATATATTATTTTTATAAACAATTAAAGCCAATTTCCCACCCTAACTACAAGTATTTCAATAAGCCAACTTTTTTCCCCTTTCATTTTTCAAAGTCTGTATGGTGCAGGCTGTAGTGTGTCATAGACCAGAGGCATTCCTGTGCCAGACACCAGTTTGGCGCACACAGTTTTCGGCTGTCAACTTGTCCACAAGAAGATCCAGGCACGCCTTGCTCCCACTCAAGTCTGGATGTTACACCAGCCGCCTCCCATTATTGGAGAGCAAGTTTGGGTGAAGCATCAGTCCTAAACCCAATCATGTGAGATGTGGAATGAGAGGCTAGGTGTGACACTCATTATAGCTTTCTCTCACCCAACTCAAGACCTGCAAAATCCAGACAATAAATCCCATGTCAACATGAGCACATGTTACACGTATGTCAAGACACACATGAATTCTCAGGTACACTTGATATTTCACACCCTTCAACCTGATAAAATACTTATAAAATAATTATAAAAACTTGTAAAAAAAACCCATAAAAATAATTATACATCAGTCTTGCTACAGCTGCTGGAATTTCGGGGCAATAAATCACTCCATTATCACTATTCCCAAGAAGAACTGATATGTTTAAAAAAAAAAACAAACCTACACTATAATTCCACTATTTCCACCAGACTAATGGGAAGCTCTCCTGGAAAAGAAATGTAATCTGGACTTGATAGTAAAATTAATAGGTGACACGTTTGGCAGATAAACCATCATACATTTTTTGGGACAATATAATATAAAATAAGAGGAATTTTGTATGATACAACCAATTATTGTATGGACTCAAATGCAGTTCATGCTATGTCACAGTTCCAAAACAGAATGTCCTTGTTCAGTAGAAGTTTGAAATAACACAGTTTCCCTGGGAAGTGGTTGTATTCCTACCCCCATCAATGGTGTGCTCAAGATCTTCCACTGCACCAGAACTGGCCATGACAGAGGCCGAACAGATGGTTGACCATGAAATTTGTCCAAATAGACTCTTCAATGTTCTACCTGCTCTCAGTCACCTCTCTATCGCACTACCAGGCACTGGAATTCTCACCATTAGAATAGACAGATGCCTTGTTTGCACTAAGGCATTACCTCCAGACTCTTAAAAAATCACAGAATCATGGTATCAGAAGGTACTGCCAAGAACTGTGAAGGGTCTCAGATTTTATCCTGTTTGCCAGTCACAGTTTCTTGGATACTGGCAGAAGACAGGAGACTCTTAGGTCATAGGCAAAGGACAGTTTATTACTCACAGACATAGCAGTAGCCAAAGTACCAGCATTTGCTCTGGTTTCCTGAGCCGCAATTCCCCCAAGGCGATGCAAAGAAGGCCAGGTGATACCTGCACATGCAGTGGATGCATTAGAGGAGAGGGACTCTGAGCTTAGGGAACCCGAATATTTTATAATGGGCAATAACTTTGTGTGCCCTTTGCTATGAAAGGAGGCACTATCTTTATTATACTGGACAGTAAACAAACCTACTCCTTGCTCTGGAGGGAGACACTATATGTAACTTCCAAGGCTGTTTTCTGTATAAACAAACTAGTAAAGAGAGTCCTGAATAAAAGCATCTTCAAGATTGATGTCAGCTACTTTAGGTAAATAATTAGGAACCTGAGTTACCCACCTGTCTCCCCATACTCTTAGCTCAGCATGAGTTTACTTTTATTTATTTATTTATTTTTGTGAGGAAGATCAGCCCTGAGCTAACATCCATGCCAATCCTCCTCTTTTTTTTGCTGAGGAAGACTGGCCCTGGGCTAACATCTGTGCCCATCTTCCTCCACCTTATATGGGACGCCACCACAGCATGGCCTGACAAGTGGTGTATCGGTGTGTGCCCGGGGATCTGAACCCAGGCTGCCAGCAGCAGCGGGCGCCCATTTAACTGCTACGCCACCGGGCCGGCCCCAGCATGAGTTTACTTTTAAATACAGCTAATCAATCCCAGAGCATCCCTCCTTGCCTTGCCTCCTCCCTGTGGAAACCACAGTAAAGAGTTTTGCCTACAGTTCCACTCTCTCTCCTTCTCTGCCTCATGACTGACCTGGTGTTTCCCCATATGACATTATGTGGCGTGCTGCATTTTCCTCTAGGGAACTGTGAGTATCAGAAACTTCTATGCCTTCAAGGCAGCTCTCTCTTTGATCTGTGTATGGCCTCATCTTACCTAAATTAAGATTAAATTATGATTAAAACACAGTCAGTAACTCTGCTCACAAACATGCAAGCACATGAGAAGTCAATGGAGAATTGTCTCCCTACAAACACTATCTTAAAGGCTATTGATTCAAATACCCACTGACGCCCAATTCCTTTCCAAGAAGAGAGCTCCCTACTCCCATAAAGCAACTCAGTCTATCTCTTAAACATTTTTCTTCAAATATTCCTATGTTATCCGTGATTTTTATCTACTAGGCCTTCTTTTATACCCTGGATCTAAAGAGGGCATATATATTTGAAGGCAACTGCAACGAACATGCCTCGTCTCTACTCCTTTCTTCATTCCTGGAAACTTTCTTTTTATAATCTAATTATCTCCAGTTGCTTCAACCATCCTGGTGGTACTCTGCTAAATGCAGTCTGATTTGTCTACTTTTTAAATATACTGCTCTGAAGCTATTTTAGGTGCAATCTGGATAAATAGCACAGAGTAGAGTAGAATAGAACTTGTAACTCCCTTGTTTACATACTACATGGGCATGTTAACTTATTTAAAAGCCACATCACCACTCTGATGATTAAGAACCAACTATCAACTAAAGTCTCTAAGTCATTAACCCTCCCACACCATAACTAAACCATTCTGTGTTTTGCTTTTACTCTCAAATACAGGCCTTTATATTTATCTCTGTAAAATTCAACCTTAGATTCACTTCTTTTTTCAAGTCTCTGAAAAATCTCTCAGATTCTAAAAACAAAATAAGTTATTCTTCCCAACCTCAAAGCATCTGAAAATTTAATAAGAAAATTTCATATAACAATCCAACTCCTTGATTAAAATGTGGAACAGGACAGAACTGAGGATAGGGTCCTGCACACTCAACTGGAACCTCCCATCAGGTTCACCTTGAGGATGCTCATTGAGTATAGTTGTTCTACACAAGAATCCATTTAACTAGGCTGTCTTCCAGACCTTATTTGTTTAAAAAATCCTGTAGGGAGATCTTTGGATTATGCATTTCCATATTCTGTCATTTTGTCAACTTTGTTAACTAAAGAAAAGAGGTTGGTATGCTATTACTTGTTCTTATTGAATCCATGATGGCACCTAGTGGTGGCCACTACCTCATTTTCTCATCATCTGGAAGCTCCATCATCTCCATCATTTTTCCATCATCTAGAAGCTCATTATTTTATACATACATATAGTTTCTCTTTTTAATATATATATATTAAACTAACATATGTCTCTCTTTTTAATAACACTCAGATCAGATTATATTAGTCTATGAAATTATTTAGCTGTTACCTTGGAAATTGAGTTTTTACCATCATTACCAACAAACATTTAGTAAATATATGTTATATGTTGCTATGTTCTATGATTTGTCTTGAAGGAATGACATAAAGAAAAAATTTCATTAGAAAAAGAAATTCCAGGAAGCATTCAAAGACTGGCAAGGACTGGGAAAATTCGTGTCAGTGGAAGGAGGGGCACTGGTCAGGGGAATATGTTGAAGAGGAGAGAAAAAATTAAGTGAAAAAAATCACATCACATTCAGCCCTTTAACACATCACATCTAACCTATCCTTTAAGAATTACCTTTTTATTATTATTTTTCTGGCCACGTTACCCTCTTTGCAATTACTCTCCCTACTATCATGCGTGTCCTCAATCTGCATCTTTATTTCATTGTTTCTCATGTGTATATTCTATCTGGTGCATAATCCTGGAAGGCAAGGACCCTATCTAATTCTTTAGTATTTTAACCCTCTACAGCTCCAGGACATAACTGGCTCATCTTCTGTGCTCAGTGATAATTTTGGAATTGAAATTTTCAATTTTGAGGGATTACAAACCAGGGATTGTTAAAGCTGGAAGGAGTCTTGAACACTGAGGCTTTAAAAGATTGAATGATTTGCCTAGAATCACACAAGTCTCTATGCATTCATTCACAAAAGTGTCTCCCTGTACCCCATTTCCAGGATCATCTTTCTTGGATACCCAAGATTAGTCTAAAATCTCTGTTTGGGCTGCTCACAAAGCAGCAAGGCCCATTTTGATGGTTTGGCTTTGGTGGAACTAGCAGACATACTAAGAAAGGTACACTGTGATCCCATAGTCTGGATAATTCCTTCTAAGACCGTGTGTAGGCTCTTACATAGACACAGACATAAACAAATTCATCCCTGAGTCAACGGGAGTTTTTCTCAGATACGGATGTATATTTAGGAGCTGATGGTATATATTTAGAAGGGTCTCCTTCCTAATCCTTTTTATTAGCAATTGGGATAGTGCCAAGAATCACTAACTGAAAGTCGGCATTTCATTAAAATGACCCAAAGAGCATACCAAATTTTTCTGTAGCCCCAGGAAGAACTAGCTGTGATATATTTATAAGCAGAGTTAACCAAAAGGCACGGCTTCTTTGAAGATTGCACTGGTCTAAGCTCTCTAACATGACTCATGGAAACAACAAGCAGTTGTGGCCATGGCTTTACCAGCTGGGCTTAAAAAGTCCCAAGGATCTTATATGTCAACCAGACCACAATCCCTCCCTGTCTTTCCACTTAATGATCATCAAGACCTAGTGCCTTCTACATGCACATCTCAACAGGATTTATATTAAAAATCGTTCTTCATAAACCACTGGGATATTTTTATTAGTTTGTATATTTTTAGAAATTTTCAGGGGGAAAGGAATAACATAACATCCATCCTTTGCCCACATCCTGTTAGAAATCCTGGAAGTACACTATTGGGGATCCTATAAAATCTCCTTTCTTTATGTTTACTACCCCAATTTTTAATTTGTAAGAAGTATCCTCAGTGATTTGTAGGTACCAGACACAGACACTATACTTTTGCAGGAATTTTGTAATGGGATATAATATAGACGAAAACATTCAAACATCTCAGTCTAGTTCTGCAACTTTTCTCTCATGAAAATCCCTGAATAGCCTTTTTCTGGTGATTTTCCTATTTGCAGACTTAATATTTGTCATCTATCTTTCCAAGAGCTATGCAAACAAAAAAATTTTTTTAAATGTATTTTGAGCTCTTTGGAGAAAATGATGCTGGACAAGTATGTCATTTTGGAGTTGACGTTTTTTCCTTCCAGGCAGTTCCCAGTACTCAAAAAAATAAGTGGGGCAAAGGGAGTGGCTGAAATAGAAGAGGAAAAGAGCCTGTGTCCTTACTTCATGGACAGAGTCCCTCTTCCCTGAGGCCACATAGCCCTTAGAACACCTGGGCTTATGGCAGGTTGGAAGTGGGGAAGGTGTCTCATCGGCCTAGTGCTGCTCAATGCCTTATGCTGCCCCATGCTACCCCGAGGCCGACATCTCCAGGCAGATGTCTGAAAGGCTGCTTTTGGCTGTTGCGTCCGGATGTCCAGCTGCTGCAGTGACCAAACCATTCTCTTGGGCAGCCCAGATGGAGAGGGAAAAGTTGAACCCAATTTTATTTTTATTACCATAGAACTTCTGTTTTCTTGTGAAGTTTTGATAAAGAGCCAAGTAGATCTTACTTAAAATATAAGAAAACACTCTCTACCATGGGATGAGCCTTCGTATTCCAAAATAGATCCAGGATTCAATCTTTTAAACTATGTTTTAAAAGCCAGAAACTCTAAGTTTGTTTTTGTTTATAACTCTGAGATTGTAGTGGACCTGGGGGGCGTCTCAAAAATAATACAACAGTAAATGTTCATGTATTTGGTTTAATGGATTAAAATAGAAAAGCATCAGGAAAACATATTGGCTGAACTTGATTAATTTTTTTTAAATCTTGGAAAATTCTCTTCCATCTACTCTTATGAGTTTTCTCAACTTTTATTTATATAATTTACTAATTTTGAAGTGTTACATTGGAAATAAAACCATTTAGCTTTTTTTTTTTTTTTTAAAGATTTTATTTATTTTTTCCCCCCAAAGCCCCAGTAGATAGTTGTATGTCATAGCTGCACATCCTTCTAGCTGCTGTATGTGGGACTCGGCCTCAGGATGGACGGAGAAGTGGTGCCTCAATGCGCACCCGGGATCCGAACCCGGGCCACCAGCATTGCAGCGCGTGCACTTCACCACCAAACCACAGGGCCGGCCCTAAAACCATTTAGCTTTTGATGATTATTTCCATAATTTGGAGTTTGATCACTTGAGTCACTTGTCCCATGTTGACAAGAAATGCTATACACTGGTGGCCTATCATAGGATAAAGCATAAACGTTCCTCAACTCATCATGCTGAAATTAGGCAGGTTCTTTGCTTAATATGCAGAGTTAATAACAAGAGCAATGAGGAGAGGCATTCTCCACTAGTTAATAAATCCTCTCAAACTCTTACACTAAGCCTGTCCCTACCCTGTTAACATGCCCTTGGGAACTTTTAATCCAAGTATTAAATTTAAGTACGTATAATTACTAATTCTAATT
Organism: Ceratotherium simum simum; assembly: GCF_057802395.1. Lineage (NCBI taxonomy): Eukaryota > Metazoa > Chordata > Mammalia > Perissodactyla > Rhinocerotidae > Ceratotherium > Ceratotherium simum. The sequence continues at coordinate 45,498,534 of NC_141918.1, read as the reverse complement.
ATCATTAAATATTACTCATAGTTAGTTATTGCATGATGTTTTTTTGTTTATAAACTTCTTTCATTTTCAAATCTAATTTGAACCCCACAAAATCCCTCTGAAGTATATGATCTTGATTCACATGTATTAGTCAGCTTGGGCTACCATAACAAAATACCACAACACAGATTTATTTTGTCCCGGTTCTGGAGCCTAGAAGTGCAAAATCAAGGTTCCAGGTGGGTTGGTTCCTGGTGAGAACTCTCTTCCTGGCTTGAGAATAGCTGCTTTCTTGCTGTGTCCTCACACGGCCTTTGCTCAGTGTGCCTGTGGAGAGAGAGCTCTCCAGCGTCTCTTCCTCTTCTTATAAGGACACCAGTACTGTTAGGTTAGGGCTCCAACCTTACAACCTTATTTAACCTTAATTACCTCCTTAAAGACCCTATCTCCAAATGCAGTCACATTGGGGATTAGGGCTTCAACACACGAATTGGGGGAACACAAGGCAGCCCATGACACCACATTTTGCAGATAAAACAACAGATTGAAGACCAGAGTTCGAAGAAGTAAAGTATCAGAACCAGTGCTTGCTTCCAAACGTTTGACTCCCAATTCTTTGCTTTTGTTACAATTCACTTGTGATGAGAAACAATAATTTTATGTATATTTGTGAAGAAGCCATGGCTTTTCAGACACTGCAAAGATTTAACATTAAAAAACTAAACCCAGGGCTGGCCTGGTGGCGTAGTGGTTAATTTTGCACACTGCTTTGGCAGCCCAGGGTTTGCATGCTTGAATCCCAGGTATGGACTGACACACCACTCATCAAGCCATGCTGTGGTGGTGTCCCACATACAAAATAGAGGAGGATGGGCATGGATGTTAGCTCAGAGCCAATCTTCCTCAGCAAAAAGGGGAAGATTGGCAACAGATATCAGTGCAGGGCCAATCTTCCTCACCAAAAAATAAATTAATTAATTAAATTAAATAAAAAACTAAACCAATAAAAGCACTAGATTTTTAAAAATAATTATGAAGATAGACAAAGATTTTAGAAAGATGACATAAAACCAAGAATCTAAAATGAAAAAAGACAAACCTGACTGCATAAAAACAATGAAAGGCCAGTAAGACATAAAATAAATAAGAAATATAAATTTGAAAAAGCACAGAAGAGACTGGAAAAATATTTAAGATGCATGTGACAGATAGAGGGCTAATTTTCTTAACATACAAAGAACTTTTTTAAATCAACAGCAAAAAGACAACAATTCAAAAAAATGAGCAAAGGACATGAATAGGCAGTTCACAGAAAATAATATAGATGAACAAAAAGCATATAAAAATGACCTTAACTTTTCTTGTAATTAAAGAGATACAAGTTAAAATGAAAATAGGACACCATTTTCTACTTATGAGACTGGCAGAGATGAAAATTGTTATTAGCAAGACTGTAAAAATTATCCTTTTGTTACACAATTGGTGAAAATATAAACCAGTGTAGTCCTATAGAAGGTAATTTGGCAGTATTTGTCAAAATAAAATATGCACATATTCACCAAGACAAAAAACAACAAATGTTGGAGAGGATGTGGAGAAACAGGAAGCCTCATACACAGCTGGTGGGAACGCAAACTGGTGCAACCTCTATGGAAAACCGTATGGAGATTCCTCAAAGAATTAAAAATAGAGATGCCCTATGATCCAGCTATCCCATTTCTGGGAATCTATCCAACGAACCTGAAATCAACAATCCAAAGAGGCTTATGCACCCCTATGTTCATTGCAGCATTATTCACCATAGCCAAGAAGTGGAAGCAACCTAAATGTCCCTCGACTGATGATTGGATCAAGAAGATGTGGTATATATATATACAATGGAATACTACTCAGCCATAAAAAAAGACAAAATCGTCCCATTTGCAACAACATATGTTAAGTGAAATAAGCCATAAAGAGAAAGACAAACACTGTATGATCTCACTTATATGTGGAATATAAACCAACACATGGACAGAGAAAACTGTATTGTGATTACCAGGGGCAACGGGGGTGGGAGGTGGGCACAAGGGGTGAAGGGAGACATATATATGGTGATGGACAAACAAAAATATGCAACCCCAAATTTCACAATGTTATAAACTATTAAAACATCAATAAAAAATAAAAATAAAAAAATAAATAAAATATGCACAGACTCTTTAACCCAGCATTTCTATCTGAGAATTGAAATTCCATAAACAATTACACACACAAGGAAAGTTGTAAGTAAAAAATCATTCAATGTAGCATTGTTTGTATATTAGTTGCTAGAGTTGCCATAACAAAATGCCACTCACTAGGTGGTTTAAACAACAGAAATTTCTTTTCTCACAGTTCTGGAGGCTAGAAGTCCAAGATCAAGATGTCAGCAGGATTAGTTTCTTCTGAGGCCTCTCTCCTCGGCTTGCAGATGGCCACCTTCTCGCTGTGTCTCACATGGTCTTTCCTCTGTGACCATCCTTGGTGTCTGTGTGTCCTAATCTTCTTTTCTTAGAAGGGCACTAGTCAGACTAGATTAGGACCCACCTTGATGGCCTCATTTTAACTTAATTACCTCTTTAAAGGGCCCATCTCCAAAAACAGTCACATTCTGAGGTGCTGGGGGTTAGGACTGCAACAAATGAATATGAGAGGGGTACAGTTCAATTCATAATAGTTAGTAAGAGAAAAAAGAAAGCAAAAACATATTCATCAATAAAGAATTGGTCATTATAGAACATTCATATAATAGGATAGTATGCCACCATTAAAAAAGCATGAGTTAGATCTATATGGAACATTAGGAAAAGACATCCAAAATGAATTGTTGAGTAAAAAGCAAATTCAGAGCAGTATGTATAATAATATCTCATTTGTTAGAGGGCAAAAAAGATACATGCATATAAAATTTCTGGAATGATATATAAGGAGGTACAGGGTGAAGCTAGGATACCAGAGGATATCCTTCCGGACTGTTTGAAACTTTTATCATGAACATGTGTTATTTGAAAATTTAAAAAATGACTTAATTGTTCGCAATTATTCCCATCCTTATATGCAAGCAGCTTTGCAATGTGAGTTCACAGCTCCTCTTACCAAGAAGTGTCTGTTTCTTCATCCCGTGAATTTGGGCTGCCATGTCATTTGATCTGACCAATAGAATGTAGTGGAAGTAATGGACTGCTCTGAGCCTTGGCACTGTCATCCCCAGCCAGCATGCCAGCTCACCATAGATGCATGAATGAGCCCAGTCAAGACCAGAAGAACCATCCAGCTGAGTCCAGCCCAGATTGACAACCTACAGAATTTCGAGCTAAAAAGCGGTTTTTATTTTAAGCCTCTAAGTTTTGAGGCTGTTTGCTATGCAATAAGAGACATCTAATGTGCTAATTAATAAAATAGAGTTAAAAGCAAAAGTACAAAGAGTTCAATAGCTGTCTTAATATTTTGAATCTCCATTTTCTTTTCTGAATTTTACTAAGTTTAACACTCAGGCACTTGGTAAATATTTGTTTTAAAAGTAAATGAATAAATGGGATGAAAATTGGTAGCTTTGTCCTCAAAACATACATCCCCTGACGTGTAAATAAGACATCACAACCAGCTTAGCCAGATTCTTCTTTCACAGTCATATTGATAGCTACAGATGCCCATAACATTTTCACTATTCTCAAAAGGAGTTCTCTGGGATCACAAAATGTATATAGCTTAGTCAGTAACATTTATTCATTATTCATAGAGTAATTCAGGGGAGAAGGAGAAAAAATATTTTAGATATAAAAGTTGACCTTAAGATACTTAATAGCCACCAGGAGTATCTGAACCAACTCTGAAACATGTATGTGAATAAGTGGATACATAAGACTACCGTGGTCCCCCCTTATCAACGGTTTTACTTTCCGTGGTTTCACTTACCCACAGTCAATCTTGTCCGGAAAATATAAAATGGAAAATTCCAGAAATAAACAACTCATAAGTTTTAAATTGTGTGCTCTTCTTAGTAGCATGATGAAATCTCACGTCCCACTCTGTCCCACCCGGGACGTGAATCATCCCTTTGTCCAACGGATCCACACTGTATCTGCTACCCACCCATTAGTCACTTAGTAGCCATCTTGGTTATCAGATCGACTGTCGCAGCATCTCAGTGCTTGTGTTCAAGTCACCCTTGTTTTACTTAATAATAGCCCCAAAGTGCAAGAGTAGTGATGCTGGCAATTCGGATATGCCAAAGAGAAGCTGTAAAGTGCTTCCTTTAAGTGAAAAGGTGAAAGTTCTCAATAAGAAAAGAAAAAATATTGTATGCTGAGGTTGCTAAGATCTACGGTAAGAACACATCTTCCATCTGCGAAATTGTGAAGACGGAAAAAGACATTTGAGGGTAGTTTTGCTGTTGCACCTCAAATATGTATATATAGGGAAAAAACATAGTATATGTAGGGTTACAGGATTTTAGAAAGAAGATTGTCAGGAACTAGAATAATTGGGAAGGGTTCATGTAGACTGTGGAATGTGAGGCATGCCTTGAAGGTGGAAGGGTTTGCATTGTTGCAGTAGAGGAGGGAGCATCCTAGCCAAGGGGAATAAGATGAGGAAAAGCAGAGGTGCAGAGAGGTTAACAGCATGTCCTTCCAGAGTTGAACATGATCCTATCCCCAGAATCTTTAGAAAATAAATAAATGACTAACAATAAAAATGATCTTTCTATTTCTTTGCACACATCAAGGCTCACCAACTCGTAATTCAGGAGGAAAAAACTCATTTTCTAAAAAGCTATTCTTTCCTTCCATGTTCAGCAGAAGTGGATTATCAGAGAAAGCACTCAGTACATTTCTTCTTTAAGCACAATGTGGGGAAACTTAGGTGGCTGTCCTGAGCTCATGGTTGTAGAGAGAGTCTTACGAGGGACCTCTGAAACATGGGGATAAGACATCCAGTCCAAACTTGCTGGTTTATATCTTGAGAAAAATGGTACCTAGATACTCTGGGTGATTTTTCCAAAGCCACAAGTCAGATACTTAATGATGTAATGTGAAAACCCAGGTCCTTTTGGTTCCTGAATTTCCTGTACAGAAAGACTGAACTCTAATCTAGAAATGGATTGATGTGTATTTAATCATTCATTCATTCATTCAATTAATCCTTCCAGAGTGCTGCTATGTGCTAGACACTATCCTGAGTACAAGGGATGATAAGGATGGAAATAAATGAAGACAATCCAAATGAGAACAAACAGAGACCATTTGTTTAGAGTTTGCTACAGCAAGGCAGTCAGCCACCATCACTTGTATTCGGTAGAGACTCCAAGGCAGGCAGGCGGGTGGGAAAACACTACAGTGAAAAAAGGAGAGGCTCCAGGTGTGCCCTGATTAGAGGCTGCTGGCCTGGGGAAGCTGGAGGTGGGCTGAGTAGGAGTGGGGTGTCCTGTGTGATAGGTTTAGGGAGCAGATTTTACATTCTCTGGTTGGTCCTGAGTTGGAAGTGGGGACAAAATCAGAGAAGCTGGCAGTCATCTACCAGGCCCTGACCATTCTAGACCAAGAATGTACCAAGTACAAGGTACCAATGTACTTGGTACCAAGTCAAGCTACCAAGTTGTAGCTTGACTTTGCAAACTGGTTGCTGCAGGGGTTGAGGGGCAGAGTTCTGTTGTCAGATGTGGTCTGGCCACTGTCCCTGTACTTCTCAGTCCCTTCGGTTGGGAACCAGAGAAGCTCTCATGGAGCTTATAGTCTAGTAGAAAAGGCAGATGATGAATAATGGCTTAATCAGGCCTTAGAAAACGCTAGAAAGGAAATGTTCCTGGGTGCAAAGGAGATCCTTAACTGTGGACCTGATGTATCTGGGGAGTCAAGGAGTTTCCCTGAGCAACTGGTTTCAAGCTGGGCCCCAAATGTTAAGTGGAGATTACTCAGAAGTAAAGAGTCAAAATGTCATCACTAAGAGTATTTGTGAGGTTTTTCAAATATAGCTGTCAATAGTAAACTACATTCTCACAGAAAGGGTAGCAGGTCCTTTCTCCATCAGAATCAAACCACCCCATACTCTATGCTATTATTTGTCCCTCACACCATTGCAACAAAATCAGAATGGCTCTCATTGTGAGGGCCTATTGTGTCTTAAAACAAAACAAAATGGAACCAGAAAAAGCAGCATTTAACATGAAAATAGTATCCCGGTCCTCCTTGGACTAAATGTTGTTAATCAAGTTTAAATTTAGCTCCTACACAGTCTCAAAAGAAAAGGAGCCAGCCAGGCCCAGAGAGGAAAATCTTGGAGGGCCTCGGAGGCAAGGAAAACAAGCGTCAAGTCTACGAGGGCGGCCTGTAAAAACAAGCGGGGCTGATGAGGAGGCGCGGCCACCAGCAGCTCATTAGCGATCAGATGCAGCCACAGGGACTGTCTCCCACGGGTCCAGCGCCAGCACCACCACAGAGCCTGTGACTCAGTGGCTCTCCTGCTGTCGCCAGCCCTCTCAGGCGACACCCTGGAGGGGCCTGGACCGGGAAGGGGAGGGGGCAGGAAGCCAGGAAACACCACAGGGGAAGTGAAGAAAAGTAAAGCTATTGTCCTTATCTACCCGCTGATAACCAAAATGAGGGATGGGGAGAAGCGGCCACCAGGGGGGACGACGACAGGATTCAAAACAAGGGCCAGAGAGTGCCGCTGCACTTTTGGCCCAGCCTTATGCATCCCAAAGCTGTTCCCACCCTTTGTAAGTTGAAGGACGTCTTAATATCAGCTTATTTTGTGGCCTTTTACATGAGCAGACATGAATTTAATTTTTAATAAACATTTTATATATTTATATAAGAATATTATATATATATAAAATATGTATATATATATTTTAAAGGCTACTTTGAATTTGGTAAACACTTTAAATGAATTTGTATTTTCTTTGCTCAACAGCAGCTGCATACATGGGAAAACAGTGGGTGTACAGAGTTTACAAATAGCGGCACATCCCTCCCCCATGTCTCCCCCAGCCCTGCAGACTCCCAGAAGGGAAACACTGTGCTACACAATTGAAAAGGAAAGAGTAACAAGGGGAAATGAGCATTTATTGAGTACCATCGACATACCATTCTTGGATAAGAAGGTATTATTTATTATCCCTTTTTTATAGAACAGAAAACAGCTGACTTGGAGAAATTAAGATACCTGTCTCAAGTCAGACTCTTGGTAAGCAGAAGCAAGGACCTTTTAAAATCGCAGCATTCTCACCTCCCCAAGCTCCCACTTGTTCAGTTAATGAAACAAGGAGGCTGTTAGACTGAGGTGGTTCTAATACCTCAGCAGCCTAAGCAAACCAAAACCCGAGTCTGTAAATGCCTCCCGGTTAAGAAATCAAAACTAAGGCCAACCAATCACGAACAGCCAACCAGCCTTCCCCAAATAAGGCAAATGCTTAAGCTACAGCCAATCAAATAATTTCCTTGCTTTACTTCCATCTCTTCTCTGTAAATGTCTTTCCCCAGCTCCTGTTGGTGGAGCGCTTCTAACTACCTCTGCTTTGGTGCTGCCTGATTCGAATGGATTTTTGCTCAAACTGTTAAAAATTTTAATATATCAGTTTATCTTTTAACATACTTAAATCAGTCCAACTTCACTGGTAGTGTATTAGGAGCTGGTTGAGTATATCTCCTGCATACGTGTGAAGGAGTCTTGCACCTTGAACCTGGTGGGACTTCCGGTCCTTATATCCTAGATGCTACTGGTGGGATGCAGAGGGGATGAGTGATTGAAGGGGGTTGGGGGGCAGTTTCCTTAGAGACAGAGGGCTCAGGACAGCTATGTTGGGAGCCGATTGTAGGAACTTTGACTAAAAAGACACATTAAGTGTTAAAACTATAAAGGGTTGGAAATGTAATGTATAATCCCCAAAAAATCTTTTATAGAGAAAAGAATGAAGAATTAACATTTGGGCCATTATCCTCAAGTGCTGTTTTTGAAAAATCTATTTTCTATCAGTATCTGAGGACTATTGAATCTTTTCACCCAGGGCACTAGTTTTCAGACGTGCTCAGATTCCTCCAAACCCTTCAGGAATCCCGTTAGAAAGCAATGGCCGATTTGAGAGGCCCATCTCAGGCCTGAGACCCCATCCCTGCTCTCACCAAAAGTGCTTTATATTAGTCCATTTCACGTGTCGGATTGCCTTGAAAGATTTTGTTTGAAGAAAGTTGTCTCTGCCTTAAAAAAAAAAAAAAGTTTAAAACCACTGTACTAAATAAATTTAATGCCTGGCTGGTGATAGGCCCTCAAAAAATATTTGCTGGCCAAGGGTAGACTACTTGAACCACAAATGATTCTTCTGGACCAATCATATTTAATTCTTACTTAACAACACGAGATAGTATTAGAAACATTCGTATGTTTTCATAGAAGATGAAACCATGGTTATTAATTTGGTTCAGGCTGGAAGACTGAGGAAACCATGCTGCTGTTGCCTGACCCACGTGTGGGGTTATGGAGATCTCTTGGGGGCCAGGGGGAGCATAGGAGCTGTCACCCTACCCAAGATACTTATTCAACTCACATTTTCAACTTTGGAGTTACTATTAGACCCTTAGATGGTTTTTTCAATTGGAAACTAATGATCCTTGTAGACCCTTCCACTCTGAAGGAACAGGGATATTGTAAGGTTTCTGGAAGCCATCTTTGCCACGCAAACATTCTCCAGGAGCTTCAAATAGCTTTCATAGACTTGTTTATTGACGCTGATATGATGAAATGCAGGACAGGTAAGATGCCCTGTGCAGGGCCTTTGCCGCAGATGAGCAAAGAATGATGAGGTGGGCAGCATTTTTCTCATCCAGGAAAGAATAGGAATAGCTGCCATTTATTGAATGTTTACTAAGAACCAAGCACTCTGTGATTCACCCCCATGATGTAGTTACTGGAACCGCTTTACAACGAGATACTGTGGCTTGCTTAAAATCCTTGAATGGCTCTCCATTCTGATTAGAAAAGAATCTAAGCACTTGACCATGGTTCCAAGGCCCTGGGTAATCTGGCCATCCTTCTCTCTGACTTGATCTTTCTCTTTCCACTCTCCCTTTTGCCAGTCCTGCTCCCACCTTATTGGTCTACTTCCTTTCCCTTGGCTGTCCAAGCCTATTTTGGGGCTTGCTGTCCTGCTGCCCTTCCCCCACAGTTTTGCATGGCTGGCTCCTTCACATCACTTGGGTCTCTGCTCAACTGTCCATCCCCTCCTGAGGCCTCACCCTGTCCATCTAATAAAGTAGCCTGCTCCTCCCTGCCCCCTGGGTCATTCCCCAACTCATTATCCTGTTTTATTTATTATTTAAGTCTTGCTCACCAATCTTTGAAATTTACTTATTTGTTTCTTTGTTTATATGTTTGTTTGCCTCCTCCACTTAAGACAAATTGTATAAGGATTTGTTCAAGATTTTATGAATTTTACAAATTCATAGATATTTGTTGAACGAATAAATGAACGACTGAATGTTAAGTAGCTTATGCTAGATCACGCAGCTAGTGCAGGCTGAGCCAGGCCGTAAACCCAGATTTGTCTTCCTCTATTCTTAGGAAACTAAACTCATAGAAAGGGGTTGCCAAGAGTATTGGAATTCAAGATAGGATGATGCCAAGTGGCACAGCATTTTCTATTCCACAACTTAGCTGGGGTTAGAGCTGCCCACAGTCTAAAGCAGTATTTCTCAAAGAGAGAGACACAGTTCACTGTATCAGAATCACCTGAGAAGCTATTAAGAGGGTGGAGTATCAGGCCCCACCCTGGACCAACTGAATCGGACTCTGGAGGTGCTGTCACAGGGGTTGGCATTTTTAACAAGGCCTTCAGAGGTTTCTCATGGACTGTAAATTTTGAAAGAAATTAAAAGAACTTTGCTCCTGGCTGCACTGCTTTATTTCACTAGACAGCTGACGTGTATGTAGATACACATAGCTCATGTATATTGATTATTGGACCTGGGCAGGCACCTGTTTCTCAGGGCAGCTCACCCTTATGGAGCAGGGACAAGATGACTCTCTCCTGGGTTAGGAATCAGAGCCCTTCATCTGTGGCACAGTCTCCTCCTTTATAAGCCCGCCCCTTAGCATTTGCAATCAGATGTGTTTCTCTCTCTCTTACCTCTACCAGATCAGCATGGAAACTCGTCCTCTTAAGACTCTGAATCTGGTTAATGAAAGAGTAATTTCAACTCAGAGACTTTAAAGGCCTAGATGAACTTTTGGAAAAATTGTCATTTGAGATTCTTTTATTATCCTTGAGAGCATGAAGGAAGCTAATAAGCCAAATAGGAGACTTGGGCCATTTTTATTCCTTAATAGACCAAATAAGAAGTCTACAAACTGTATAAATATAAAGGCTTGCTTTGATCATTTGATCTTGAGATCATTTTGCTTTAAACTTTCTTAGCTTTAGATCAGTTACCTGCTCTCATTTGTTACTTTAAAGTTTAGTTTACAAATAGAAACTAAGCAAAGCCCTTTTGTCTGTGGAGAATCATGGCTACCAAATGGCAAGACCTGAATAAGAGAGATCTTTCTATGCAGCTCGATGCTTAGACTGCAGAGTTGGAAAATCTTTCATCTGAATTCCTGTCAGTTGACCTCAATAACTTTCACTTTTAATGGAGTTGAAGCGTTGATTTTTGCCTGATTTGAAACCAGGGGGAAAAGAAATTTCACCTGAAACTTGGCCCAGAATTCCCCTTTGTGGTTTATAAATCATGAACACACACCCAGGTTGGGTTAGTGTTTAGGAAAAAATCATGCAAGGAAATTTTTCCTTATTTCGGGTTTCAAAAAAAATGTTTACAGTTTTGACCAACATCCTGTGTTATAGATATCAGAATACACTTCTGGACATTTGAGTGAATAGAAATATTTTAGGACAGAAAATTAGAGAGAAATCTTAGATATCTCATCTGAATATGCTTAGGTTTATCTCAGGGGTTATGTTAGTGACCTTTTAATGGAGTTTTTTAAAATGCAGTGCTCGAAAATGTGCTTTGCTATCAACTATATATTTTTAATACCTCTCCTTGACTTATTGTCACTTTTCGGAAGAGGTAATTTATGTCTTCGCTACATCCCAGACCCAACCCCTTCCTGTGATCTTCTCCAGGTGATGTAGGGCCAGCCCTTTAAATGCTGCATCCATTGGGCTATTTGGGGTTGCAAGTTCAGAAAACCCAAACCAACTTGACGTAAAAAATAAAATAGCTCCATTTCTTTGACATCCTCTCGATTCTGCCCTTGTTATCAGCTTAGTTCTCACACCAGCTTTCCTCATGTTAGCAAAATGTTTTCCAGTGGTACCTGGGACCGTTTGCTTCCTAATTTATGTCAGAGTCAATGATATATAGATACATAAATTGTTTTTCCTCTTACTTTTTTCGGCTAACATTGTGTCTTGGAAATCATTCCTGATTTTATTTCTAATGCTGCCTCACTCTTTTTTTAATGACTGCATGGTACTTCAATGTATGGCTATACCTTAGTTTATGTAAGCAGTGCCTAATGATGGACATTCAGAATTTTCTAATCTTTTGCTATTGCAACACTGCTGCAAAGAATATTCACATATACGTGTTATTTAGCACAAATGCAAGTATATCCCCAAGGTAAATTCCTAGAAATATAATCGCTAAATGAAAGAGTTCATGTATTTTAAATTTTCTTAATATTTCATTGTGGAAAATTTCAAATGTACACAAAGATAGGGAGATTACAAAATGTAGACAGTGACACCCCATGAACCCATCCTCCACCAGCAGCAATTATCAGCACATATTCAATCTTGTTTCAGATCTACTCCTTAACTTTTTTAAACATAACCAAATACCATGATCAAATCAACAGTTCTTTAAGATCAACAAAAATATTCAGATTTCCCTGATTGTCTCATAATATTTCATACAGTTGGTTGGTTCAAATCAGGAATTAAACAAAGTCCACACACTCATTTTGTGGTTATATCTCATGAGATTCTCTTAGTCTATAAATTCCATCTCCCTCCTTTTTAAGTTAATTAAAAGTTTCATTAAAGAAACTAGGTAGTAGAATTTTGCCCCTGTCATGTCATTTAAGATGTTCCATTGTCTCCAGCATGTCAGCAAACTGGTAGTTAGAACTGGAGTGTTCATTAGGTTCCAGTTTTATTTTTTGGCAAGAACATTCCATAGGTGGTGCTCTATACTTCCTACTACACCATATCAGGAGGCACATAGTTTATGGTTGCCTCTCTTTTGTTATATCATTATAATTGATCAACTGATTGATAATTGATATTATCAGCCTGATTCATCTATCATAAATGGTTCATCAACTTTCTACTTAATTATTTTAGCAGCCACAGATTACAGTTGTCTAAATGTATTATTTCATTAGGGGTTGCAAAATGGCGATATTCTAGTTCTACCATTTTTTATGCATTTATTAATTGGAAATCTGTAAAGAAGAATGTTCCCTTATTTAGTTACTTTGAGGTACAATTTGTTCATGAAAAACAATATAAATGTTCAATTCATTTCCATTCCTTCCCAATTATTAGAATAATGAGCTGGTTTCCTAATATTGTTAATGTTATTCTGAATATGTGCTCCCTTGGTACATTGACTATGTGATCTAAAGCTATTTTTCTCTTAAAGAAACCAGAGCTTGAAGAAATGGCTGATTCCAGGTCTGAAGGAGGATGTAAAAGATGAGCCTGGAACATGTCATATCAAAAAGCATGAACCCTTCCTAAGACTGCTGGAATTGTATCAAAGAGACCCAGAAGCCAACTTGAAAGAAATCTTACTGGCTAAAGATGGAAAAATTTGAACATAGAAAAAAAAAAAACTGCAATGAATAGATGTAAAAAAATACATTGAAATCAGTAAGTTTCTTAAAGATACACTTTTTAAAAACCTCATTAGTTACCTTTGGTGGATGCATTTTTTAATTTCTGTAAGTACAGTTACAGGCTTCCTAAAAAGGATGACAATTATAATCACTGTTGTCATAAAAATCTCAGCAAAAGTCAAGCAAATAAGTAGAATTGTATAGAGGAGCCAAAGCAATCTGAAGATTAAATTAAGCAGAGTGTAAAACTTTCTCAGCAACCTCGGTGATATATATACATATATACATATATATATATTAACTTGGTTATACAACTTGATAAATTCATTCACCCTCTTGACCTCGATTCCTCCATCAATATAATAAAGGGATTGGGATAAATGTTCTTTATCAGATTGGGATTGGGAAACAACCCAAACATTGGGATAAAATTTTTCAAATTTTAGAATGTGTTGGTTCCATGATTTGTGCATATAAAAGGTACATATAAACTTTCCCACTTGTCTAGAAGAAAAATATTTTAATAAAATATCCACATTTCAGGGTTGCCTGCCTTCTCCATGCCCTGCCAGGTAAGACTGGGTTTCGGAAGATTTTCTTTCTCTTCTCTTCCCCCATTCCTTTACACAGCTGCTTCCTGCCCCCTCGAGAAGTCACCAGCTCCCTTTGTGTTCAAGTTTCTCCATCTGTGAAATGTGAGGCTGAGTGCCCATCGGCCTCCCAGGGGTATTCTGTGTCTGACTCCACCACAGAGTATTCACTCTGCTGAGCATTATCTACAAGCTAAGTTTGGCATTTCCTTCCTCTCCTTTCTTGATCATAATTTGATCCTAACTTCCTTGGGAGCCTCTTGTCTTTACAATCTGTCAGTAGTTCTAATCCTGTTTTAACATAATTTAGAGCTATGGTGATGCTAATGATGTCATTGATAATGAGCTGGAGATTGGCAGAGAGCCTTTTAAAAAGTGTGTTCTAATAGTAAAGAAAAGAGTCCAAAAACAAAACAAAAAACAAAAACCCCACAGTGGTAACATAGGAAAAAGGGCCTATCTAAATAAAATAATTTACACAAGACAGGGTTGCCAGATAAAATACAGGACACTCAGTTAAATTTGAATTTCAGATAAACAGAGAATAAATTTTTAGTGTAAGTATATGCCATGCAAGTGACATGTCCTACATCCATACTAAAAACATTTTTTGTTGTTTATCTGAAATTCAAATTTTACTGGGTGTCCTGTATTTATTTATATGTGTTAAATCTGGCAACCCTAACAAGACATTAAAAACAGCTTTCCGTGTCCAGCAACTTCTGCCTGAGATAAACTGAGGTTCCAGTGTGTGGCTGGTTTTTTTTAAGTTCTTCAAATGTTAAACAGAGAAATACTCCAAAGTTGACAAGGGGAAGAGGTTGAAACCTCTCCATAGTTTTACTGTTAATATATGTGGAAAAACAGTAGATACCGTCACGCTGAACTTTTAGTGTCCACGGATATTTGGTCGTAGAGAAAAACCGCAACAACAGTTGGCAATTCCGTGAGAAGTTGGGTTCTCATATGTTTAGTAGGAACAGTGCAATAATTTTCTACAGGCTATAAAAATTGTAGTTTTTCAGGGGTTCTGGAGACAGTATTGATAAACAGTGAAAGGATGTAGGTATTTTCAGGAAATCTTTGGTATTAGAGCCCTCAGTACCAAGGTTAAGGCTGCATCAGAGTGGGCACCAACTCTGTGGTCACTCTATCGAAGACCGTGTAATAGTCATGCAGAAAGGCTCCAGTAGGTCTCCGCTTGTACGCATGTGCACTGGTGGTCCCCAGACCTCCTCAGAGCACCATCTGGGACATCTGTAACTTCTACAATCACTTCAGGGTTGAACTATGAGGGATGCTCAATTCATTGGCCAGTGTGACAATGAGAGAAGCAGCTCCTTACTTGCTTTGCAAAAACAAAAAGGACTTTCTCTAATTTTCTTTGGCAAATAAAACGATCAGGGTAAGATACAAAAAAATCGAGAGGTACAACTACCTCTGTCATCCCATCCAGCACTAGTCAAGGTACAGTCCGCTGTCTAGTGCTGGTTTGTAAACTATTTGTCACTATTTAGAGCCAGGAAAATTACAGAAATTTAGAGTAAGCATTTAGAAACATTTATAATTATCCCACAGGGTATATTAAGTCTGTTGAATCTAGTAATAAAAAATAAGGGTTTGCATTTTCTATGTCTTTTTGGTTGTTTCTGGCTTCATTTTCCTAGTAATTTGTTTTTATTGTATTTCACAGAAGTATCAGTCATTAAAGACGATCATCTTGTTTATTTACTTTTTTGTGTGTGAGGAAGATCAGCCCTGAGCTAACACCCATGTTAAGCCTCCTCTTTTTGCTGAGGAAGACTGGTTCTGAGCTAACATCTATTGCCAATCCTCCTCCTTTTTTTTCCCCCAAAGCCCCAGTAGATAGTTGTACGTCACAGTTGCACATCCTTCTACTTTCTGTATGTGGGACGTGGCCTCAGCATGGCCAGACAAGCGGTGCGTGGGTGCGCACAGGGTATCGGAACCCGGGCCGCCAGTAGCAGAGCTTGGGCACTTAACTGCTAAGCCACGGGGCCGGCCCCAGGACGATCATATTGTAAACAATGAAAGGCACACTAATTGTGATGCCTTTTAAAACAAACAAGATAACTCCTACAATGGCTTAAATTAAAATCAGTACATTTATCAATTCATACTTTCGATGAATGGTAGTTACAAACCAGGCTCTTTGCTAGATACTGCGGATAGAGTGATGAATAAGACAAGACATAGTGCTGGGGATCCTGCCCTCATAGAGTACATTCCAGGGAAGAAGACAGATAATAAAATCACAACCGAGTAGGTAGAGAAATACAAGGTGACATGGGAGCACACTGGAAGTGGCCCTAAGCTGATCAAGGATTCTGAGAAACGTTCCCAGAGGAAATTGCATCTCCTACTGTTTGTTCTGATCCTCCCGCCTAAATCTTATAAGGATTACATTGGGCCAATCTAGATAATCCAGGGTAATCTTCTCCATCTCAAGATCCTTAATCACATCTGCAAGGTCCCTTTTGCCGTGTAAGGTAACATGTTTACAGGTTCCAGGGGTTAGGACATGGATATCTTTGCGTTATTCTGTCTACCAGACTGTCTCTTCTAGAATTTTACTCCATCAAGTCCCCTTTGTTCTCCTGCATCCTCAATATTTCCCTTTCTGCTGGATCTATCCTCAGTCTATAAACCTGCTTAAATCTCTCTTCTCTTATAAAATATTCTTCAGTCCACAGTTCCCTCTTCTTCTGTCTTATTGCTCCCATGCCTTTCATAGTCAAACTCCTTGAAATTGGCATCTGTACCCATTGTTTCCATCTCTTCACTTCCAAATCATCCCTCAATTCACTGTACAATTTCTCTACCCACCATTCTATCAAAACAGTTCTTCCTAAGACTGGTTACAAACATCTTTATAATTGTCATATTCAAGTGATGTTTTTTCAGTCCTTATTTTATGTGACTTCTTTACAGCATTTGACATTGCTGACTTCATTCCTGCCACTCTTTCCTACCTTGGTGTCAGCAGTAGCACTCTCTTGACTTTTTGCCTCTATGATCGCATTCTTAAATCTGCACTATGGATTCCTCCTTAATACTCTGCTCAAACATTGGTGTTCCTTAGGTACTGTCATTGACCCTCTTATCTTTTTGCTATGATAATCTATTTGCATGACCTTATTCACTCCCTAATTCAATCTATTGACTATGAAAAGATGACCTCCAAGTTTTAAATTTTCTATCCAGCTGCCTGCTGAGAATCTCCACCTGTGTGTCCAAACAGAATGCCAAAGCTTATTTTATCTTTCCTCTATTTCCTGGCTCAGTCACCTAAACTGAGCCAGGGAGTCATTTTTAAATCTGCACTCTTACCTCCTATATTTAATTGTCCACTGTGGTGGATATAATGGTGGATATTTGCTTACTTGATATCTATTCCAGTGTTCTTCTACTGTGTCTTTCTGTATTGAAAAGACTTGAAAACTAAACAACAACATTTCCCAGATGCTCTTGAAGCTAGATCTGATTGTAATTTAGGTTCCACTAATCAGATACATTTTGTGAAGTGTAGAAATTAATAAAAGAAACCTCACCTAAATTGGAGTTGGGAAGGCCTTTAGGGGGAGGTCTCATATCCTATCATATATTGTCAATTACTCCAAACAGGAAGAGAGGTGTGCCTGCACCTCTGCCAGGAAGTACAACTACTTTACTACTGAAGGAAGATTTCTCTCCTCACCTGGCAACAACCTAGCCAATGAGAAATGCCACAGCTCAGCCAATGAGAAGCCATTGCTGCCCTAAACTGTTACTCTCCCCCAATGGACTTTCATTTAGAACAGCCCCTCCCTACTCTCCTTTTTCGCTATAAAAGCAGCTCCCCTCCATTGTTTTCCAGGTTTGCCTATAGTTCACCATAGCATGCACATCCCGAATTGCGATTCTTTTGGC
The DNA here is from genome assembly GCF_057802395.1 of Ceratotherium simum simum. NCBI lineage: Eukaryota > Metazoa > Chordata > Mammalia > Perissodactyla > Rhinocerotidae > Ceratotherium > Ceratotherium simum. The sequence continues at coordinate 45,481,174 of NC_141918.1, read as the reverse complement.
TATTCCTGAATAAACTCATTTTGAGGATAAAATAGGTGAATTTGTTTTTTGAGTTGACAAAAGCTTTATTCAAAATTGAGTTTAACAGGAAGAGAAGCAGGACACTAAGCATTCTTTTTGTTGGTGCACCTTAAAACAGATGACATGGTTGTTCCAGCAACTTCTAGGTTCGTCACATGGTTTTTATGCGCAAAGCAAGAGAAGCAACTCGCTTGGCTGCCCAGTTCTGTTGTGCGACATTGAGAATAATTCCTGGAAATTCAGCCTCGAATCTAATTTGTTAACCCTTCCAAACATTCTGCAAGCCATTTATACCCTTTTTTTTTTAAAAGAAAAATTCCTTTCTGCTTAAACTAGCCAGAGTGGAATTTGTTTTCTGCAAGTGAACCCTGATAGATATAGCTACAGAATTATATGGGTGTTTATTCTTAAATATATGTTAAACTAGTTCATGCTACCCATCGCCTTAGTTCAGGCCCTTACGTTTTCTTGTCTGGGCTAATACAATGACCTTCTAATCGGAAGAACATCATATCTTCCCACTTGCTTACTTCATCCACAGGAGTTAAACCCCAGGGTCTTTGTTATGATAGGCAAATTCTTTATTTCCCAGCTCCATCCATTTGTCCAGCCTCACTTCCCACCAAGCTTCATGCTTATTTCATGTGCCAACCACCAGCTCTAAACATAACTCACTAGGTTTTACCTATGTGATTCCTCCTCTGTGTCCCACTTTGCAGATACTTAAGTTTCTTCAAGGCCCAACTCCAATGTTTCCCTCTCTGTAAAACCTTCTTTGACTTGTCCTGACACAGGTGGACCTCCTCTTCTGTGCACTGCATTATTCTTGAGGCCTCATTTAATTCAGAAACCATGTGTGTGCATCTTTGTATTCCTGTGCCCACCCATGACCTAGTCCACATGGTAGATGTGCCCTCCAAGGGTCTAGGCATAGCTGCCTGGCACTTCTGCTCCTACCACTGGTCTCAGGCAGAGAAACAGGGAGCAGTCTGTGTATATGAGAACCGTCTACAGTGGCCTTTGGGGTGAACCAAGACTATATGGATAGGAAAACTACAGCTTCTGCTCTACTTCCCAACTGGTCTCCTTGCTCCTATCCTCTTAAATCTATTTTAGCACAGCAGCCAGAACCACAGCAGTCTAAAGCATTTCATTTGCTCTTTTTCACTCAAAGTCATCTCATGTAGTCCCAAGTCATTCCAATTAAAAACTCCAAAATCTTACTATAACCCACAAAGACCTCCATGATCTGGCATCTCATTATATATTTTTAAAATCTCATTAACTATCACTCTGTTCCTGATTTACTCCAACTTCTTTACTCAGAAGATACTTTTTTGGTGAAGCCTTTTACTCTATCTAAAATTTCAACAGTCACCCTGGTTATTTTATATGCCTCTTCTTTGCTCAATTGTTTTTCCTTTGCCCTAAACACTATTTATCTTAACTTATGTTATTTTTGTAAAATTTGATTATTGTCCTTCTCTCCAGCCGGAAATATACTATGCTTTTTCTCCCCCCAGTATTGTTTGCTCAGTGCTTAGGACATTTGGCTGGCACATAGTAAATATTTAATAAATATTTGTCATTGAATGAATTGAATAAATCTTAATTTGTAGATTATATGATTTGCTTTTGAGAAAACCCAAGATAATCTAATAATTAATAAAACTGCATATCAATTGTAAGCAGTTATTAAACATATAAAGCATAATAAATATCAAATAATCTAACAGTAAAATAATCTAGCAATAACTTATCAAGAAATGTGTGAGACCTATGTCAAGAAAACCATAAACATCTACTGAGATGTAAAAGAAAGTTTTGCTCTAGGAAGAGATGTATCATTTTCAAGCAAAATAGAATATGGCAAATATGTTAATTATTCCAAAATTAATTTACATGTTCATCCAAATTCTAATAAAAATTCTACCTCCCTCCCCCCAAAAATATGTGGTTTTGGAACATTAAAAACTCTTCTAAACTTTTTTGCAAGACTAAAGAGACAAACTTAGCCAAGACTACTATTTGAGGACAAAAAAAGAAAGAATAGCTGAGGAGGAACTTGCTTTATTAGATATTAAAATTTTATATAAAAATTTAATATGGTGCCAAAATCAATGGATAGATCAAGGTAACAGAATATGTAAGCCTTGTACTGACCATAATATACAAGAATCTAGTATATGGTAAATGAAGCATCTTAAATCAATGGGGAAGATATCTTTAGCCCAGTATTTTCACCATCTGGAATTCATTCCAAGGAATTAATAAGAGAGAAAGTCAAGAATTCCTGAAAAACACATTCATCAGACATTATTTAAAATAACGAGAGGTTGGAAGCAACTAACTGCCCTGTAATACCACAGAATGGTTAAATAAACAAGGGCAGATCCATATGAGGAAATATTAGATAGCCCTTAAAAATTACATTCACTGATATGGGTAAATAATTATGATATAGTTTCAAGAAACTATAAATCCAGTATGATCATAAATATACATAATCCATATGTAAATATGTAAATATTATTTATATAAAAAGGCTGAAAGGATACATACCAAAATGTTATGTATACATTTTTATAAATGGAAAAAAATATGAGATGTTTAAATCTATCCATTAAGAAGCACTGAAAGGAGCCATTACATAAATCTATAAAATTATTATGGGCGTATATGGACAAAGTGAACACTGACTTTCCTCTTTGAACCTTGAATATGTATATCTAGAAAAAGATTCAAGACTGCTTTAAATTATAGGTGTTGTAGATGTCATTATAGATGGCTTCTGGTCATTTTGCATAATCATGCTCCACTACAAATCACAATAGTTCACAATCATATTTCAATTACAGATGATTCAAAAAGCTTTTAATATAAATGGAACTTTAAGAGCTTTTTCTTCTTAGTTCATTTTTCTCTTTGAACATATCTAGTACACATGAATAAGATACAAAAATATTGCCAAAATTATATTTTTGTTTTTTTAGACAACTAATTGTAAATTTAGATATGCCGCTGATTAGTAGACACTATGAAATTATTTGGTATAATTCTTTAGCACTAATCCGTATGTTTCTAGTTCTAAATAAGGTAAATTTTATCAAAGCTCTGTAAAATCAAAAGCCTGCATAAATAGAAAAGACTTATAAGACAGAAAAGATGGGTTCTTCTGGATTAACTTGAACTATTATACACAGCTAAACTTTTAAATTTATCTGAGCCTGTAGCATCACTTATTTGGACCGGTTTTTTAATTTTGTCTCCATTAAACTTGCTTTGACCAGGAAAATTCAGTCATCTAATTTTTCAGTTTTTATTATGGCTCCAAAATATCATTTTTTAATATAAATTTTAAAATGAAAAAGGAAATTTGAGCTGCACCTCCACCCTTAATCTCTTTGTCAGAAAAATAATTCAACAAATTCTTCTACCTGCTACTGAGGAATCACCTAAAAATAAAAACATACTCCTCCACTGCAGCCAACAAAGCTTCTGTTCCAAGAAAAAGATTTATTTCCTTGTTTTGATGATTTTCATCTTTTGTAGCCTGTCTCCACTGAAAGAAAGCTTTCAGTTCCCCCCAAGACCACAAAATACCCCTACTTCTCCCTCATCATTGTGGTTACCAGTTTATTTATCAGTTGTGGCAAATGGTAACCCTTTACACCATACTTAGCTAAATATTGTTTGCTTTAGGAACAAAGCACAGAGGACAAATATTTCTATGTGGTTTTCCATTTGGGGAGGGAGCCGGGCTAACACTTGAATTCCAGCTGATTCTCATCCTCTCAGCCCCATGTTATGCAGCAGCTGAAGCTTCAAAGAGCCCTCAAGGCTCCGAGGAGACAATTGGACTTGAGCTTGCAGAGAGGAGGCAGGAATTAGATTGGGTGCAATTAACCTGAGAAGTCCATAGCTTCTAGACCCCCTTGCAAGGAGAAAGTTAGAAAGAATGCTACAACACCCTGAGTTAATTATTATATAAACAGCTCATAGGGAAACAGAGTCTCTTCTATAAGGACCCTCTGCAAGGGACCTTTATGCTGATTCCAGTAAACTAAATATGGAATGAATGTTAACTTGAGAAAAATCAAAATTAAAAGAAACTACCTCTACCCAAGGCCACCATATATGAATCAAAGAAAATCTCCCTCAAGCCTAAAATATTAGTGGGGGTCGAATGGTAAAGGAGAGAATGTACTTTATTTTATTTAATTAAAAAGATACTTTAGTTATGACCCCCTGAATTGATTTCATGGTGCATTAATGGGTCATGAGCCTCAGTTGGAAAAACACTGGTCTTATGGGAGTCCATTTATGAGAGGGAAAAGATTTAGATCTGGTGCATTGAGCCTGTGAGTACCCCAGATGTGTAATTTTTAAAGGCAGAAAGGCCTGAGAAAGAGAAAGTATAGGGTTGCAGGGCCACCAAGGAGGAAAACTTACTTTTTTTTCCACCAGGGTTGGATTTCCTGGAGTCAGAAGCTGATGTGCAACAGTGTGGGTTACTTTAATTGTCTTGTATATTTGTTTCTCTACAAATCTATCAGTTAACTTTTGGTAGGACTGTCAGTTCAGTCTTTCATTTTTACCAATGGAAATGACAAAAAGCACAGTACAAATGGGGCAAAAAAGACCTGTGGGTATTGGATAAGCACACAGGCTGTGGAGTCAGGCAACATTGAATCAAATTCTGGTCCTGCCATTTACTGGTTGGTTATCTGGGCAACTTACTCAACCTCTCTCACACTTAACATCCGTAAGCAGAGAGAAACAACCCGACTTTCTTACCTGTAAAGTAAGCGGCTTGAATGAGATGGGTAATGTGCTTCCCAGCTGTAGATTCTGTTAATTAAAATACACTGCTGCCAGGAATTTGGGAATACTGCAGCCAGGTGATGGAAATGTACCTGTCAGTTAGATTTGTAGAAAATACAACCTTCCCTCTGTCATCCAGACACTAACATCTTTCACAAACTGCCTTGTTTGTAAAAATCCTTCATAAACCATTTCAGAAACAGAATAGAATGATAAAATCTGAACTTCTAACTAAAATGTTTTAGCAGAAAAATAAGCAGGTATAGTGCTGAGATGCCAGACGTCGTGAAAGAATTTGCTACATATCACTGGTAAAGGTCTGACTGTGAAGTTTTCCTGATGCAGTTATTATGAGATCTTCTGCCTCTTTAATCTTAGAAGGATCATGCAAAGGTGCCTCCTTTGCTTTTTTTTTTTTAATCTCAATAATCCATTGTTTCTCCATTAAAGGAGGAAATCTAGTCTTAACTATTAGAAAAATAATTCGTATTTTCCTTTTGTCTCCAACTCTCTTTCTATTTCATTCTAGGCCAATGATCCATCATTTAATTTATTGAGAAGTCATTCAAAATGAGATCCTTCAATTGTCCCTGAGCTGTCAGTTTTTCTCTCCCTTTCACCTTCTTCTGGTCTAAAAGAAATAAATGTCCTCCTTACTATGCATTTACCTACTTTTGGTTAGAATTCGTGCCATTCAGCTTCTCTAGCTTGGGCCATTTCTGCCTCATCCATATTTATAGAATCTGTCTTTTAATTCTCCCTTCTCTATGCCTCCATTTTAGGGGAGCTATTTATTATTTCTCACCCGCACAATTGAAACAGATTTCTAATGGATCACTTAGCCTCATTTTTTCTCTCATTTTGATATATTCTGCTACAATTATTAGCTAAAACTTTCTAAATCATATCACTGAGTAAGTCACAACCCTGCTTTAAAATCATCAATAGCTACTGAGTGCTAAGTAAAAAAAATCAAAATAGGGAACTGACTATTCCCAGGATACTCTTTACTTATTTGTTTTCAAAATCTACCCTATCAGACTTCTGCTTCTAGCCATGGTGTTGTGACTAGTGCTAAACTCACTCTAAGATATAAACAACTATGCAACTGTACAAAATGAAATGAAATAACTGTTCCAGACAACAGGTAGCACAGGGCTCTGAACCCTGAGAGAGGATTAAAAAACCAGGTGAGTCCCATGATTGTCCCAAGGCACAATAATCTTAAAAGCAGAGAAAAAACATATCACTTCTAGGGGAATGATAATAAGAATGATTGCTACCTTCTAACCATAAATAATGGAAGAAAGAATAATGGGTCACCATTTCTAGATTGGTAAAAGAAAAAAAGACTGTGAATCTAGAATTGTATAACCAGATAAAATATCCCTCAAAAATGAAGTTGAGGTAAAGATCAACGAAATCTGAGCAAATTCATTACCAGGAGACTTGGACTACAAGAAGTGTATAAAGAAGGTCTTCAGATTGAAAGATAACATTATATGAAAACCTGATTCTACACAAAGATATGAAGAGTGCCATATATGGTTACTATATGGGTAAATATAAAATACTTTTTGATATCATAATTTTTTCAAAAATGAATTGATCTTTAAAGCAGAAATAATAAACTACCATGGGGTTTATAAAATATGGGGTAAACATAGCACAAAAGATGAGAAAGAGGAAAATAGAATTATATTGTTCTTAAGAGTCTTACAATATACATAAATTAATATAATATTATTGAGGAGAGACTCATATATTAAAATTTTTTGTAAATCTAAGGCAACTATGTACTAAAAAAAAAATAAAATGTATGAAGAAAACCAGTAGAGAGGTTGAAATGAAATACTAAAAAACACTAAGCCCAAAAGAAGAAAGAAAAGTGGGGGAAAAGTCTATAGATTATCTGAACAAATAATAAGCAAACAGTAAGATTGTAGACTTATAATCAAACATATCAATTATTACATTACATGTAAATGGACTAAACTCTCCAATGAAAGATAAAGTTCACACGGCCGAATTAAAAACCAAGGCCCAACTATAAGCTGGGTAAAAGAGGAGTATGTTAAGTATAAAGCCACAACTAGGCTTAAATTAAAGGAGGGTAAAATATGTATCATGCAAACACTAAGCTTAAAAAGTTTGCCTATATTAAAAGCAAACAAAGTAGACTTCAGAACACAAGTATTGATAAAGATGAGAGGAACATTTCCTAATGATAAAAGGGTCAATTCATCAGGAAGAGATAGAAATCACAAATGGGTATGCATCCAAAAACAGAGCTTCAAAATACATAAAAGACTGACAGAACTGAAAGGAGAAATAGACAAATCCACAATTGTGGTTGAAGATTTCAATACTCCTTTCTCAGTAAATGATGAAAAATTTAGCATAAATCACTAAGGATATAGAAGATTTGAACAATACTATCAACAAACTCAACCTAATTGACATTTGTAGAATACTACGTTCAGTGACAGTAGAATAAATATTCTTTTCAAGTGCACATGAAACACTGACAGAGATAGATCATATGCTGGGCCATAAAATAAATATTAAAGAATTGGAGTAGTTCAAAATATGTTCTCTGAACTCCACAATACTACTTCAGAAGTCAATAAAAGAAACAAACCTGGAAATCTTCCAATATTTGGAAATTAAGCAACAAACTTCTATATCATCTATAGATCAAAGAAAAAATCTGAAAGAATATTAATAAATATTTGGAACTGAATGATAATGAAAAAATGAAAATACAACACATTAAAATTTGTGAAATCTAGATATAACAGTGCTTGGAGGGAAAATTGTAACTCTGAATGCTTATATTAAAACAAAGGTTAAAAATCAATGATATACATTTCTATTTTAAGAAACCAAAAAAAGAAGAGCAAATTAAACTAAGTGTAAGGAAAGATATAGTCAAGATAAGAGTGGAAATCAGTGAAATGATAAACAGCTAAACAATAGAGAAAATCAAAATGATTTTCAAATCATTAATCAAATGATTAATGAAATTGATAAATTAACTACATTGACCAAGAAAAACTTTTAAAAATCCCCACAAATTACAAATTTTGAGAATGAAAAAGGGATAGTATTACATATTCTACAGACCTTAAAGCAATAGTGAAGGAATATTATAAACAATTTCATGCCAATAAATTCAAAAACTGGAGAAACTGAAGAGCGTGGATTCTAACCAAAAGTAGGTAAATGCATAGAAAGAGGAGGGCATTTGTTTCTTCTAGATCAGAAGAAAATGGAAGGGAGGGGAAGACTGAAAGCTCAGGGACAACCAAAGGATCTCATTTTGAATGACTTCTCGATAAGTTAAATAATCGTCATTGGCCTAGAATGAAGTAGAAAGGGGTTGGGGATAAATGGAAAACAGAAATTCTTTTTCTAATACTGAAGATTAGATTTCCTTCTTTAATCCAGAAACATCTGATTATCAAGATTTTTTTTAAATGCCAAATGTGGGTGTTGGATTAGTTATTTTTCATTGGAAATATTAGAAAATATTATTATGCTCAAGTTTAAACGTGGGTCTGAATTAGACTAGTATCTTCATTCAGGTTAGACAAAATTTCATATTAGCCGGTTATATGGATTTCAACTCGAGAGGTGATATTTTTAGAAGGAAAAGGTATTTTTTAATGGATATTGGCCCTTTCAATTCAGTTACCAAATGAGGCTTACATGGGGTCTTTATGGAGCTGAATTCTGAAAGTATATATGTTAGGTGTTCAGCAGAATGGATCCTCAAAGACCCCCTTCTGTACACACAGGGTAGTCACCAAATGCATAAAATGTGAGCATAAAGAAAGTCTAATCACTGGTTTCCATGCTGGCTGGATCTCTTAGACCCAGGATTAAGAGCTAAGTGTTCTAGGTATCTGCAGATTTCAGAGGAAAGAGAGTTAAAACCAGCATTTCCTGGGAAAGAAGAGTTAAATCCAGCATTTCCTGGGCAACCAAATGAATTCCCTTCTTTTGCTTCTCCAATCATCTCTTTCCTGGTCTTACTATTCTCCATGTCTCCCTGTTCTCTCTGAATTGATTCACTTTCTTAATTTTCATATTGTAAACAGTTTTCCCCCCGTTGGTTTACTTGTGTTTAGAGTAAATCAACTTGCTCACAGCGTGTTTTGAGTTAAAAAAAAAAACAACAGATTACAAAATAGCGTGCATATTATTATTAGTACATTTTATACACATATGTAGAAAAATGCCCAGGATAGACTCAAATATGTTAGTCATTGTTCTCTATGGATATCACTGTATATTCTTTCTTTTAAAAAAAAATTTTTACTTATTTAGCTTTGTATTTTAATTTTTCTAGAATAAGCATGATATTTTAAACTAAAAATCAAAAGTTCTAAAAACCGACTAAGAAGGAATCACTAATATTGGGATTATCAGTGTATTTCTTCTGTTTTTTTTTTTTTACTTTTTCTTTATCTCTCTCCTTATTTACTTATCTGTATTCTCTAACTTTTCTAGAATAAGCATGATTTTTAAAAATAGAAATATCAAAGGTTATAATCAACTAAGAAGACATCAAAGGAATTTTTCTAATTTTAATTCTAGCTGTTTTGTGGAAATTGAAAAGATTATATCTGAGAAGTAATTTCTGAAATATAAATGTATTATAAACATGTGAAGGGCTTGATATAGCCTTAGAATGTGACCGTAGAAGATGGAAATCCTCATCTCTTGGCTGACACTATAGTCACGTACATTATCTTGCCACTGTGCTTAGGTGTTTGAATCATAATGTTAGATGTAGGACTAATCTGATGAAGATTCATTTTAGGAGGTCAGGAAAGAGAAAGGTTGTATGTGGCTGATGTGAAAAAGCATATGAAATCATATGGGAAAAGATTAACTTTCTTTTCCCGCCAAAGTTGTCGATAGTTAGAAACAGGTCAAATTTCTTTAGTTAGCTCACGTTTATTGACCATGTATATGTAGCTGAGTCTTTCCTAAACACTTAACTCATTTAATCCTTATAACAACCCTATGAGCTACGTAAAACTATTATCCCCATTTTTCAGATGAGAAAACTGAGGTACAACATCAAGCAGCTAGTAAGTCAAGATCTGGGATTCAAAGCCTAGCAGTCTCTCTCTTAACCACAGTGCTGTATTGCTTGGAGAAAGTTTAGCCAGACTTCGGCCTGTGTGACAATAGAGGAGAAACTTGTTGAACTACCATAGTGTGTCAGACAGAATTGACCAAGAAAATAGAAAGAACTCATTTCATTACAGAGAATATAATCATAGGGGTGAAAGGATCTTTTGAGATAACATCAGTTTCTGCCTTCAGGCAGCTGAATACCTGTTCCTTGTATGACCAAGTGTTATCTATTTTCTTCTAAAATATCTAATGACACAGATTTCTTTGTGGAGTACTGTGGTAGGCAGCCCCTAAGAAGCCTCCCAATGATCCTTGCCTCCTAACATTTATGTCCTTGTATAATCCCCTCTGCTTGATTGTGGGCTGGACATAGCATCTCACTTTTCACACAGAATAGTGCAAAATGTTATGCCACTTCTGAGATTAGGTTAGAAAGACTGTGGCTTCCATCTTACGCACTCATTCTCTCTTACTCTCTTTCACTCTCTAGCTCACTTGCTCCAAGGGAAGCCTGGCTGCCATGTTGTGAGCTACCCTTCTGAAAGGCCCATGTGGTAAGGAATTAATATCTTCAGCCAACAGCCAGTAAGGATGTGAAGCCTGCCATCAGCCAGGAGCATGATCTTGGAAGTGCATCTTCTTGTACTTGAGATGACTGCAGCCCCAGGTGACATCTTGATTGCAGCCTTATGACAGACCTTGAGCCAGAGACACTCAGCTAAGCTACTCTTAGGTTCTTGTAAGATAGTAAATGTTTGTTGTTTTAAGCTGCTAAGTTTTGGATTACTTTGTCACACAACAACAGATAACTAATACCAATATAGTCATTGATCTCATTGAATCCACTGGCAATTCTTTGGAAAAATGTCTACTTTCTCCCCAAACTAAAATCCATTAATCCTACTACCGGGTGTTGGGCAGTGTCTATAAGAAGATGCATAGAAGGACATGGCAAGGTTCTTAAAAGCACGACTAGGCTAAAGAAGAGCCACCTGACTTCACTGACTTCCTATGTTCCTGCCTTTAGTCCCAGGGTTAGTCTTACAGGTTACAGATTTTCTGCTCCATCTCCCAGCCATGTCTCTGGCACTTTTCCAACTTGGCTCCTAGTAATCAACCTTGGCTGACCCCTAACACTCCACCTCCTGGACCACAAAATAAACCCAATCCTCTGATCATAGCTTCTTCAAGACTATGTTTACCCTTTGGTTTGGCTCTGCCCATATTTTCATCGCGTCTTCCAGAGAATTATCTCTCTGTCCTGTACCTACTGATGAAGCAACCCATTTATTTCTCAAACTATGCTAAGACCAAGTCATATTGTAAGTAATTTATTAATGTAGAATTTCTGGAATTATAAAATGATGAAGCAACTTTATAATAACTATTTTTTAATGGGCTGTAAAATAAAACAATGTCATCATTTCCAATAAATTTTGAACAATAGGCTATAAGCATTGCCCATTTCCTAAAGGAAAGTTTGGGATCTTGAGGATTAAAAGGTTAGAATTAATTACAAATCATATGATAAAATGGTTATTTTTCAGCTTCAAACCAATAAAATGTTTTTTCCTAGAATGAATTTGTCTTGTACTCACAAAATAATTGTGCAACATAGATTCACTAAAAAACTATGAAAGGCAAGACACTGGGCTAGGCTTTATGGGAACATAAGAAAAATGAAACTAGACAAGTTGGGGAGAAGTATTTTTAAGAACTTTTCCCTCCAATTCCTCTGTTCTCTTGTGAAATAGTTTGGGAAAATATTTTTCTTCCTTACTAATGTTTCGCTTGAGACTTCAATCACTGAATATAAAAAATTAAAATTTCTTGAAAAGAACAGATTATATACAACATATTTTTGCTCTTCAAGCTAACAAAATCATTTTAGATTTCTTTTAAAACTTGTATTTGTACATATTCCAATTTTCTCAAATGTTCGAGGATTTTTAAAGCATTTATTTCATGATTCTAGAATTTAAAAAAAGCTTATATGCTACTCATCAACTTACTTTATATAAGTATATATGACAGTATTTAAAGCAAATAATCTCTGACAAATAAATGATCCCTTAGGGCATCTCCAATTTGCTAACTGACCTCCCATCTCCAAGAATGGCTGTTCCTTGAGAGTGGGGATTTTTATCTGTTTGTTCACTGCTGTATCCCCAGTGCCTGGGAGAGTGAATGCATGACCCATAGTTCAGTAAATATGCGTTGATGGAAGGAATGACTGTGCACTTTGGAAGAACAGGGTTGGGTTTTGTTGGCATCCTTCCTCACGCATCCTGCCATCACATGTAGACGAACGTGGAATAGATATTCTTTCCTGCTGATATAACTCTGGCTTTCAACTCCAGGAAAGGAATTATATTTTACTTTAAATAGAAAGAAATGTGAAAATGTTCTCAAAGGCCTGAAGTCAAAAGAGAGAAAAAGCCCTTCCCCAACCTGCTATTTATCTTAATCTTCTTTAGAGTGAGTCTTTGCGGTCCTCAGTCCCTTAAGCACCTTCTAAAGATGAACTAGATCAGGTTCAGAAAGATGAAAGAAAGTCAAAGCCTCAGATTAAAAAACAAGCTAACTCCCAAAGAGTGGCCCTGGGCTGCAGTGTGTACAACAGGAGAGTGGTAAGCTACTCGTAATAAGCTAGGATTCGTTGACCTGTTGGGTCTTACCTTGGCTTTCTCTCCTTCTTTGTTCCTTCTCTCCTCCTCTCTGTTTCCTTCCTTCCTTTCCTTCTTCCCTCCTGCCTTTCATTCTTTTATCTTCATATCAAGGCTTTCTAGGAAACTTGGAACCTGATAGGCAGGGCCTCTCTTCCCACTGTCTTCCTTTCCACTTGTATTCCACAGTGACTCACACACGAAATGAGTACTGGGTTACTTTTCTCTGGAATTTACTTTTGGGAAAAATGAACAAATTCTAAAAAAAAAAAAAAAAAATGGCTGATAGGAATTTTTTTTTTTCTCTTGAAAACAACTTCCAATTTGGTTGGTACACATTTGGGCCAAACACATTCCAGGTTGGTACACATTTGGGCCAAAAATCTACCTTTTCTTCTCTTTTATAACCACATCTATATCTCCTGAACAGTAAGAATTAATTTTCACAATTTGGGAATGTAAATTTACATAGTTCTTTAGCAGTTTATAAATGCTATCTAATTTTAATCCTCACGATAACCGTATACTATTATGACCCAATATAAGGAAGGAAAATTCTGTTATCACCACATCTAGAAGTCCTTGTATTTCACTCACATTTTATTTAAGCAGACTACATGTTGAAAATCACATCTGATATTCATTGAAATTTCTTAGGCAGTTAGATGTGGTTATGAACTACGGAATGTGTTCTCTTTGAATTCTTTAGCTCTTCTACTCATTTCTTTATGTTCTTTTTCTTTTTTTAACCATATGTTTTTGTATTATATTAATGAAAAATGCAAGATCCCTTGCTGGGAGGATTATACTGGAAGGAACTTGTTATATGCATAGGGAGGGGGAGAGTATGCGTTTCGCTTCATCTTTCTATTGTGCTATCACATTTCTCAGTGCCAGTTCTGGGGAGGGTAAGAATTGGTCATAAATCGCCTTTATTATAACAAGAGCATGCTTTCTTTATTGCCAATTCAATTTTTATTAACATAAATGTGACAAGGCTTATCTTATTAGATCATGTAAAATTGAGTGAAAATTATCATGCCTTGAGAAACAAAATGCTGTGAATGTATAGAAGTTACTTACAAATTCTCTAAATATAAAATATTAACTAGAATCCACTCAGTGCCAAGACATGAGGCGAGTAGTTACACGAGGTTGAAAAAACTTTCAGTCCTTCTTGGAGGATTGTGACTTTACTTAAATTCTTGTGATTGCTCCAGTAGCCTTCTTTTCCTACTTTTTCTCTATCCTTCCCTCTCCTCTTGGAGGTAATGTGAGAAGGGGAGTAAAAGAAAAGAAACATTATTTCAATTCCTCACTAAAATACCATCCACATCAAGCCCTGACTATTTCACTCCCTACCAATCTCCCGAAGAGAACATAGTCGGCTCCTTCCCTGTGTTCACCAAGACATCTCTGCGAGATGATATTTGACCCCTTGCTTTCCAGATGTCACGGGAAGTGAAACCATATGTGGTTTTCTAGTGACTCAGAGTCAGCCCCTCTTGCATGGGAGATTTCAGCTTGAACAACATGGGCCAATGTATCGGCCATGAGAAAAATAATGAGAGAAAAATTTCAGTCACTCTCCGTCTCGCCCAAGAGGAAGGGATAGAGTTGAGTCACATTGAGTGGGGTGGCAAAGGGCAACCATTGTGTGTCCCTCTTCCTCTAGGTAGCAGCCTCATTTGGCTGTTATTGTTGTTGTCCTGTAACCTGGCCAGCTGTAAGGCTATGTGGATAGCAAGAGCTTCCAGGAGGCCGTGGAATTTTCAGTACAGTGAACAGACACCTGCCCATGAGATCCTGAGATCTGGGTTACAAGAAGGCCCAACATACTTCCATTTATTCCTTTACTCTTTAAAAACTTCAGGCCAAAGCATTTTGCTCACTGCTTGGTTTGAAAAAAAACTTAAAAAAAAATAACCTCCTGTCTCAGGTTCATCTCAACAGGTCCCTTTATTATGCTTTTATTATGCTGCTCACAAGGGCCCGGTGATCATTAGTCTCACAACCTGGTCAAATCATAGCCACTGCCTTCTACTCTTTCTTCTGTTAAAGTGGTTTAGATCCATCTCCCCTTCTTCTTTGATTTTCCCAGTATTTTCATTTCCATTGTTTTTCAGAGTGACTTTCTGCTTCTATGTCATTTACGATGGTTCCCATGATCATATTCATTACTTACCCTCCCTCTTTCTCTGCATAGTTCAGCCCTGATTAGAGATGATGGTCTCCAGGCTTTATTATGTCCCTGCCAGCCTTTGACCATTCAAAGGAGCCCTGGCTCCTGTATTTCACACGAGACTCCAGGCGTAGGCTGACCCTCACTCTGATGCTCCCAAATCCAAAGTTGCCGCAAGATCTGGCTGATGAAACGTTGGCTAAGCAATGTGCCATCATGCAGTGTCATCCTTTTATTTACAAGTTGGCTTTTCTAGCTATTTTGCTGTCTTATTACTTCCAGATTAGCTGTCTTCCTGAAGGAGGTCTTTCGTGGCTGGTCAAGAAACAAAGCAATGTACTCAGAGAAAAAAGGTGAAAATTCATGTGCTAATTTCACTCCTCAATGAGTCATTGAGTGAACTGCCATGTTAGAGATAAAGGGATGTTCCTGAATAAACCTCAGGGATTATTTTCTCCTGATGAAGAAATTCTCTTGTGCCAGACTAACCAAAGATCGAACAAAGATCCATGTACTTCATAAACTCACTTGTTCTCCCCACTCCCTCAAGACAACTCATGAAAATACTGAACAACATTTTCACCACACAACACATAACACAACATTTCACCACACCACACAACATCACAAAACCACTTTCATTTGGGGATTCTCTTGCTTTATTGGTCGCCGCAAGGTGAATAGGGAGATTCCCATGATCCTTGCATATTAGGTAGAATTTTGAAAACAAAGAGGCGACCAATATTCTTTCTCTCTACCTACTTCCTTAAGGGAAAACTGTTACTCTTTGGGCCACTTGGCCCATGTTGAATGGTCTTCTGGGATAAAGTTGACCCTTTTCACATGGGTTTAAAACCAGGAATGTTTAAATGATAAACTGGCGGGACGGGGTGGAGAGAGTGAAATGGGAAGAGTGCTGTCATAGAAATCAGAGGGATTTCAATTGTTAAAAGGCTAAATGCCCTGTTTTGTCTCTGGTTTAAATTTAAGTTTACTGCCAAAGGTCACATGATGCAACAAGTCATGCGGGCAGTCTTCAAGGCGCCCAGGGGACAGAGCTTATTCTCTATGAAGTGATGTCCAGGCAGGATGCCCTTTAGAAGTTTGTGGTTTCCACAGCAAGAGGCTGAATTGTGTTGCTGTCTCTAATTCCAGCTTATAAAAGCATGCAAAAAGATTATCCAAATCCTACAGAGGTTAGTAACTATATTAAAGACAGATTTGCTTTGAACATCAGTGGCCAAAATGATCAAGAAGATGAGAGAAGACAGAGGTGGAGTACAATAGGCATTTCTATCTACAAATTATATGTCTTTTAAGATTAAACCACTATTGTGAGATGTTTCTATACTCCGTGGATTTCAGTCTGCTTTTGTAGTCAGGAGATAACCTTTGATCATGTCTGCAAAGGAAAGAACCCAAACACGAATAACTTGAAAATGACAAGTAAACTGAAAACCAGATATTTCTGTTACTATAGAAATCATTTTGATATTGTCATCGTTGGATATTTTAACTAGAGTCCCATGACATGCTTTAATAATCAAACCAAGTACATGATCTTTGATTCTTTGGCAATATCTATTATAGTTCCAATTGGATATGTCCTTCAACTCAGCATTTCCACTTTTAAGGATTTGCTCCATAAATATACTTGTGCATTAGTGAAATGATGTATCTTCAAGGTTACTCATAAGTGGGGACTATGAAATATATTCTTATTTATCCACTCAAGGGAATAGCATACAACAGTAAAAAAAAAAAAGGTAAAGTTCACCATATATGGGTGTGGAAAGACCTCCAAAATATATTGTTAAATGAAAAAAAAATCAAAGGAAAGAATAATGAGTAGAGTTTTATTTTGCTAAATGTCTTTAAAATAAGAGAGGAAGGAAGGAAGGAAAGGAGGAAGGAAAGAGGGAAGAAAGAAAGAGAGGAAAGGAGGGAAGAGAGAAGGAAAACAAAAGTGAAGGAAAGAAGGGAGGAGGAGAAAAGAAGAAGGGAAGGAAGGAGGAGAAAATAAAGGGAGAAAGCAGAATACTTACCTGCATATGCATGACATATCCCTGGAAGCCTCTTTTCCTGGGATAGCAACTGGCAGCAGGGGCATGTACTTTGTACCTTTTTAATATTTTGAAGTGTATTATACCTTTTGAAT
The DNA here is from genome assembly GCF_057802395.1 of Ceratotherium simum simum. Lineage (NCBI taxonomy): Eukaryota > Metazoa > Chordata > Mammalia > Perissodactyla > Rhinocerotidae > Ceratotherium > Ceratotherium simum. The sequence continues at coordinate 45,464,172 of NC_141918.1, read as the reverse complement.
ATTTTAGACTAAGTGAATATATTACTTCTTCTAATATAAATGTGAGAAAGTAGCTATACTTCCCTGTTTCCCATGGAAGAGCTGGGAATGGGCAGTGGCTTTTAGTAGTGGAAAGCCTGAATATAGGAATGGTCATTTTTTCTTTCATCATATTGATTACACTGTCATTTTGATTGGGATTTGAACATGTTGTGTTTAAAAGGAAGAAGCTTTAAATGTCCTTCCCTTGCAGCTCTGGTTGTGTTGTAAATAGTGAGGGCAATCAATCAGAGAAGATGTTAATAAACTGAAGAAGCAGCAATGCTACAGGGAAGTAGAAAGCAAATTGGTAGTTTACAGATTCTCATAAGCGGTGATAACGTGAAGCAGTTGAAGGATCCATAGGCAGTCTGAAAATACGGCACAATATCTGCCTCTAGGCGCAATAGAGTGGAAATGGAATCAACTTTCCCTGTAGCACTTTTTCCTATGTCTGTGATGGCGTGCAGCACTAAGCTACATCTGTTTATTTACATGTTTCCTGCACTGCGAGTCAGAGAGGGCATGATCTCTGTTCTAGTCACTTGTGGACCTCAGTGCCCAGCTCATCTCCTGACACATGGGAGGGGATTAATAAATAATCATTGCCTGCATAACTGTTAGCCCCAAAATTATATTGTAAGTTTATTATCAATAAACAGATTGACGCTTTCGGATGTAAATGTGCCACAGTAAGTGTCTACAGTCTTTCCCTCCTAACATTCCTTTTACCAAGCCATGCTCACACTTCTTAGAAGTAAAAACGTCGTCTAAAACTGTAGCAAGGTTTATTTATGCACTTTGTAGCAAGTTTATTATAGACTACAAATATTTGCCCTGTAAACGATTTTAATATGAACCAATAAAAAATAGTAAAGTCAATGAGGTCTTTGCTTTAAATCTCAGGAATATTAAATGTGAACACGTTGGCATTTATTCGTTAGTGATGCCACTTTACAAAATATCTGGGACAGTTAATGAAATGATTTAACAAGAATAAAAAGATACAGAGAGGTACCAGAGATCATGTTGGTGGTCACATTCTTTCCACAATAGACTGACCATGTTATCAACATTTTTTATTCTAAATTTAACTCAAAACCACAGAAAAGTCTTTCTGATCAACTTAAATGTATAGTTAAAAGGAGGAAGAAACATAAAGCAAAAGACAAAACAATCCATACTCTGCTGCTTTTGGTTACTTGGTATAATCTCAAACGCAAATTAGCATTTGGAGCTTGATTAAATAAATGAATGTGTTTTTCCTGATTGGCAAACCTTTGCTAGTCTAAAAGCTGAGTTCTTCAAATTGAAAGTTTGATTAGAATAAAATCAGATAAAGTCAGGAGTGATTGTTTGACTATAGGATTTTTTCCCATCTTTTGCCTTGAACAGAATAGTTTTAATTGGTCTTCCCTAATCCTGGATTTTTAGAGTTGGTGATTTTCATATAATTCAGAGGTGAGTTTAAGTGCAGAATGTATGAACTTCCTCATTACTGAGGAAGAGCTATGATTCTGTGAGAAATCCCCCCAAAGGGACAATGGAGACTGATGGAGACTGAGGGTTTGGGAGGCAAGACTGCTCCCAGTGTGACCTCTGGACCAGTCTGCCTGGATTCCTCTGGTCATGTGACCTTGAAATAGTTTCCCAACCTCTCTAACCTTAATTTGAAACTCCGTAAACTGAGGACAGTGCTATGTGTCTTCAATTCTAAGACATCATCAATTGTAAGATGCCCGTTACTTTATATACAACTAAGAAAGCATAATTCAATGTCTTGTCATTGTTTGTAAATGAATTCTAATTTCAGAAATGTTAGAATGTTGAGGGAGGTGGGGAGAGTGCATATTAGAATCCTTGAAACGTAACCAAGACACGTACCTCGTAGAATTGTGAGGATTAAATAAGGGAATGCATGTAAATGGTTAGCACAGCTCAGAATGTGCTAAGTGCCCAATAAACATCAGCTTTTTTTGTTTTTTGTGAGGAAGATTAGCCCTGCGCTAACATCTGATGCCAATCCTCCTCTTTTTGCTGAGGAAGACTGGCACTGGGCTAACATCCGTGCCCATCTTCCTCCACTTTATATGAGAGCCACCACAGCATGGCTTGACAAGCCAGGTGTCGGTGCGCGCCCAGGATCTGAACCAGCGAACCCCAGGCCGCCGCAGGGGAGCGCGCGCACTTAACCGCTTGCAGCACCAGGCCGGCCCCTAAACACTAGCTATTGTTATTATTCATATTATTCTCAACTTGAGTAATGACTTATCTTTGAGATGGAGTCCAGCTGGACTGAGAGCAATCTGACGCACTGGCAAGGGGCAGAAGGATAGGAGATTGAAATGTAGACCATGTCGAATGGGGACTGATTTCATCTCTCTTGATTCCAAGCTCATTTGCAGCCATACATGCATCCACTCATATACAGTTAAGGGAACAGTCATAAGATTTAACCGCAAAGTAATTATTATGTTCATTTCTACCAATGTTGATACTATTGCTGCAAACCTTTTTTTCTTCCTTTCCCACTTGCCATTTCCTGAAGCCTCCTATTTAAATGTCCTTAATGGTGACAGATAATCAAATTTTAAATGTTATTGTGATATTTACATAGATCCCCAAATTATTCAGAAACAAACCAATGAGTAAAAGATTGGAATTAATCTAGCATTATAAAAATAACCAAATAATTGCAACAGAAAACAATAACAAGCCCCATAACCCTTCCCCCACTCAGTTTGGTGCTTGATTAAAATAAAACAAATCTCCCATTGAATGGAGCTAGTTTTCTTGAATAGCTCATACTTTTTATTCAAAAAAAAACCTTAGATTCAAAGTGTTGAATATATATATATATATTTATCTATGAGAGCAAAGGTGAATTTATTGTATTTATTTCATTTTAATCAAATATATAATGTTATATATTACCTCTCTCTTTTTTATATAACAATATTAAGAAAATACATCTATGAAATCTCAAGTTTCCTGAGAATCGCAGCCCTTGAATTCAAATTCTGTCTCTTGATTATGTTTTTTAGCCTTTCTGAGGTTTGCCCCCTAATTTCTCTCTATCTCCAACTTTAAAATTCAAAAGGGTTTAAAATGAGAAAATATTATTTACCCATATAAATGCCTCAGGGTCAGGTTTACATAGGAATTTATTTAATGTTTTTGTCCAAATAAAGTCGTAGGATTTAAAACTTCATTTTGTAGAGAGAAGTGCTATTTATTCCATCTAAGAGAGTTCATCCCCGTGTGTTCAGCCTCGGTGAGGGTGTCACATGTGTATGAAGCTTTGGGAATCCTAGCTCGAGAAGAGAAGTTAACACTCCACATTCCACGTTTACTTGCCAAATTCACTCTTTCCTCTTATTCCAAGTTGAAGTTTCCCAGTGGTCTCAAGGTTCTTTCCCTAGTATTGTTGAAATGGCTTGCTTTTTGCCCAGGACTTTCTGTCATCTTAGGGTTACAGTCCATACTTGACATTTCTCTTCTTAAAGCCACTTAGCAGTTTCATGGGTAAACGGTATGCCCTTTGATCCAGTGCCATTCGCTTTGGGGAGGCCTCGAGGACCACCTGCCCCATCAGAGTCACGCACAGAGGACCTGCTTCTGGGTCTGTAAATTGGCTTCCTGAGCTGCTGAAAGTGACAGTGCTGCTAGTCCACTCTCAGATGTCATAGGCACCCGCTGTGTCTGACAGAGACCTTTCTGCAAGTGTACATGTGGGTCTGTCCTGTAAAGTCTTTATCGTTGGCAGATTATGGCACAGAGTGGCTACGAGCTGTGGTGTGATCCTGTCACGTAGAGAGATTGGTCATGTTTTCAGAGCACCAGGAAAGAGACACCTGTAAGCTTAATGCTTACTTAGATTTTCACAAAAAATCCTTGTTACTCTGGGAAACCAGGACTCAAATAAATTTAATCATTAATCTGTGAAGTAAATAATTCACAGGAATGCATCAAGTGACACTTTGCCCTGGGATTTTATGCACAAAAATCGATGTTATTTTACTATCTTGCCCCTTTCCCACTACTTTTTCTTTGAAAAGAGTCAGCTCTCCCATCATAATTTTGAGAGGGGAAGTTCAAACACCTCTTTTCACTGTGTCCTCCCTTTCCTATTCAAATGGCAGCAACAGGAATAAATGAAAGCCACTCGTTATCCCCAGTCTTTTGCTTCCCTGAGAGAAAAAAATCACTAGAATCTTTTAAAATCTATTTATCTTACTGTTTTAGAGGGCAATAAAACTTCTTAAGATGCTACAAACCTAGTTACTTGAAAAAGATAAATTTGTATGCATACTATATGTATATTGATAGATGTGAAATAATTTAAATAGAAAAAGAAAGAAAGAAAATTTAAAATCCCATCTAAGCAAGACTTGCCATGTGGTTGGCAGGCAGAATATTTCTTCCATGAGGTTTTTTTTTTTTAAAGCATGAATGTATGTAGACCACATGTCTTTTCTTTATCACTTGAGATTTAATATCATACATCTTTAAAATGTCTCCACGTTCTGACAAAGGTTTTGTATGACAATAAAGGAAAGTTACATTACATAAGTGAGGCTTTTTTGCCCAAATACTAAAAGACGTTGAAAATAATTTACCTTTGCAAATGTACTATTTTGTACAATCCTTTGACATATTATCTCACAGGTTTTCACAACAACTTTGTGGTGGAGTGAAAGTAGTTTTTATTATCCTCCCAGCGCTTTTGACAATACAAAAGCTCAAACCCTACGTGACTTGTTTAGTGTCACAAAGGAGGCAACAGAGCCAGAGCTCGAACGTGGTCTGCTACAAACAAGGCCACGGCTCTCTCCACTCTGGGGCTAGTGCAAGATGGTGGCCTTTTAGTTCATGTTCAAGTTTTGTCAGGCTTCAGAAGGCAAGCTAAAGATATGAATTTCTGAGGGCAGCATAGGATGCTGAGTATCTGGGAGACGAGGGAAGGAGCAAGAGATGGGAGAGAGATTCAAAAAGGGACATAAAGACCACAAAGTTCTGCATATTCAGTCATTTTGCACAGGGCCCCTCAGCAGCCCACAGCCACAAATACGGCTGCCTTGTACCCTGCAGCCTGAATTAGGAAATCTAGACTCATCGAAAGGCTGCAAGCTTCGCCTTGTCCCAGCTCGGGCAGGTACCTGGTTGGGGGCTTGCAGCAACATCACCTTAATTCATGCTCATAATAGAAGAGAATTCCCTTCTTCAGCCGTGCCCAGTATCCCTGCCCAATTCCACCTCTTCTCTAGCGAAAATAAAAGAAAGAGAAAAGCCAGTAAACATCTATCCCTAAGTTCTGTCTCTCCTTCTGATTGTGAGGCTGTGCACGCAGAGTCCGTGTAGAAGAGAACCTGCAAAGGAAACATGCGGGGGGAATGCAGGGGTGCACCATGATTCTTTGGATTTCTGTCCTCTGGCTTCCACACCCTCTTCACTGTCTTTTATCTCTGGGTGCTTCCCCTTGTATCCTCAGTGGTCATTCTTGGAGAACTTTAACATGGTTGTCCTTCTATCCCTTCCTTAGTCTCTGGTTCTCCATACTGGTCTGCCATTCTTCCCCAGATGGGATGTACCTTTGGTGACTATTCACCCCATACCAAGGTATTCGCTTCCTTCATGTACACAGACATTTGATAGGTTTGCTCTCTCCACCCCAAACATTTCTTTGGCAAAGCATCTTTTCTGGCCTCTTCTAGTTCACATCTCCTTCACAGTTATATTTTCCTGACTAAAACCGTCAAGAGTCTCACTCACTGATTCACGATTTTGCAGCATGTTGTTAGCCTCTTCTGGCAACCATTCAATTTCTGAATAGTGTGGGCACACGACCTTTTTATCTGTGACCTACTTATAATAATAGTACTGCAACATCAAGCCAGAAGTTGTCTTTATTTTCCAGAATTTTTTTCCAAAATCATCATCCATTACCCTTCTCTTAAAACTTAGCTCGTATGGGCTCACTCGCGACCTTTGTCCTGCCATGGAAATGTCTCTCAGAATTACACCAGGAGCTGGTACAACCACAGTTCCTACATTATTATCCACAGATAGCTGTTGTCTGCCTCTTTCTTCAGCCTCACTTGCTTTCTATAGGATAATGGAGTGTCTTCCCCCTTTGTAAGACTAAATGGGTCCTTATTTCCCCTTATTCACCTCATTTTCTTTCCGGGATTTTAGAGAAATCAACTTGTTCAGCAGCAGCAGTTATTTGGCGCTTATTGTATGCAAGGCATAGCTCTCAGTGTTGAGAAGAAGTAGAGATGTAAGGCATAGTCTTGCTGTCCAGAAAATTATAATCTAGTTGCGGAATCAGATCATGAATAAGTCATGGGATGTACTAAGTAGAGTATTGAATTGGAAACCCAGACCCCTGGGGATCATTCCAGTTCTGTCCCTAACTTAATTTTGAGGCCTTGATGAAGGTTTGCTTCCTCTATGTAACCTAATCACCATCCCAGGAACAAAGGATTCATGAGGCTGACCTGGGTTCCAGAGAACTGAAGTGCAGCTAGGGGTGGTTAAACAAAATAAAAGTGGAAACAAGATTAGGGGGACCATGTTTAAAAGCATAAATAATCTTGACTATCACTAAATGAATTGCTACCGAGTAATTGTGTGTCTTGATTATTCATTTTATCAGATTCATTTTATCAGATAGTTTATTAGTAATGAATATATGCATATGTGAAATAATCATACTGGAATATATATGAACGTGTGTATTGTATGTATACTTATATCCACATTTGAAAGTAATGAGCAGGACATTGCTCACTGATCATTAAAACTGATCATTCAGAACACCAGCCTTATCCCCAGTGGTGGGATATTTTGCTGCCTCACCTCTGGCTTATGTCCTGGAGGGCAGCTGAGTATTGATGAAAAGGGGAAATTGAGTGACAGGGCAATCAAAGGGGCCTGCCTGAGGTTAGAGAGCAGGTTAGGGCTGGAGCCAGGAATAGCCCACAGCAGGATTCCTGAGAGATAGTCAGGCAGCCTGACCCCAGGCAGGCTTCCACGATAGTGGCTGGAGAGCTTATCAGTCCACACGCCCTCTCTCCATCCTCTCCTGGAAGAGGTGCTGTGGGCAGCTGGAGGAAGGCAGGAGAGAGACCCCGGGTCTGGAGGGGTGAAGGCAGTGGCTACGCTTCTGCCTGCGCACTCCCATCCCCTGGGCCTCTTCAGGGCAGAAGTCAGCCCTGGCGCTTCCTCTTTCTTCTGTTGGTGCTCCTTGACCAAATGTGTCCTTGTCAAGAAGTTTCCAAGGCCCCTGTTGCTGGCTCTTTGCCCAAGAGCAGTTGGAGGTACACAAGCCAGCTTGGTGGGAAGACGAGACAGACGTGCGCCTCCCTTTCAGGCCCCGCCGCCCTATCATTCACTGGGTGACAGATGCATTGTTCTCCTGAGAGGCCGGCAGCTGGACCGGGGGCCCTCCCCGCTCCTTCCTGCAGCCCGCACGCCGGGGACCGCGCATCCCAGCCGGCCCACCCTGCACAGCCAGGCGCCCCCACTGGTCGTTGGCGCTCCCTGAACTTTCAACAACACCTGCTAGAAGAGTGTCTGTTGGTGGCATGAAAGAAGCGGCTGTCCGAGAGGGGAGCTTTTATATTTATTGCCATGAGGGGGAAGTCTTGGCGCTGTCCCATGGGACGGGAAAGCAGCAGGAATGTCGCCGGGAGCCAGACAGAGAGCGGGGACACAGATAAAGCCCAGGTCTGTGAACACCGCACGGCCGCGCGGCCTGCGGGTCAGCCTACCTGGGCTAGTGACAAAGACGACTGGATCGTCTTGGGAAGTTTCTCTTTACCTCATTTGTCATACTGCAAGGACACAATTGGCCCCATAGAAGTGTGTGTGTGTGAAATCTGCAGTTTCCTCCAGGCGGGAGCTTTTCAGAGTGTGACTCATGATCCCTTTTCCTCTGTGGGAACCTACTCTGAGTGAAGGAAATTTCATTAACTTTAAAAAAAAAAAAAATGGAGGCTTAATTTGAATTAGGCAAATGCATTTCCAAATGCCTGCTGAAATTTCCTCTTCTAGTCACTTGAAATAAGACATGTCAAAACTGAACTTATTGTATTAAATAAAGTATTACCATAGTCATCCCGATTTGTAGATCTGAGGTCTTCTTGACTTTGCCCTCTTCCCTGCCTGGCACATCCTCTCAGCTATGAAATCCTTCCCCTTCTTCCTTTGAACCATCTTCACAGTGGCCTTTTCCTTGATGATTTCATGGACACCATCCTAGCTCAGGCAATGACCTCTCTTCCCCTCCTGGACTGTAACCACGGTCTACTCTCTCTCAGTCTCCAGATCATCTGACCCTCAGGCCAGAGGACATGCTGCTGCCATGTTGTCATATACTGATCATCTCAGTGACATTAGATGACTCCCTATTCTCTATAGTAAAATAGGCAACTCCTTGGTCAACATTCAAGGCTTTGCAAGATCTTTATTTACCAACATAATTTGCCTCCTCTCTATTCAAACTCCTTGCTTCAGTCAAAATAATCCATCAAAAATCCCTGAAAATGTCTCATGCATTTTCTGCCTCTGCACCTTGTACCCTATCCAGGACAGCTTTCACACTATATTGAAACTTGGTCCATCCTTCAAGGTCCAGGCCAAGTATCACTTTTACTGTGAATACTTTCCCAGCTTCTCAGAGAAAAAATCATTTCCCTCCTTGAGACACCTAACAATTGTCTGTGTCTGTCGTGGGCAACTATTATAAGTTGCTAGTAATTTGTCCACATATCTCATCTCTCTCTGTCTCCTCTGACATACCCTGGGAAAGATGGGCAAAATGATTAGTGGCTTGCTTAATTGGTACAGCCTTGAAAATACCCATGCAGTGCCCGTGCAGTGCCCAATAGTATTTTGACACCATTCATTTATGAATGACCTACTTAAAGTAAAATAAAGGACATGTTGAAGTGTCAAAAGAACAGCCACATGTGTTTCCCAAGCTCCTTCCAGTGCTGCCCCTGGCGTGTGTCCTAACACACCTACCTCTGACCAAGGGCACGCATTTGTGTAGGCTGTAGTCATGGAAAGACTGAGGAGATCAGCTAAGACTGGAATATCCGGCTTAGTAGTGACACACAGAAGACAAATGAACTAACCAAGCCCAAGTTATGGGGTTTATAATACGGTCTATAAGCAAAAACATCTACCAAAATCCCAAAGTAGAACCACTTAGGGATATTTGAAAATATCTTCAGCTAGATTTTATTTAATACAAGCAAAATAAAAACACACGTGCCTCCATATGAACTAGTCGAGCAACATTTCCCAAGTGTGAGGTTCTCCTAGAAAGGCTTTTTTTTTTTTTTTTGGTGAGGAAGATTGGCCCTAAGCTAACATCTGTGCCCATCTTCCTCTATTTTGTATATGGGATGCCACCATAGCACGGCTTGGTGAGCAGTGTAGGTCCACGCCTGGAATCTGCACCTGCAAACCCCAGGCCGCTGAAACGGAGTGTGTAAACTTAACCACCACGCCACTGGGCCTGCCCCTAGAAAGGCTCTTCTTGGCTTAATTTGCTTACTTTAAGTCTAATATAAGACAAAATCTAGACGTATTTCTTCAAAATGTATTGTGACCAGAAGATACTACAACTAAGTGGTTCTAGATAGTATTCTTTCTGAGTTTAGGCTGTCAGTGTGCCTGTGGATCATGTGGGCTGATGGTCAAAGATGAGTGATGTATGAAGGAGAAAGAACCAAGTCAGCCCGGTGGGCCATAGTGAAGACCGTGGTCTCAGAGCCAGCTGCTGTGTGAATGCTCCATGGAGAGGGGGAGCTATGAGCAAGGCAGTGAAGGAGAGGAGAAACTAGTTTTGACCAAAAGAAATAGAGAAATATGCTCAGAGGGCACCTCAGGCAGGTTTGTGTTGCTATAGAAAAGGGCTTGGCCTGGGGTGTAGAAAGAGATAAGAGAAATTAAGTAGAGAGTAAGTCAAAGGAAAGCATTAGAATGGACACTTGGTTATTTTACTTTCAGTGAGCAACAAACAATAATAAATCTTTTGAGACAAGACATACTCACATTCAGCCACAGCACAGGCACCGTCCATTGATGATCATTAACAAAAGTATGTAAAGAGGTACATGAACTAAACAGATGTGTCAAAATTTAAGTAGATACCTCTGTTCTTTTAAAACATGGGATTTTGGAGCCAGCCCTGATGGCCTAGTGGTTATTAAAGTTTGGTGCGCTCTGTTTCAGTAGCCCGGGCCTGGTTCCCAGACACGGAACCACACCACTCATCTGTCAGTAGCCATGCTGTGGCAGTGGCTGACATAGAAGAACTAGAAAGACCTACAACTAGAATATACAACTATGTACTGGGACTTTGGGGATGAATAAAAAGAGAAAGAGAGGAAGACTGGCAACAGATTTTAGCTCAGGCCAAATCCTTCCCAGCAAAAGAAAAAAAAAAACTTAAAAAAAATCCCAACAAAACATGGGATTTTGTTTGAAGCTTTGATTATAAAAAAGCATTCCCATTTTAATAAGATTGAATAACAGTATGTTAAATGAAAGACCTCATTCCATCCCCAGTGTTGCTGCTGTTAACAGGTGGGTGTATGTCCAAACAGCTCTTCTGTGTAATCAAAGATATATATATATAATATAAAAGGATATATATACCATTTATATGCAAATAGAATCATGCTACACATAATGCTCTGTAATTTGCTTTTATACTTTTAAAATATTGGGGACAGTTTTGTATGCTTATACATAACGATTTTTCTCTCATAAAAAATGATGGAATGCCATTCTTGAATGAATGTACCATAATTTATTTAATTGTACATTAAGGTAGTACTTTTCTAGGTTTTGCTTTCTTTCCAACATTAGGAAAACAATTACAGTATGTATTCTCTTTTCAGTAATATCCATCAAGAACCACAACAAAAATGGTCAGGTCTTCATCCCAATTAGAGGTTTTATTTTTACTTTCAGGAATAAAAGAATAAAAATACATACATTTGAAGAATAGTTGAGAGTATGGCTAAACAAGTAAAGAAAACACCAGTAGTAAATTTAAACACCATAAATAAATTTATAATTTCTTAAAGCCAATTAGCTTGGGAAAAGTTGGTTAAAAAGTGGTAGAATCACTCCAGGATACACAAACATTCAAAATGTGTGAACTAATGTCAAGAAATTCATTTTTAACCAGTGAGTTTTCAAACAATTTACCTGCTGCCACAGACAAAACTGAAAGCCTAAAGATATAAGCAAAGCAGATGTCACTGGCTGAAAATTAGCAGTGTTTTGCTTAATAAAACTTCTGAAAACAGAATGGAAGATTAAGACCTTCCCAGCAGTCACAAAAATGATCAAAACACTCTAAAATTTTTATTAATGACCCAACATGCACATAATATTCATTGGGGGAAATTATAAGTACGTAGGAAAACGGAAATTAGAATTATTCAATTTGACTAGCTTAGGGTTTTTTTTTAACCAGATTTTTTTTAAAAAACGATTTGCTTTTGATGCATTTTTCAGAGCCTCATCTCTCACCTATTTCGGAGGGCACCTGGAGGGTCTTGGAAGTGTTTCCTCGGATCAGAACATCTTAGTGTAGTTACAATCTGCCCTGAAAATTGGTGAAGAGAAAACCTGACATACATCCCCCTTATCAGTGTTCTGGAGTAACAAACCAGATGGTGGGCGTGGTCTATATCTCAGCTCTACATACAGATGTCCTGAAAGTCCTAGATGTTCAGTACGGATTGTCTGATGGCAGGTAGGGTATGTTTCTTATATGGAAGCAAGAAGGTAGACGTGAGAAACTGACTCTTCTTCTTCTCCTCGTCCATCCTCCTTCTCCTTCCTCTTCCTCTTCTCCCTCTTCTTCTTTTTGGAGAATTAGAGTGTACAATGAATTGTTCACTACTATTCATCTGTAAAAGGAGTAGTGCTTTTTATAACATTTTTCTTTTAAAACTGTAACCACAGTGTCATTTTAGTCATCACTTTCTCCTCATTTTGTTTGGTCTCTTTGTCTCAGAATATCTCCTGCCAGGCTAGCAGAACTAGATAACACCTTGACAACCAGAAAAACTCAGTTCCTTAAATCCAACTCCTGTAAAAAAGGCTGCAGTACTACAATAACAAGTGCTGGTGAGCATGTGGGGAAACTGTAACTCTCATCCATTGCCAACAAAAACGTAAATTTGTGCAGACACTTTGGAAAACAGTTTGGCAATTCCTAAAATGTTAGACACAAATTTACCATACGACCCAGCAATTCCACTGCTAGACACCAACTCGAGAAAAGTGAAAACATATGTTCACATAAATATTTGTACACAAATGTTCATAGCAGCACTATTTACATTAGTCAATGAGTGGAATTAATCCAAATATCAATTAACTGATAATTGATTAAAGAAAATGCAGTGTGTCCGTACAGTAGAATACTATTAGGCAATAAAAAGAAACAAAGCACTCGCATATGCTACAAGATGGATAAAATAAAAACATTATGTTAAGTGAAAGAAGCCAGACACAAACAAAAAAAATGTATGTATGATTCCATTTACATGAAATGTTCAGTAAGGGCAAATCCATAGAGACCGAAAGTAGGGTAGTGGTTGCCTGGAGTTGGGAATGGGGAGTGGTTGCTGACAGACAGGAGGGCTGTTTTAGGGTTGATGAAAATGTTCTAAAATTGGGTTGTGGTGATGGTTGCACAACTCTGTAATTATACTTAAAACACGTAAATTTATGGTATGCAAATTCTACCTTATAAAGCTGAAAGAAAGAAAAAGAAAAGGAGAAAAGGAAGAAAAGTAAAGAAGGAAGGGAAGGAGGGAGGGATGGAGGGAGGGGGAGAGAGAGGGGTAGGAAGAGAGAGAGAGAGAGAGAAAGAAAAGAAAGGAAGGAAGGAAGCAAGGAAGGAAGGTAGGAAGAAGGAAGGGAGGGAGAGAGGAAGGAAGGAGGGAAGGAGACACTGCAGTGAAACAACTCTCTACGCTGGAGAGCTTTGCCTTGTAAGCATCACGCACAACACACTGAACAACCACAACACACAATGTCCCACTAGACTCTCCTATTTCTGGAAGAAGGAGCAAGTTATGCACAGTGCTAAGGAAGTTCACAGGCTGCAAAGGGTAGAAAAAACAGTCTTCCCTTTCATCTATTTTTGTAAAAGTAGCAGAAGCTATAAACATCTTCTCTTTCCTGGGTTGACAATTTTATCCCTCGTGACCTGTCTTTAGCCCCAGAGAAGGAAGTCATTTGAGTCAAATCATGAGGATGGAGGGGTACTTGCAGCTCTCTCACACCCTCCTTGTCAGCACGCAGACCCTCTGTTGCCACATCTCCCCTTATCTGCTTCTGGCGTTAATCTTGCCAATCAATAGCAAGAGAGGACAGAAAAGTTAGCTGTTGGAGCAGTGACCCAACACGATGGGCTGACCCAGGGGCCTGGGAGCAGTTTATTTGTTTGAGACCATTTCCTCAGAACTGACAGGCAGCCCTTCCTTCTGAAATCACTCTCCGACCACCAGCATACTCTGACTGAGAGTACACAGCTGGGAGGAGGCCAGACACGACCTACGTACTTACTGAGTGTTGTCCTAGAAACAAACCAAGGTTCGTGTGGGCGCTTCACTTCCTGGCTGGGTGAACCTCACAGAGCCCTGCCAGGATGCTGCTTCTGCTGCCTCTGGGAGAAAGAGAAAGGAGAAAGCATGTGAAAGGTCGGGACATGGCCCCGTTCTCGGAGCGAACAAAACCAGTAAAGAAGTAACACGTGAAAACTCTGAGTGTCCTTGGAATTAAAAACACACACACTTGTTCAGGTCTACACAGGGACCAGCACGCTCTTTGTAACCACATCCTGTGCACATTGAAAACCTCCAGTAGAATGTAATGCAGTGTATGTGCCAACAATGTCACCTTCCAGCCAGAGCAGTGTTTTCTATTTTGAAGTACAATTTCCAAGAGGATGTTTTCCTTTTTTATAGCAAGCCAAATATCGGATGAGTGTGTTTGGGGGGCTTGAGTGGGGAGGGTGTCAGTCTATTTCTAAATAAATGGTTATTTGCCTTCTTATCTTTGAACCAAATACAGAGATTTCTCTGAAGATGCCTACACTGATGATCTATGAATGTGGTGAGCTAGGTAGTAAATAAGTTGGAACTTAACCTGCTGCCCACTCCCAGGGAGGACTGCTCCTGACTGACCATCAGAAGCCTGAGAATGCTGCTACATTCAAACAGTCACAGCCTCGTGTGGCACATCCCAGAGGGAGGTGTGCTCAAATTGCATTGAGAGCACATACAATGTGTGCCTAACCTGGGCACAGAGAGTCACATCCAGCCCCCCTGGAGGAAGGAACATGGGATAAGGCCCATCACATCGAGAAATACTCAGGTAACTCCAGTCTTTAGACGTACCCTTATATGCTCTACACACTCTTTCAGCTACTGCCCCATTTCTCTGATCTTCTGCAGAACAATGTTTCTAGAGTGTTCAATCCATAGTAGCTCCTTTCCTCACCTATTTACTTTTCCATTCCTTCTATCTGCCTTTTGTCTTAAGCAATCTTGTCTCCTCTGATCCATTCTTTACCAAGTAGTCAAATTTATTGTTTAAAAAGAAAATCAAATGTTTTAAAACATCTCCCTTTTTCCCTGCATAAAATCTTTCAACCATTCCCTATTATCCTTAGAATTAAGTGCAACTACCTTGACTTACAAAGCTTTCCATGGTTTGGGCCAGTCTGTCCTCTCCAATCTCTTCCTCTCTCCTCTTCCAATCTCTTCACCTGCCCCCTTACTCATCATGCACCGACAACAATGGCCTTTTGTCAGTTCCCAGAAAGGCCAAACCTTTCCTGCTTCAGGGCCATAATATTTGCTTTTCCTCTGGAATACTCTTTCCTTGCTCTTCACAGGGTTGGCTCCTTCTTACCCTTGAGGCTTCAACTTAAATATCATCTCTCTCCAACAAACTAAAATGGGTTGCTGCTATAATACTCGATTCCAGAACCTAGTTTATTCATAGAACCCAAAACAATCTCTAGTTAATATATTTATTTGTTTATTATCTATTTTCCACACTAGACTGTAAATTCCCAAAGGCAGATCCCTTGCTCATCTTGTGTTCCATCACACCTTCTGGGCTGACACTTTCTGGGTCATAGCAGGCCCTTGGTATGTACCTGTTAGATGAATCAATGAATTAATCTGAGTTTTAGATCTGCGTTTTGAAAGATAAAGAAGTTATCCAAGTGAGACAGTGTTAGGGGCAGTTCCAAGTGTACAGACGCAGGAGACAGAGCTTATAGCTGATTGAAGAAGGGCATTGGTCTGTTTGGGTAGGTAATTAAGTAAGGTTAAGTGTAAATTTAATGGGGAGAATATCCTAAAATGGGCAGGCAGCGCCATTGTGCCTCAGACTAAATTGGAGAGAAAAATTCTGACAGAAGCATAAGAAAGCTACCTTCCTAAAAACAGCTAAGTCGCTTTTGAAAGCCATACATAACTGGAATATTCTGCTTGTGCTATCAATTGGTTTTAGATACAATTTCAAAATTGAAATAGAATACAGCACTAGGACATTTCATGATGATTATAGCATAGTTGGAGCATTTTTGTCACGCACTTTGATATTAAATTTCCAAGTGCCTTTTTCTCTTGAATTTAATTTCTGGTTGGGAGAACATTTGCAAATTTAATGCCAGATCCATATTGAATTCTGGAATCCATTTTTCCTGTTTTGCTACTTATCAGCTATGGATTTTGAGCATGACAATTAACATCTCTGAAACATGGTCCCCTTGGTTGTAAGTGGACAAAGAGGAGTTGATGGTACCTCAGGGATTTGGGGAGTAGTAGGACACCCACGTATATTTAAGTTGTCCAAAGCAAGGTGAATATTGTGTATAGTATGCATCATTGTGCAAAAAAAGGGGAGGGATAAATATAGGTATTTGCTTGTACTGGTATAGATACCCTGTAAAAATACACAGAAACTAATGACAGTAATTGCCTCTGTGGTGGGGATCTGGATGGCTAGGGGACAGGATGGGACAAGGGACTTTCACAGAATGCCCTGCATCACTCTTCCTCCCTCTCTTCCATCATCCATCCCTGCCCTTCTCATTGCCAGTAACAGCTGCTTTAAAACGTATCATTCTTCTCTACGACTCTCATCCTGTATCTCAGCCTGGGTCCCTGCTAACTTGATAGGGTTACCACAAAGCCTTAGACCAAATACCTCTGGACTTTTCACACGTGAGATAATAGACCCTTGACTTCACAGAAAATATACAGATCATCTCAAGACACGTTCCTCAGTTTTATGACCATTTTCTTATATATCACCTGCTTGGCATTAGATTTTACTTTCATTTCCACCATTTCAGAGAGTGAGATCCCTTTTTTCTTTCTCTCGTTATCTCTCTATCTCTACCTTTTTTGCACTTTCTTGGTAGTATTGAAATACCCTCATATTTTTCCTATCCTTAAAAACCTTTCCCTCCCTTCGACCTCTTTAGCTGTCATTTGCCCTCTCTTTTTCTCTTTATAGTTAAGTTTCTTAAGCCTATAGGGCCTAACTTTATAAGGTTACCACGTAGCCTTGGACCAAATACCCTTGGACTTTTTAAATGTGATAATAGACCCTTAAACTGTTTAATTCACTCTAGTTGGCTCTCCATTACTCGCAGTTGAACTTAATCTTAACTTACACACATCCTGAAATAAAAATACTTAACATAGGTTGGTGCGCCTGAGTGCTGGGGAGTTTGAGCCTTTTGTTGTCTAATTCACTTACTCCACAGGGGAAATGAGGGACAGCCATCTACATGTGGGCAAAGCACAGAGGCGAGACAATCAGTAACATGTTTGGTGTCCGTGGCTTTACGCGTTTGACTAGAGCAATGGAAAAAAGCAAAAAGCGGAAGCTTAGCAGACTAAGATGTGATTGTTATTCAGTAGACAATTTTTCAGGGGGTAAATGACTGGAAATCTACACTATATTTAAAAGAGTAATTAGATTAAATAGGCCAAATAATTCAGTCCAAGTAATTATCTTCTTTTAAATACATTTTAACTTGGATTTTTTTTGCAAGTTGATAATTTAAGACCAGATGGAAATTCAGTCACAAAATAGGACATTTCAACCCCACAGGAGCATGTCTAGCATCCGGGGAGTGCATTCCTTCTAAGTATGGGAGCTGAAAGTAATGTTTGGAAGATGCATCATGGTTCTAAAAGGCATGGGGAACAACAGGTAGACATGTAGACTGGGTGGTAACTAATTTTTTAGTGTCTTAGAAAAGCATGCAATTGATTTATCCCTAGCAGTGTTCAAAATATTTAGTGGCCATGATCTTAAAATGTATTTTGAAATAATTTGAATACCTGAATGTATGTGAAAGAGTCCAGACACACGTATTTACACTGGGAATTTTGATAAGCAGAGTTTTTCCCATATAGGCATGCAATTGATTTAACTATAGGCTTGACCCGTGGAATTCCCTTGTCAACTGACAGCCATGAGAAAACCCACTCTCGCAGTGGAGCGCTCCTCCTGAAAATAGAGCAGGCGCTTCTTGCCCTTTCTCACAGTCTTCTTGGCTGCAGGAAAACAAGAATGCTCTTTGTCAACGCGTACCCAGGAGGAACATTTTGGAGCTCATTTTTCTCATGGTATATTCAAATAAAAAGGAATGAAGATAATTCAATTTGAAGTATGTCTAAGTGTTCCTAGGATCATCCCTGTGCTGTGGCATGTTTCTGAAGAAAATAAGATAGTAAGGAATCAAATACAGAGAAAGTCAGCCAAATGTCTAAAGGTAACTTACAGAGGTTTTATCCCTCCTTTTATGAAATCAAATGTTTGAAGACCTGGTCTCCTGAATCAAAGAAACATACAAACAGAAACGGTTCCCAGCCGTGTTCATAACCTCAACGTATAAAGGAGCCATTTCTTCAGTAGTCCTGCTGCTTAACTTCCTTCCAGACACAGTGAATGAGTCATGAGTCCAATGGGTCTTAGCTGCAGAACGAAGACACAGGTTACCACCCACGCAAACTAAGCCTGCAGGCTGGATTCTATAAAGTACGGGTGCTCCCCATCCAGGAGACTCAGGAGGAGGCAGCACCTCCTCAGAACCTGGCCTAGCAATTCACTGCTGCTCTTGGCCTTGATCCAATGCATTTCCATAGTTGGGGACAGCACACAGTAGGCACTCAGTTAAGAAGAAGCATTGAAGAGTGTGTGAAGTTTTTATTTTTAATTAGTTTTTAATTAACCCTTTATTAGTAGATTAGTTGGACAAAATCCTTTTTATTTTTCACTTTGCGTTTAGACAATCAACCCTATACCCACCAATTAAAGTTTCCGTGACCATTACTGGTTTAATGCTAATAACTGGAAACTATTTTTAAAAGAACACAGGAAGTGCCTTAAATGTTGCTGAATGTGATTTCCATGTTATTCACGTACCAAAAAGGTTAAAAGAACAGGCTCTGTAGTCAGACTTCCTAGGATCGAATCCTAGATCTGCCCCTTACTAATTGTGCGATCAGGAAGAGTTACTCCACCTAGCTGTACTTATTCATCATCAGTAATAAATGGGGATGAAAATGATAGTATCTACTGAGAGATGGCAAGTATCCAATAAAGCTGATTATACATAGTGGAAGGCATCAAATATGCAGGATGGAAATTCAATTGCTATACACGTGGAAAGAATTCCAATGTTACAATTAGTGTCTGTGTGTGAATGAGCCTTGGGCTTTGGAATCAGTCTAATTCAGTCTTGCACAACCACACAGAACTCTCTAGGTAAAATGTCTTTAACTGGATCACATCCAATAGTCTGTTAATTCATTTGGCCTGCTGTAATGACATTACAGATGTGATTATAAGACTGCAGGATGGACTAAAAAAACACCAAACTTCTATGCCAAAATTTACACATCAAAAGGACTGTTGACCTTCAAAGCTGTCACCTTGTAAGATGTTTCTATACATTTATTCTAATACTGCTATGATAGCTGAAAATGTTCTTGGTTCTTCTGTTTGGGAAAGGCCCTCAGAGATCGTTTATAGGCTATAGGCAAAAATTAATCAAATCCATTTTAGTTTCCCATCACATCTGAATTTGATTGTGACTAATCCCCAAAACCATACTTAGCCTTGAAAAGAATTGCTAACACTAATAGAAGTCCAAAGAATGAACAACTGGCCCTGAAAGCAATGAATGAATTTATTTCTCATTCATTCATAAATATTTATTTCAATGCACTACTAAAGATTCTTTTACAATATCAATCCCACTGGCTCAAGTGAAATATTTCCTCAAGTGATTGTTTTGATAGAAATGTGTATAAATTCCAACATGTATTTAATTAAATAAAGACTATTCAAATTAGTTTATAGACACCTGTCAAACTTTAAACGATCCACAAAGATGCCGCGGCTGGGAATGCCACAAGAAAATCGTGGTAAGCATACTATTTTTTAAATAGAAGTGAAGTTTTAGACAGTGAAGTAGACATTATTTGCATTTATTATCATTTAGTGTTATTTTTAAGATCCCTGCTGGGTTAGTTTCCTAGGGCTGCCATAAAAATGTACCACAAACTGGGTGGCTTAAAACAATAAAAATTTAGGGTCCCACAGTTCTGGAGGCTAGAAGTCTGAAATCAAGGTTTTGGCAGCTCCATGCTCTCTCTGACGGCTCTAAGGAAGGATCCTGCCTTGTCTTTTCCTACCTTCTGGTGGTTTCCAGCAATCCTTGGCATTCCTTGGCTTGTGGATACATCATTTCAGTGTCTGCTTCCATTGTCACATGGTGTTCTCTTTGTATTTCTGTGTTCAATTTCCATCTTCTTCTTACAAGGACACCAGCCAAATTCAATGAAGGGCTCACCCGACTCCAATATGATCTCATCTTAATTTGATCACATCTGCAAAGACCCTGTTTCCAAATAAGGTCACAGTAACAGATACCAGAGGTTAGGACTTCAACATTACTTTTTGGAGAATTCATCTCATAACACCTTATGTGTCAATTTAGTTAGGCTATAGTCCCCAGTTATTCAATCAAACATGAATACAGACGTTGCTGTGAGGGTATTTTTGTAGGTTTAATTAAAGTCTATAACCAATTTGCTTTATGTAAGGAAGAGTATCCTAGATAATCTCAATGGGCCTGATTCACTCAGTTCAAAGGCCGTAAGAACAGAACTGATGCTTCCCTGAGGAAGAAATTCCACCAGTGACTTCAGCGTCAGCTCCTGCTCGGGCGTTTCCAGCCTGCCCTTCCTGACGGCCTGCCCTACAGATTTCTAACTTGCCCAGCCAGTCCCCACAGTCACATAAGCCAATTCCTTGCAATAAATCTGTTAACACACATATATATATTACTGGTTCTTTCTCTGGTGAACCCTGACTGATCCAATACCTAAAGGAGTATATTCTTCTTGAAATCGACAGTTCCTCATTCAGAATCATTTGCCGAGTGCCTGGACGGTCACTTCAGTGTGGTGTAGGGGTTAAGTGCGTGGGCTCTGGGGTCAGGCTGCCTGGGTTCAAAGCCTGGGTCCGCTGGTAACTGGTTCTGTCACCTTTGGTAAAGTAACATAACTTCCCCCTGCCTCAGTTTCCTTATCTGTATGAGAGTGAATAATAACAGTATCACTTATAGAGTAAGTAACACTTGTTAATAGTTAAAGCGGTTAATACCAGTTACTACTTATGACCAGTGGTATGCTGGAGCCAACTTGTACCGGCTTAGGAAAACCGATCGTGGTCATCCCTTCTCAATTCCATAGTCACTTTCAAAAACTTTGGTAGCTTGAACTCGGCTGTAGGGCGAATATTTATACCATGGAAATCGGGGAACACTGCAATGCAGGGCTCTTTTTTCAGAGCCTGATTATCAGCACAGCACTGCTTGTACTAGTATCTGATACAAAGTTAGCCCTTGGTAAACAGTAATTATTATAAGAGGGAAAGTGCAACAGGAAAAAAAAGTGGATACTGCTAGTCCATATGGTCCCTTTGCACAGAACAGAAAAAGGCACCCCTCCTTCAAGACACTTCCATGACACCTGCCAGGAATTCATCATATTTAATTAAACCTATAGCGTGAATGGCAACCCGAGAGTTACACAATGCATAACCTAGACAGCTAACTACACTTAGTATTCCTGCAAGAAACTACACCTACAGTGACCATTTCATGTTTCCATCATTGTTTTAAAGGTAATTTTTCTCAATAAGTGTGTCAGTGGTTCCCCATCTTCATTTTATCCTCAAAATATACTTTAATTCTTGTGAATAAATTGCTTGAAAATAAAGAGATTTCTTAAACAAAAGAAAGTATTTTCTATTCCAGGACATTTTGAAACATCTTTTCAGTGGTGAGAAGGACCTCAGCAACAGCATCAGAAAGAGAAATAACAGTCACAGGAAGTAGTAATGCTGAAGGGAAGAGACAGGGGCACATATTTTTAGGATATCTTGGCTCAAGTTGGATAATATGCAAGGAGAGCGAAACAGAACACGATGACAACAATGAGGACTTCCATGTGAAGGGCTCTTAGAAAGTCGTGAGAACTAATTCTCTCTTGGTAGTGCCCACATTTGCCTTAAGATGCCCAGCAGTCTACCCTCCAGCCGGAGCTGGGCTCCAGCTACACAGCCTGCAAGTTTTCCTAGGCCCAGGGAGGCCGTCCTTGAGAGGCACCGTGAAGAGAGCCACCCTGGTACATTCCTGGTGCATTCACAGGCTCTGCTGCTTCCCAAGTCTTGAAGACATAGAAGGAAACCCCAAGGGCTGCATTAACGAGGGCCAGCAGTTATGGTGCAACCCACGCCAGCAGTTATGGCGAAGCATCCTGGATTCCCATGAGAAACTTTCTGGATCTAGTTCATCTACATCTACGTCACATGAGTCTGCAAACAGGAGGCCACGGGAGTTTAAAAATACTGTGACTGCTGGAGATTTCCCTGGCCATATTTAGTTCACATGTCTCACAGCGATAGGAAAGAGCTGGAAGGAGACAAAGGGAGCTGGAAGGAGCGAAAGGAAGGCAAGGGGTACTGCTTGCATTAGGAATCAGGATGCAATACCGTGCCACCTTCCTTCCCTTCACCCCCAACCCACGCCCAAGGCTCCCTTGGCTTCAGTTTTCTCCCCAAAGAAGCTGCAGCTCGATGTACTCCTCCGCCATCCCTGGACATCTGCTTGGCTTGTCTATTTTCTGCTACAGGCAGAGGACAGGAAGGAAGAGTTTGTTTCCTGTAAATAGAGGGAGAGAAAATTACAGCTATTATTGTTTTGACAACGGAAGCCCTCCCTGAAGCTTGTACCACGTTTCATTCCTGACAGGCATCAGGTCTGAGTTGTCGGCTCTCTGCAGAAATTCCTCCCAAGGGGTCCCCAGGGAAAGCTGAAAGCCTTGATGGCTTTGCATTAGATGTCTAATGGCATAAAGATGTAATTCTGGGCAATCTTGACATCGGGCTGTGGAAATGGAATGCAGTCTGCGTTTTGATGAGTGTTTTGATACAAGCCTCTGCTACCCCAAATGAGCATGCCGGAGCTTGACCTTTAAGCACACACACACACACACACACACACCGGTTTATGCAAACACACACCGCAAGGTTGAAAATGCCTTGATAACACAAATTATTTATGTTTATTTATTTACGTTAACTGTCTCCCCTTGTTCTCTGCATTTCCAAACTTCATTTCTTTTGATGATTCCTGGGCTTTTTAAACTATAAATACATACATATTCAATGAAAAGCCATCAAATTACCGGCTACGTACTGGGTATCCTGCCTCCTACTTTCAACATTTGATGTGTCCACATGCTGTTGGGAATATATTTAACCATGACCCTCAGACATAAATTTGTGATTTTTAGATGTTTTAAATTCACCTTTTACCTGATCTGTGTTTGAAATCTAAAAAGAAAGGAGGAAGGAGCTAATTAGGACTATTGGGTTGGGAGCCAGAGGAAAATCTACTACTAATGTCCACTTACTAATGAGAATGAGATTTGTTACTTAAAGGGAGAGATTTTCTCCTCTTGGTAGGAGAAATTAACTTAATTTTAAGAGTTGAAGCAGGATTCATATTTTTGTTAAATATATTGAAAAGGAGTTTAGATTTTTTTGTTGACATTGCTACGGTACAACACTCTAAGCAGAATTAAGTTAATGGGATCATTTTTACTGTTGGCTATCTTGACACCACATCCTTGGGTTGTCCTCTTTCACTGGCTGCTCCTTTTACTGTTCTTTGCTAGTCCCTTGTCCTCAGGTCCACCTCCAAATGACAGTATGTCCCAAACATCAATCCTGGTCCCTCTTCACTGTTCTATCTAGGCCTATGGTTTTAGTAATATCTACGTGCTGATGGTTTCCCAAACTAAGACTCTAGGCATCACCTGTCACCTGAATTCCAGATTCTTAGAAGCCATAGCCTGCCTGACACATCCACTTGGCCATCTAATGTAAATTTCAAATTTTACATGCCTAAAAGAGAGCTCTTGCTTTCCCCATCTCCAAACCTGCTCC
This sequence comes from Ceratotherium simum simum, assembly GCF_057802395.1. Lineage (NCBI taxonomy): Eukaryota > Metazoa > Chordata > Mammalia > Perissodactyla > Rhinocerotidae > Ceratotherium > Ceratotherium simum. The sequence goes on along the minus strand of NC_141918.1, from coordinate 45,440,553 downwards.
TACATAGCGTCCTCCATCTCAATAATTGCTACCACCATTCACCTAGTTGCTCAATTAGGAAATCATCCCTGAGTCTTTTTTTTCTCTTATCTCCTATACCCAATGCAGCAATTTCTCTTCTTTGTTTCTAACTCCAACTAACATCCTCTATTTGTCTATCTTTCTCCAACCCCTTGGCTGCTATCTGAATCTAAGCCACCATTTTCTTGTGCCTGGACTCTTGCAGTAGCCTCCATCTGGTAGCTCTACTTGGATGCTTGCACACTTAAAATCCTTCTACACAGCAGCCAGAGTGATCTTTTGGAAATGTAAATGGGAGCATATCATTTCCTTACTTAAAGCCCTGCAGTATCTTCCCATTACACTCTGAATAAAATGCAAACACACACCTTACCTTGACTTGCACAGTCCTCCCTCCTATGATCTCTTCTACATCACCTAATTTCCTTCACTCTTGCACCCAACGTATCCTTCCCTTCTCTAGAGCCTTCCCTCCCCCACTAGAACCTCTGCTGGGAATGTTCTTCCGTGGAATTTCATACCCTTGGCTCCTTCTTGACACTCGAGTGTAACCTTAGATGTCACCTTCTCAGAGATGCCTAAGGCCTCACTCAGTTCTATTTCTGTCATTGAGCTTATCACTGCCTGGTGGTTTCTTGCTCATTTATTTGCATATAATCTCTTCCCTCCAACTATATTATAAGCTTATGTGAGCAGAGGCCTTGTCTTCATGTCCCATGATGTAGCCTAAGTGCTTAGAAGAGTGCCTGGCCTGCAGTGATGCTCAATAGCTGTTGAATGAATAAGAGAATCAATAAACATACTATCAGGGGCCCTGATCTCTGCTGGGACATCAGGAAAGGCTTTCCTGAAGAAGTGTTGTTTGAGCAGACTCCTGAATGATGAGTGGTAATTAACTGGAAGAATGAGTGGAGGGGAAGAGGAGAGAAAAGCATTCTAGACAGAAGAAATGAGGTGTAGGAGCCTGGAGTTGGGAGGAGCACAGCACATTTGTTACACCATAAGAAGGGACCATGTTTGGAGTCCAAGGAGAGAGGAGAGTAGCGTGCACTGAGACCTAGAGAAGTTGCAGGGATTCTAGACCAAGTTAAGGAACCCAGGCTTTACTGTGGGGCTCTGGAAAATCATTGTATCTTTAAGCGGGCAGATGGTGTCTTAAGATTTGCCTTCTAAAATCATCCCTTTGAGTGGAGTGTAAAGAAGAGGCTGGGTGTGGGCAGTGTGGCTACTACCCTTCCTTCCGTCAGGAGGCTGCTGCAGTAATCTAGAGGAAAGATCATGGTAGCATGGTCCAACCTAGTGATGGCGGAGATGGGGAAATTGGGACAGACTCCAGAGATATTTAGGTAAAATAAACAGTGGTGTTAATTAGATAAAGGTGGAATGATGGACAGTGGGGAGAGATGGAGATGTTAAGGCTAAAGCATAGGTTTCTAACTTGCGTGAGTACTTGGATAGATGGTGGCACCAAAAGGAACATGAAAGAGAATTAGAGTGACAAAAAATATCAAAAGCTTGGTTTTGTGTATGTTGAGTCCGGATGCTTTTAAGATGTCCAAGTGGAGATGTAGAAGTAGACAGCTGGATTCAGGAGTAGGGAGTTCAAGAAAATATATGATGGAAGGAGGAATACCCTGGGGAACATTGGTTCCAGCCCATGAACATTTTGATGACAAGGACCACTTTGTGTTATTTATACTCACCGTAGAGACTCACACACAAATGTAAATTACGTTGGCCATTTCAAGTAGTAAACACGTATGAAGGCAAATTGTACAGATTATTTTAAAGAAGCAAAATAAATATTCATTTGGAAAGTTTTTAAAGACGTAGTCAGTAAAAACTCAGTGAATGACAGGAAAATCATGTGTTAAGTTTGCTATGAACATTCACAAAATTTTTTTCTGCCAGAATTTCAAATTGATTAAAAGTGGCCACATTAAAAACTCCCCCAAAGACTACTTTCTTTATGGGCACGTTTATTGGGCTTCCTAAACTAGGTTAGTAATGAGATAAATATACTCTAAATAAAGATTTTTACTATAACTCTATCACAACTGTTTTCTGGGTTGGAGAAGATTTTCCTTACTTCCCAAGCAGTGCACAAAGTAGCAGTTGCCCACCTTGCAATTCTGACTCATCTTTCATTTTGTTCAAAACAGGACAGCACAACACAAATTCAGTGGAGTAGGAGTGCGTGAACTTATCGTGTTTAAGTTTAAATTGTTTTAATTGAGACATAACCATGAGCGTGAAAGTGTGTCAGAAGATAACACATGAAGTGCCATGAGTATGAGGGTGTCCGTTTCAGAGAAGTGAACTATGTTAGTTTCCTAGGATTGTCATAACAAAATACCCCAACTGCTGGCTTAAAACAAAAGAAATTTATTGTCTCACAGTTCTGAAGGCAAGAAGTCTGAAATCAAGGTGATGGCAAGGCCACACTCCCTCCAAATCCTCTCGGGGGAGAATCCTTCCTTGCCTCTTGTAGCTTCCAGCATTCCTTGGATTGTGGCAGCATCACTCCAATCTCTGTCTCTGTCATGAAGAGGCAGATGGCCATCTTCCCTCTGTGTCTGTGTGTCTCTGTGTCCTCACACGATATTTTCCTCCCTGAGTCTCTGTTTTCTCTTCTTATAAGGTCACCAGTCTCATTGGATTAGGACCCACTCAGATTGAGTGTGACCTCATCTCAACTTATTACACCAGCAAAGACCCTATTTCCAAATAAGTTCTCATTCACAGGTATTGGGAGTTAAGACTTCGACATATCTTTTTGAGAGGAACACAACTTAACCTATAGTATGAACTATGTGAGCTAATGGAAATGCTGTGTGAATGTGCAAATGAGGGCTCAGCATAGAGTGTGTGTCTTTGTGTGAGTGTGTATGCACATAATAAAGAACTATAACCAAATAACCAATTCATTGATCTCTATTCTGCTTCCTGGCTCTGGCTTTCAGTGGTTGCTTGGATAGCTTTTATGCTGTCCCCTAACTCCATTCACAGAGAGTAATGGATCTTTTCCGGGCTCTCACTCCCACTTTTAATGAATACCAACGCTAATTAACTGACAGTAACATGTAGCTGCTCTTGGCTGCTTGCATCTCTAGCTGAGGTCATAACGGCTGTTGGTGATGTAATTTATTACTCTGTAAGGCACACTCTGGGACTCTCAGTGTGAAGACCATTTCTGCAAGTGCCAAAGCAGTGCAAGGCAGGCCCTTCTTGCTAAGGTAATATGTTCCATAGCTCCTAGGTCTTGGCATAATGACACATCAAAGGCACAATGGTTCCACTGGAATGCTGTAAAGATTTCCAACCACAGTACCATCTGTTAGGAGGGACAGAGGACTACTGTTTGAACAGGGACTACTGCTTATATCCTGAAATCAGAAAGAGCAACAGAACCCCCTAAATTATCAGAACACAGTGTATTTTTGGTATTATTAGCCTTAGAATTGTTCTGAGAGTGACAAAATTGCATCTCAGGAAGAAACAACGCCATACAAGCAATATCAAGGATTTCTGATTAGGAGGATGGCAGACGCCCAAGCCCTTGTGTGCCCTGCAATGAGGTCACTCAGGCAGCCTGCTTTAGGACCCAACTCTGTACTCCCCATGAACTCTACCAAATTAGCTTTACACGAGGAAGCCGGCTTGCTTCTCCAGAGGATCAAAGTAGCTGGACTCGGTCCCAATGTTCTGTAGATAACCAGGTCACAGGATACATTTTCACCCTGTTCTGCTCCTAGTACACCATGCTGCGGATTCCTCTGTATTTCCCAGTTTATATCCATAGAGGGAACTTGGGTTCACATGCTTCCTTCTATTATCTGCACTAATCTGGTGACCTGGGACCATTTATGTACCCTCCACTCTTGTTACAACACTTCTGGAAATGTGCTACATTTTTTTCTCATGTATGGGGCTACTGTTCCCAACGAAGTCCTTTTATCCTTCCTATAATAACCTTTGTAATAGTAACAGCACCTCCTTGTAACACTTAAAATGTTTGTCTCACGAGGGCAGCATGACAAGGGAAAGTATGTCAATCAGACTTTTTAAATGACGTCTGAATAGTGAAAAATTGCAAGACTATCTAGCCAAAGTAATAAATACAATAACAGTGGAATAGACGTATTAATATAATGAATAAAAGATGGAAGAGAATAATGAATGTTAGAATGAATTTTAGTTGTTCGGTGGTGAGTGTTATTGGTTGATATGCCATTGTTAGATTCATTCTCCTTCTTCTGCTGCTCAATTCACATATTCTAAGATCACTTTCTGCATACGTCCATATATACAAACAGATAGTAAATACGACCATAAAGTTTTGAGACTGACTTTTTAAAAATGCCAGAACTTAAATATCCAAATTATTATTTTCCTTAATCCTGGAAGCATGAGGTTATTCCAATGTTTCTGTATTTACCTAAAAGGCTGTGGAACTGGTCTTTTAGAAACATCTTTGAATTTAGTTTGTGAAAACTAAAAACCAAAAGCATACTCATTACTTTGTGTTCACATCTTAAATGTGTCATCAAACTGTTTAATCATCTTGAATACTCATCGTGTTCGGAGTTAGTTCTAAATATCTTTGTCTTTAAGCCAGTCTCGTTGAGTGAACATTTACTATCATATTTTTATATTAAATATTCTTAATAATGAAAGTGATACACACTCATTATAACGCGTCAAAGAGATGTATAAGGAAAAAATAATAATTCTCCATCCTTTTCTCTCCCTCTAATCTCACCCTCATGAACGAATAAAATATGGTACATCCATGCTAAAGAATAATAAACAGCTATGTGTATTTACCTGGAGGGATGCACAAGATATATATATTTTTTAATTAATTAATTAATTTATTTATTTGTTTTTTCCCCCCAAAGCCCCAGTAGATAGTTGTATGTTATAGCTGCACATCCTTCTAGTTGCTGTATGTGGGACGCGGCCTCAGCATGGCCGGACAAGAGGTGCGTCGGTGCGCGCCCGGGATCTGAACCCAGGCCGCCAGTAGCGGAGCATGCACACTTAACCGCTAAGCCACGGGGCTGGCACCACAAGATATATTTTAAATAAAAAAGAAAGAGAAGGAGATTGACGGTATGATGCTATTTTTATTTTTAATTTTGTCTGTAAATATGTAGATATATAGCATGGATGTACCACATTTTATTCAAACACCGCCCTACAGATGGACAGTCAGGATATTTGCAGTTTGCTGCCACTGTAAGCAATGCTCCAGGAGACCTCCAGTCATGAGCCTTTACACATAGGCAGCTTTATATCTGTAGAAGACATTCTTTAAGGTGGAATTTCTGGGTCAAAATGTATACATCACATTTTTTGTTACTCCTGGGAAGAGGAAAAAATGCCTAGAATTAATAAAGCATTGTTGAAATTCAATTAATAGAAAAATTGAAAGCCCAATCTTTGTTCCTCTATGCCCGTGACCAGAGCAAACTAACCAGATTCTTGTTTAATGTTTGGTGAGAACATGTTCATATTGCACAACAAATCCATCACAGGCATGGGCAGCTATGATTGTTAAAGCTGTCATATTTAAATGATTTCTCACTCTTCAAGTGTCTCAAGCCAAGTTTCAAAATGAAAATGACAGTGATACAGGCATAAAAAAATATTGCAGATATACTATTGGAGATAACTTAGCAAAAAGTACCCAGGAGATAAGATATGAATTTGACCATCCTATTTTATGATCACTGGGTATATAATAATCCAAGTCTAACATGTTATTAAACCATTGTAAGCTCTGCCTGAAAAAAGCAACAGTTTCACCCATTTGTGACATTCTCTAGAGTCACTCAATAAATATCGACCATAGCAATGTCTGTTTCATTGTTGAGTCATTCTTCCAGTCCTATCACCTTCCTAATGTCATCACGGTGACTTGTCAGTACTTAAGATGCACACTGATGAAAAATGCTGCCAGCCAGTTCACAAAGAGGACCTTGGACAAAGACCATCATGTGATGTGTCCACCAGTAGTCATTAAATGTTTTCTTTCACTTGTATATTTTTATTATAATTTAGTGTCTTCAACCATTCAGGAGAGGGGGAATACTCTTCATACTTTATAAAATAATGAGAACCAAGGTGATTACTGAAGAAAAGTTCTAGAGTGTCCCATAAAGTATAAATTTTATTTCATTTGATAAATATTTACTGGAGTGCCTGTTCTCTACCAGGAATAGTCCTAGGCCTAAGGGACAGAAATGGAGAAACTGGTCATTGACCCCAAGGAGGCAAGAGACAAACCAATAACCACATTTACAGCACAGTGTGAGAGGAGCTGTGATGGAGATACATACAAGTTGCACTGGAAACCCAGATATGGGTCACCTACGGTATCTAAGATTGTCTGAAATACTTGTAGAGTCACCACACGTGGCAAGGAAGCATATGGAGCTGAACATTCAGTTTGCTAAACAGTGTTGAAAAGTCAATGATCAAGTCAAGTGGCAAGAAAATTGGGAATAAATGATATACCAGCAAGTTGAAAATCTACAAATTTATATTTAAGCTCTTCATTTTGAAAAACTTAAAGACACACTTACACACATTTATAGTGGAACCCTTTGTTGGGAATAGGGACAAATAAATTTTCTAACTTGTGAAATCAATTTATCGAAAACAATTCTCCTTGGACCCCAGGGCATCGACATCCATGTAATAATAAGCCATTGTTTGATGGGGTTTGACTGTATTTCTATAATCTTAATAAACAAAAGTCATAGAAAATTTCGATTTAGTTTTTGTTGACAAGGATAGATTTCCATGTGACACAGCAATTATAGCTTAATTCAGCTTCAAAGATGAGCTATAGGGGGCCAGCCCCGTGGCATAGCGGTTAAGTGTGCGCACTCTGCTGCTGTCGGCCCGGGTTCAGATCCCGGGCGTGCACCGACGCACCGCTTGTCAGGCCATGCTGTGGCGGCGTCTCACATAAAGTGGAGGAAGGTGGGCACGGATGTTAGCCCAGGGCCAGTCTTCCTCAGCAAAAAGAGGAGGATTGGCATGGATGTTAGCTCAGGGCTTATCTTCCTCACACACACACACACACAAAAAGATGAGCTATAAAACAAAAGAATCCCAGGGAATTTTCTTAAAATTGATGATGTGTTAGCTTTAAGAACATCTTTGTAATCACTTAAAAGGAAATAGCAAACAATGTGGCTGTAAAGAAGCACTCCATAAAATATCTCCATTGATGTTTACTTTTAATCTAAAAACATAATAGTCTATAAAAGCACAATTTTAACGCTTGAGCTTTTCTTTTGAAAAAATCTGGTTTTCTCAGTCCCCCTACTCAGCAGAGGGATATTTGCTGATTTTGCATTAGTTTGTATAACATGAAGAGTTCTTAAGTAGTTTACTTAAGTGAAATATTGTGTACCTTCACTTTAGTTTTCCTGCAAAACAATAAAAAATGAAGTTTTAATTCTTTTTCTTAAGGCCATTTTGCAAGGACTCCAGTATATCATCACTCAGCACTCATCTACATACCAGTAAATGACAGTTCATTCTTTCCTTCCTTCCTTCCTTGGTCTCTCTCTTCCTTCAACAGTATTGACCAATAACAATTACATGTTTATCATGGTGCTATCTACTTAGATGCCAAAAGCAGACTTAACAATTACTTCAAACTATTCCATTAAACGGTTTCATGAAAGAGTATGGTGAGCCAGCCCTGATGGTCTAGTGGTTAAAGTTTGGTGCTCTCACTGCTTCGGCGGCCCAGGTGCAGTTCCTGGTTGCAGAGCAACACGACTCACCTGTCAGTAGCCATGCTGTGGCAGTAGCTCACAAAGAAGAATCAGAAGGACTTACAACTATGATATACAACCATGCATGGGGACTTTGGGGGAAAAAAAAAGACGAAGATTGGCAACAGATGTTAGCTCAGAGCGAATCTTTCCCTACAAAAAATTATGCTTAAAAAAAAAAAAGGGGGCTGGCCCCGTGGCTTAGCTGTTAAGCGTGCATGCTCTGCTGCTGGCGGCCCGGGTTCAGATCCAGGGCACGCACCGACACACCACTTCTCTGGCCATGCTGAGGCCGCATCCCACATACAGCAACTAGAAGGATGTGCAACTATGACATACACCTATCTACTGGGGCTTTGGGGAAAAAAAAGTGGAGGATTGGCAATAGATGTTAGCTCAGAGCTGGTCTTCCTCAGTAAAAAGAGGAGGATTAGCATGGATGTTAGCTCAGGGCTGATCTTCCTCACAAAAAAAATTTTAAAAAAATGAAAAAAAAAGACAGTGTGGTATTAGATTGCATATATACATGATTAAGTTTAGAAAACTGAACACCTCTGATCCAACATTATTTAATAACTTCATCAGGAAGATGAATGATTGAATATAAGCCTGGTTATCAACACCTAGGGGATAAAATTGTTTTCCTCTGCCTTTGAGGATACATTTTGAATTCCAAGTGATCATGGAAAATTGGAAATGTGGTCAGATGGAAACTGATTGAAATCAATGAGAAAAATTGCATGCTAATTTAGAAGTAGAAAAATACATTATATGAATAAAATTATTGAGAATGACTTTTCTTTTCTTTTTTTTTGAGCAATATTGGCCCTGAGCTAACATCCATTGCCAATCCACCCCCTTTTTTCATTTTTTTCTCCCCAAAGCCCCAGTAGACAGTCGTATGCCATAGTTGTACCTCCTTCTAGTTGCTCTATATAGGACGTCATCTCAGCATGGCTTGATGAGCAGTGAGCAGGTCTGTGCCCGGGATCCAAACCCGTGAACCCCAGGCAGCCAAAGCGGAGTGTGCGAACCCAACTGCTACACCACCAGGCCAGCCCCAAGAATGACTTTTTATGTGAAAGAATAATGGAAAAATATCACCCAGTCTCGGACTCAGAGTGAATATAAAATGACTGTTATACCAGTATAGAATAGTCACTTTTCAGAGCAAGCATAACTGGCTGTAGGAGTCCTAAGGTTAATGTTTGCTCGACACTCACACACAGTATTACCAAGTACACTATTCAGTTGGGACACACCCATTGAAAGAAACATTGCATTAGCCTATAGAAAATTCACAGATATGTCTGTATTTGTGAAATTAAGATTATTAAGTGGCCCTGAGTATAATCACAGCATGACCCCAAACCACCATTCTCCACTTCCATTGAGAATGGACTCGAGGGACATACAGGTGGGCAAAGCACACAAGTGAAGGAAACAGAGAAGAAATGAAAGCTGCCTCTCTGGCTAAAGATCATATCAGATTCTCATGTTTCTGAAATGTTTGCAGTGCGGTCCTTCCCGGAAATCGGGAGGACAAAATCCCAAACACTGACTCTACAGAGATAATTAGTAAACAAACAGCTTCTCAGGAACTGCAAAAGCATAGCTATACTTCTCCTTTGACTAGAGTATATCTGTATGTATGAATTATTTACAGGTAACATAGAAGCTTATAAAGTATATTTATTCACTTGTTTTATATCCTGCCTCACATCAGAAAGGATTATAAATGGCTTACCAGGATTCTGAGAAGATGGCAGTGGTGGAGGCATGGTATTTAAATATTCTTGAATCCCCTCATAAAGAACAGGCAGAGCAACTATGATACCAAAAACCAAAAACCCACAGGCAACATGTGTGGCAAACTAGGTGACAAGGTATCCCCCACAAGCCCCAAAATATGAAAAGCTGGAACACCCACAGCTACAAGACCCGTGTGCGATGATCCTTAGTGCTGGAGGAAGCAGAGGGAAATCAGCTGGGCATCTGGCAGCCCTGAGAAGAGGAGAATCCCACCAGCTCTCATTGGAGGCTCCACAGCCATCTGACAGAGTGGCTTAGGCTAGAGGGTTTCACCAAAGCTCCCTGCTAGGACAGAGCCCCACAACAAGAAGAAATTCCTAGGATGGAACCCAATTTAGGCAGGCAGGGGCAGCAGGAATGAAAGAAAGAGGTCCAGGTAAGTGTCATGAAAACAACAGAAGAAGGAGCACAAGAGTCGTCAAACCAGAAAAGATATCCAAACTACCACCACCACTCTAAAATACCAGAAAACTCACATCCCACAGAAATTAACATCAGAAAGATATCAGAGTGAAAGAAAGAGAGAGAAACAAAACAACATCTCTACAAAGAATACAAATGTGTCAAAAAGATATGCCCACAAAAAGATAAAAAGTATAATCTAATACTGAGAAGCAACCTAAATGAAATGAAGGAAAAGATAGAAGATATAAAGAATCACAAATTAGAATTAGGAAAGACTCAAAAACGAGGTGATTGGAGAAAAGGAAAATTTGAAAAGAAAGGTGACAGAACTTATAAAAGAATTAGAAGTAAAAGAAAAATTATATAATTTAAGACTAAACTAGAAGGAATGCAAGAGTAAGTAAATACAACAGATAGTATCTTTCAGGAATTAAATGACCCAACAAACTAGAAATAGAAGGGGAATTCCTCAACCTCATGAAGGGCATTGATGAAAAACTCACAGTTAACATCATACTTAATGGTGAAAAGACCGAATGGCTTTCCTCTAAAATGGGAAACAAGACAAGGATATCTGCTCCTATCACTTCTATTCAACATTGTACTAGAGGCTCTAGCCAGGGCAATTAGGCAAGAAAACGAACTAAAAGGCATCCAGATTGGAAATGAAGTAAAACTATCTCTATTAGCAGGTGATACGATCTTGTATGTATACAGAAAATCCTAGTGAATCCATTTAAAAACCATTAGAACTAAAAAACAAGTTCACTAAGTTTGCATGATACAAATCAATATACTACAAAAATCAATTGTATTTCTATACACTTAAAATGGATAATCTGAAAATGAAATTAAGAAAACAACTCCGTTTACAATAGCATTAAAAGAATCAAATATTTATGAATGAATTTAACAAAAGAAGCTAAATTGTATACTCTGAAACTATAAAACATTGATGAAAGAAATTGAAGGATACATAAATCAAAATCCCAGCTGGCTTCTTTGCAGAAATTGACAAGCTGATTCTAAAATCCATGTGGAAATTCAAGGAGCCCAGAATAGCCAAAAAAAAAAACCTTGAAGAAGAACAAATATGGAAACTCACATTTCCTGAATTCAAAACTTCCCAGAAAGCTACAGTAACCATGACAGCATTGTAATGGCATAGAATATACATAGAATCATAATATAGATCAATAGAATAGGAAAAAAGAGTCCAGAAATAAACCCCCTCATTCACAGTCAATTGATTTTCAATAAGATACCAAGACAATTCAATGGGGAAAGAACAGACTTTTCAACAAGTGATGCTGGGATAACTGGAGATCCATACTGCAAAAGAATGAAGTTGGATCCCTACCTCACCCAACATACAAAAATTAACTCAAATTTGATCAAAGACCCACATGTGACAGCTAAAACTATTAAACTTTTAGAAGAAAATATAAGCATAAATCTTGAAGACCTTGGATTAGGCAATGGTTTCTTAGCTTTGATGCCAAGAGCATGAGCATCAAAAGAAAAATAGACAAATTGGACCTCATGAAAATTAAAAACTTTTGGGCTTCAAAGGATACTATCAAGAAAGTGAGAAGACAACCCACAGAATGAGAGAAGTGTTTGCAAATCATATATCTGACAAGGGACTTGTATTTAGAATATATAAAGAATTTTTCCAACTCAACACAAAAAAACAAAACCCAACTAAAAAATAGGCAAAGGATCTGAATAGGCATTTTTCCAAAGAAGATGTACAAACGGGCAATAAACACATGAAAAGATGCTCAACATCATAGCCATCAGGGAAATGAAAATCAAAACCACAATGACATACCACTTTACACCCACTAGGATTGCTATAATCTAAAAAAGACTAACGAGTGTTAGCGAGGATGTGGAGAAATTGGAACCCTCATACACTGCTGGTGGGAATGTAAAATGGTACAACTACTTTGGAATACATTCAGACAGTTTCTCAAAAGGTTTTACAGATTTACCATAAGGCCTAGCAATTCCACTCCTAGGTATATACACCCCAGAATAATGAAACAATGTGTTTACACAAAAACTGCTACATAAATGTTCATAGCAACATTGTGCATAATAGACAAAAATGGAATCAACCCAAATGTCCATCAATTGATGAAAGAATGGATCAATAAAATGTGGTATATCCATACAATGGAATATTATGCAGCAATAAAGACAAAAGAGGTACTGATACACACTACAACATGGACGAACCTTGAAAACATTAAGCTAAGTGAAAGAAGCCAGTGTTAAAAAGCCACATATTTTCTGATTCTATTTATATGAAATGTCCATAATAAGCCAATCTGTAGAAACAGAGAGTAGATTAGTAGTTGCCTCACAGCTGGGTGCCTCAATCCCTTGTGGGGATTAGGGAAAATGGAGAGTGACTGCTAATCAGTATGGGGTTTCTTTTTGGGGTGATGAAATATTCCAAAATTTATTGTCATGATGATCATACAACTCTGTGAATATATCAAAAACCATTGAATCATACTTTAAATGGGTGAATTGTATGTTATGTGAATTATATTTCAATAAAGCTGTTATAAAATATATTTTTTAAAAGAATGAAATAAAAAAGAATTTTAAAATTAAAAAAGAAATGAAAGGATAAAAAAGACTCTTGAAAATATAATAGATATATATGGAAGACAGGCAGGGAGGAGCCCCTAAGAAAAAAAAATCAAAGTAATGAGACAGGACAAATGCTAAAATCTGTAATTCAAGAAACAGTTCCTGAGAAAAAAGAAACTTGATACTATGTATTGAATCACCAGCTCTGATAATTACTATTGATTTAAAGAAAAATGTCTGAATGGAGGTTACCTATGAGGATAGGGATGAAAGTGGATGAGATCGGAAGGAACACTTAAGGGTCTCCCTGGAGGTTAGTAACATTCTATCTCCAAAGCTTGGTCGTGGAGACACAGGTGTTTGTATTGTTGTCATCTTTATACCCCTCAAATATGCTAGAAATATTCTATTGTGAGTGTATTCAATATTTACTAAAAGCAATTAAATTGACTAGTACCATAAGGCAGGATCTAATAAGTGCCTAATAAAGTGAGACAGAATTATCCTGCAACGAGAGTGTGAACTTATACGTTGAGTAGTATAGCAATGCCAGGCGGGAGGTCTAGTGGTTGAGATTCAGCATTCTCACCACCACGGTCAGGTTAACTTCCCGGTAACAGAACCTCACCACCCATCTGTCGGTTGTCATACTGTGGAGGCTGCGTGTTGCTGTGATGCTGAAAGCTATGCCACCGGTAGTTCAAACACCAGGAGGGTCACCCATGGTGGACAGGTTTCAGTGGAGCTTCCAGACTAAATAGGAAGAAGGACCTGGTCACTCACTTCTGAAAAAATTGGCCACAAAAACCCTGTGAATAGCAGTGGAGCATTGTCTGATATGATTGGCACCAGAGGATGAGAGGATGGTGCAGAAAGACCCAGCAGACAGGGTCACTAGGAGTCAGAATCAACTGGAGGGCACTCACAATAGCCAAGTATAGCAACGTCTAACGATTATGGAGCTTTACTTGTCTATGTTCATTCACTAATTTGATCCTCTGAACAATGCTGTGAGGTGGATGTTATTATTTTCCCCATTTGGCAGATGAGAAACCTAAGGTACAAGTAACTTATCTAAGGTTTGCACAGTGACTTGGTGACAGAGCCAGAATTTTAATCCAAGCAGCCTGGCTTTAGAGTCTGTGCCCTTAATTTACAATGCTCCACTCTCTGCGGTTGGGCTTAGGCAGGGATGGTGCTGGTGCTGGTGGTTGTGCTGGTGGTGCTGGTGCTGGTGGTGCTGGTGGTGCTGGTGGTGGTGTAAGAAAGTTGGGAGTCACGCCAGCTATTCACAAGGACAAGAAGGGGAAGGTCAGACAACTTCTGAGATCAGTTGGAAGGCTAAATTGGGGCCAGATTCAGAAATGCCTTGAATGTCATGCAAAAAGTGCTGGTATTTATTCTTTAATCAGTGGCCGGTATTGAACATTTTTGAACAAACAAGTAATAAGCTGACAGTCATGTTTAAGAAATGATCATATAAACTGGGCTGGAAAGTTGGGCAAGAACTAAATGAAAGCAGATCTAATTGGAGACTTTGCAGGGAATAGATGCATTTATTTATTTATTTATTTTTTCCCCCAAAGCCCCAGTAGATAGTTGTATGTCATAGCTGCACATCCTTCTAGTTGCTGTATGTGGGACGTGGCCTCAGCACGGCCGGAGAAGCGGTGCGTCGGTGCGCACCCGGGACCCCAACCCGGGCCGCCAGCAGAGGAGCGGGCGCGCACTTAACCGCTAAGCCACGGGGCCCGCCCGGAATAGATGCATTTAAAGGAGATGACTCTGAGCCGGGAGCCAGAATCTTCAAATACAATTTTTGACAACAATGCTGAGCGACTCTCAAGGGAAACTGTGTACAGAGGACCAGGCTCAGCAAACACATATCCTTCAATACTGTGGAGTCTTGACTCCTAAAGAATGATATCTCCTGCTTGAAGCAGGATGGAAGGATTGTACGGAGAATTCTGTCTGCCTGACTAGAGGCAGGATTAGAGTTTAGAGCCAAAAGCCCCAAGAAGTCTCATAATTCTTACCCTCCATAGCCTACCATCCTCAGGTGAGGCAAGAGACTTCTGAGAAAGGCAGCTCAGAGAGGTGAGAGCTGGCAGCCGAGAGAGCAAGAGGACCCAGAGTATCTCTTCAAATGGGTTTAACACATGCCACCCTCCTACATCCCCATCCCTGAGGACCAGGTCTCACTCCTCCTCATGGGCAGGGGTTGGGAGAGAAGGGCTCCCAGCTGCGCCCGCAGGAAGTGAGCGCTATTGCAACAGTCAAAGCACAGGTGATGGCAACACCAATTACGGTGGTGGATATGGGAGCAGGAAGGAAGGACTTGACAGGAGATCACAATGACTGGTTGTGAGGCGAAGGAGTGGAACCACCAAAAATGAGAGTTTTGAGCCAAAATAATGAGAATAATGGTACTGAGAGAACTACAGGAAACAGAAAGAGATGCTTGCTCTCAGTAGACTACTATTCTCTCATCTTTTTTGCAGCATTGCAGTATAGCAAAGCTCACAAAATTTAAACAAAATTTCAAATTCCTGCTTTACCCCCTTGAACGCTTCAATGGAGGCTAATAACTCAATATACAAGTTTCCCTATAGGTTCTTGTTTTCTTTTTTTTTATTTAGACGGACTTTTTTTTTGAAGGGACTATACATATAATTAACTCATATTCTTTTTTATGAGGTACAACAAAATATGGATTTTTTAATAAAAATAATAGTTTCTATTTCTTAAGCACTTATTTTGTCCCAAGCATTATGCTAAGCATTTTATACACATTACAACAATAAATGCTCACAATAGCATCATGAAGGCTATTATTGTCCTCATTTTGTTAATGAGGAAATTTAGGCACTGAGGAGTTTAAAAAGTTAAGAAACTTATCCCAAAATACATGGCTGTAAATGGCCAATCCATGCTTCCAACCTAGGTCTGACTTCAACCTATCTTATCCATGGTTACAAGCGTGTTCATGTTGCCTCTGATTTCACGTTTCTAGTATCCATCATTCTGCTTTTAACCAGAAGTTTTGCTCAGATGGGCACTACAAAATTAACAGGTGTTCTTTTAACTAGACCCGAACCAACTGGTTATTTAACTGAATTGCTAATCAATCAGTATAGTCAGCATCCTTAAGTCCTTCTTTATTTGCCAAAGCATGAAGTCGACTGAACATCTCCCATGTGCCAAGCACATCAACCTGCTGGAGAAATTGAAAGCAGAGACTTTCTTTCCACGTCCTTGGGTAATCATCGTGAAGAAACACACCTTGAGAAATAAAGATAAAATAAAAAAATTAAAAAAAAAAACCATACAAGAACATCACTACACAGAATACCCATTAGACCCTTATTATAGTAAAGAATTCCATTCTACAGTCACCAATTTGAGTCCAGTGCGGAGAAAAGGTTACATTTACGGTGCAAAGTGATAGCAACAACTGGGATGATAATCTAATGTAAATACTTTCCACCGCCAATCCTGGCAGAGATTAAGGCAATAACTTTTAAAAAAATTTAAGACTATACCTCAGCAGCTGCAAACCAAAAGACAAATAACAGAGATTATTTTTCAGAATAAGTCCAATAAAACAGCTATTTTTCGTTGAATCATTCAGATACTTCCTTTCCCAAATAGTTATTTGGGCCTGAACTACCCGTATCATGGCTTCAATTATCTGCTTTGCTTCATCAGTGGCGACCTAGAATGAGAAAAACATTTCAGACTGAAAGTTTAGAGAGTAAAGCCAGAAGGGAAAAGTCACAGACCTGGATTACCTCAGCCTGAACCGGGACAACGATTCAGTAAGTCCTCAAGTCCAGGAGGGGTTGTTGACCACTCTTCTCCACTTACACGGAGTAGAGCTCAGGGAGGCAGCTCGTGCCTGGGGAACAGCGGCTGCAGGAACCAGGCTGAAGGAAGGAACCCCCAAATCCCAATCACAAGGTCGTTCACAATCACAATCAACAGGTACAATGCAGGAAAGTGTAATTCTCCTGGTGAGAATCGTCTCTTGCTTGAAGTCTTTAAAAATCAAGAATTTAGACTAGTTTTGATTTAGAGATGACATTTCTTGGAATATTTCTCAAAGAAGACCCACCGGTTGTGCTCTCAGCCACACCTTGGGCCTCAAGCTGCTATTCCCTTATGAAAATTTGCCACTATTATTTAATCACTCCCACCCACTCCATGCTCTGTGACCTCAAGAAACGAAACACATTCCTAAATCCATCACCAAAAAGGGATTTTAGACCTAAGTGGTGCTAAACTCAGGGAAAAGTAGAGAAAAAGGATAGTGACTTCTTAACAATCCTCAATATTTTTCTCTCCAGTTTTAACAGCTTTACCTTAAAATCACATATCTTAATTATTCTGGATGAATGTAGAACCCTTGGTAAGCCATTTCACGCATGCCTAGGCCTAGGCATTAAAAAAGTCAAAGTGATGAGGCTGGGAATGCTCGGGGAGGATGCTCAGGAATGCAATGACTTAGAGGTAAGCGCAAGAGCTCACATCTGCTTAGTCTCAACCCAAATAATGCTTTAAAGAATTGTCTCCTATTAAGTCACCAAGAGAACATATCTTGTGATATTGCTCCATTTAATAGGGAATCTGTCATTATTCAGAGGCATCATTGAATTAAACTCACATCTCACTGTAATAAATCACAATGCAGCCCTTAGTCACACAGAGAAACACACTATGTATTAAAATACAACCATTTTTTGCATGTGTGGTAGAACACAGAAGCTATTTTGTTTCACAAGTATAACATGATGGTTTTTATGGGGGAAGTGAAGAATAATTTATCCAGTGGGGGAGGAATGTAATTAGCTTGAATACAGAGGATTGGAATTGGGCCAGGACAATAGCCAAGTTACTGGAAAAAGGATTCTATTGTGGATACCAAAATTTAGTGTCCCCCTGTAGAAGCTTGTATTCTCATGGTTATTTTTCTCTCTCTCTCTCAAAGCAGAAAATATAATGTCATAAGATACTAAAGAAATATATCAGAAATAACCTTTGCTGAGCATCTACTGCATGCTAGGCACTGTGCTAAATGTTCTGTCTTCATAATTCCTCTGTGCCAGTCTGTACAGCCAAGCTGCTCCACGCCTGCCCCTGGGCCCGCTCTTGGGCCTGCGAGGATCCCCCAGTGATACAACGCACTTTCAGAAGAACAAACCTGGGAAGAGGCCTCAGCAGACTGGAAATAGGCTTGGGCTGTTGGGCCTGAAATTCCAGGATCCCTGGTATGTAAATGGCCTAGAAGGCTGGGTGAATGCAGGGAGAACAGGCTCCAGGAGAGTGCGCTCCTTGACCCTGCATGCTCCTCAGTGCTAGGCCCAGAGGCCAGAACAGGGATTTCTCCAATTTGGAGCCCATTGCAGATCCCCACATTTCTTTCCACCTCCTGCCTTGGTGTACAGCTAGTGCCACCAACCTGGTCTAACTCCAAAGCTTCTCTCTTAACCACTAGTCTAAAGAGCTCCAAAGAACATGATGGGTACTCAAAAATCGCTAGCTGAATGGCTGATTGCATGAGAGACCCCGTACCTGTCCTCTTGGAATTTAGTAGAAAAAGACTCGCATATTATCTATGGAACAAACTGGAAAAAATGCTGGGCTAAAAGAGCAAAAGAGCTCTGATCATCTGCAGTTTTTATGGCTGTGACATTTGCTTTAGACTTTCCATGAGGAGCACCTTGCGGCTAAGCTGTCAGTAAAGACACTTATTTCCCAGAGCACAGGCCCCAGCCTGCTGGATTCTCCACCAAAGTTCAGGACTCCGCATTCTATCCATGGTAATCCATCTCAGACAAGCCCAGGGGCCATACTGGGGTAACAGGAGAAGAATAACCCCAGGTTATGTTGCTTAGCCTGTTGTATACTTTTAGGGGTGGATCAAGAAGAAAATAAAGAAACTGAAAGTCACTCTAATCAGCATCAAAAATTGTCTCATCAGGGCCTCCTGGTAACAGGTTAAGGTGTTGATTCATTGTGTTTAAGTAAAATAACGCCTCAGAGTAAGGGAGGCAGAAATTTAGAGTCTTTATTAGTCTTTTTACAGCAGAAGAAAGAAGTATTGCGTTTTTTTTAATAAATTTTTTCTTTTATTTATTTATTTATTTATTTATTTATTTATTTATTTATGTTTTGTGAGGAAGATCAGCCCTGAGCTAACATCCACTCCAATCCTCCTCTTTTTGCTGAGGAAGACTGGCTCTGAGCTAATATCTATTGCCAATCCTCCTCCTTTTTTTTCCCCCAAAGCCCCAGTAGATAGTTGTATGTCATAGTTGCACATCCTTCTAGTTGCTGTATGTGGGACGCGGCCTCAGCATGGCCAGAGAAGCGGTGTGTCGGTGCGCGCCCAGGATCTGAACCCAGGCCGCCAGTAGCAGAGCGCGCGCACTTAACCGCTAAGCCACGGGGCCGGCCCCAAATTTTTTCTTTTATGATTACAAAAAAATGGCATATGCTCTTTGGGAGTAATTTTGAAAATGTGGAAATGTACAATGAAAAATCAGACATAGTCTCACTGACCAAGACAATGACCATTACATTTTATTGCACTTGTGCATGCTAAGATCATTACCAGTTACTTAATTATAGCTTCTCTTTTCATCTAACATTTAAATAAGCATTCTCTCATATTATTAAGAATATTTGGATACATTAGTTTTAATAGCTGCATAGTATCTCATCATGTAGATTTACTTAGGGTTAACAATTTACTTAACAATTAACTCTGTTCTCATTTTGTTTAGGGCTTTTGTTTTTTCCTATTGTTTGTTTTTGCTTTTATTTTTGTTTTGATGAATAATATTGTATTTATTTTCTTATTTTGCCATTAATATAATATTAGGTATGTATGTACATATAATATATACATACATACATTTATTACATACATAAATATTTTAAGAAGTAGGATAACTTTGTCAAAGGGACAGACTATTACTAAGATTTTGCTAAACTGCTTTCTAAAACTGTGGATCCAGTTTAAACACCATATTCTCATTTCACCTCCCCTCACCAGCATGGAGCACTATTATTTGTTCAAATGTTTGATAACTGATAAGTAAATATGGCATCACATTATTGTAATTTGTTCTTATAAGGAAAGCAATTTAAATAAATGGAATTATGCCACATTTCCCATTGAAATGTGTTAAAATATCATTTTATCTGTGTTAAAAATATTTCCTGACTTTGAATCAATGGTAAATACATGATAAATATCTCTGAAGTTACTTTGTTCTTAAACATTTCATCTACTTAAATTGCTGTTTTTAAAATCAGAGTTGGAGATTTTCTTGGCTTGGCTCACAGAAAGGGCAGACTTCTGGTTACATATTCAAAATTTGAAATTGAGTTCAAATGATTCCATTTTATACCTGAAAACTCTATTCTTATACCGCCAAATTCAATGTCTTAAGAATCACAGTGGCCTCTGGCCCTAGCTGGAATTATTGCTTCTTATCTTAGGAGCCTATCTCAATTTATCATTTTACATTTATGACATTTCATTTTTATTACACTTTCCATTCTCCAAAGAATTGCACACCATACGCTTATTTTTCAAAATTCAAACCTAATTTTTTGGTAGGCATCAAGGAAGACTATGCATTACCATTCAAGCCAACTGTATTTAAAAACAAATAAACAAACAAAAAAGAAAAAGGAAACAGGTATGAGGATTACCAACTTGAAGGGAGCCTCGCTTGCTAGAAAAGCATCCACACACCAAGTTCAGCAGGATGTGGGATTTTTGCCACTGACTTTTTTCCATTCATGGTCTCACTTGTGAACAGTAGAAGCGAAAGGAGCTGGTTGGTGGTCTGCGCCTGTCCAGTCAATGCTGGGAAACTGTCAAGATTACAATGCTCCTTTGTTGGCTAGCTTGGCAGCGATGCCAAGAGCTGAATGGGCCACAAAGACTTGAACTAGTTATGACGACTGCTCAGTCCTCTCAAACAACCAGAACTCCCCACCCCCCACCTCATCGCCTGGCCACCCTGGGATGACAGTATGGATGTGGAGATGCTCCAATTCCTCCCACCAATATGCTGCACTATGTTGGCTAATGGAAATTTTTGACTTTCTGATCATCAATCTAACTCAGTAGGAGTACCAACCTCCCTTGAAACTTGCAAAAAGAAAGCGGATAAACAAGACAGACAGTACATCATGAAAATGCTATGGCGTAATGATGTGCTAATCTCTCCCTCTGAAATTGCATGCTGATTGTTGAGGATGGAGAGCAAAGGATTAAAAAATAAACTCAGAACAAAACAGAAAAAGCTTCCCTATGATGATATTCATGAGGAAAATCTTATCTGACCAATTTAGGTCAGAATGATTGTTTATGTTTTTTTGTCATATCAAATCTCCAGAGCCCCGATTTTCAGATTTAAATGCAGCGCCCCAATAACAGAGAGAAGTAAACTGAAGATTATGAAGCAGGGAAGACAAAGAGATTACTAAACAAAAAACGAGTTGTTTTCTAACAGCTTTCTGCTAACCTAGACTCCTGGTTTTATTTAAGAAGCCCACTGCCTT
This sequence comes from Ceratotherium simum simum, assembly GCF_057802395.1. NCBI lineage: Eukaryota > Metazoa > Chordata > Mammalia > Perissodactyla > Rhinocerotidae > Ceratotherium > Ceratotherium simum. Next base: position 45,419,329 of record NC_141918.1, on the reverse strand, counting down.
TGAAAACACACAGGGTCTTTTCAATAGCGAAAGATCAAATGATGTTAATCAGGCGGTGGGGCCTAATCCTTTAATGCAGCTGTCTCTTTACATTATAAACATTCCAGCTATACAGGCTGGAATGATTTTTATCTTAGCTCGTCTTTTCTTCTTCTTCCCCTCTCTCTCTCCTTAAATCTTAAGTTTTGCCAATCAGTACAGAATATGCTTTCTTCTACTTCCTTTTTAACCACCATCAAGGAACAACCTGTTGTGCCTTAAAATGAAGGGAGGCAAGAAGATGGGTCCGTAAGTACAGCCGCCTCTCCCTTCTCTTCTCCATGTTCCTCACACTTTTGGTTGGTCATGGTAGACTAGGCTCTAGTGGGAAAACCACAACCACAGGGCACCACACGGAGCTCAGGCTTCTCACAACCACAGGGCACCACACGGGGCTCAGGCTTCTCACAACCACAGGGCACCACACGGGGCTCAGGCTTCTCACAACCACAGGGCACCACACGGGGCTCAGGCTTCTCACAACCACAGGGCACCACACGGGGCTCAGGCTTCTCACAACCACAGGGCACCACACGGGGCTCAGGCTTCTCACAACCACAGGGCACCACACGGGGCTCAGGCTTCTCACAACCACAGGGCACCACACGGGGCTCAGGCTTCTCACAACCACAGGGCACCACACGGGGCTCAGGCTTCTCACAACCACAGGGCACCACACGGGGCTCAGGCTTCTCACAACCACAGGGCACCACACGGGGCTCAGGCTTCTCACAACCACAGGGCACCACACGGGGCTCAGGCTTCTCCCTGCTCATCACCTCTGCTCCTCCTCAGCTCTTGGATTGGCCTGATGGGTGCAGACTCCACTTACCACAGACGTAGATGCGTTTAGAGCTGCTATCAACAGCTGTTTCTGAGCCAATCTTTTCTTCAAGAATACAATAACCGTAGTTTGAATTCTGTGGCGTGTTTAGCCTGAAGAAGAAACGATTAGGATGGGGAGAAGGACATATGACAGCGGTCTTCAGATATTCGACCCGCCATCCTGTTGAAGGGGGATTGGACTTCTACAGGAATATAGAACCATTGGGGCAGTGATTCTTAAATGGGGACATGGTGGTAAGTAGAGGCACTTAGGGACTTCTTCAGGTAGAACCCCTTTCTCTGCTGAGAAGCTAATGTGCCTGCGGTAGAGTCCCACTCTCACCCATGGGAGTGTGTCTTAGTTCGTAGAAGCGTTAAGATGGAAAAATTGCGAGCTCTATCAAATTGGACTATAAATTCCACAAGATCAGCTGAACTATATTTAATTTCCTCATCTTTTTATTCCTAAGAACTAACAGGGCCTGACATGTGGCAGATGCTCAAAAATGTTTCCTGAAGTACTGTTTTATTGATGAATTAAAAAAAAAACTCAGGGAAGCAAATTTCATTTTAATATAAGTAGAATGATCTAATGAGAAGTACCACCCACGGTGGGCTGCCATGAGAGACAGTGAGTTCTCCATCTTTGGAGGAATTCAAACATAAACTGGGGATACTGTTACACAAGCTAGAGAGTTGACCCAATCCAGAAGGCTAAAAGAGTAGTAGCTCATTTGGCTCCAGGCCAAGGAAAAATGCCAGCACTTTCTATTTCATGGCCATGAAAAGATTCATTATTTGAAGGGTGTGAAAAGATACATCTTGTAATATCATCAGTTTAAACCAGGAGACCAAATCCTTGTGCCTTGCTTTCTGAGAGTTCTGTGTTAAATTTGAACCACAGTTTATTAAATCTTAAGTTTTTAACTTCTATTTATAATACTTCAGATTTTTTTTAACTAAGAATAATACTTGAACCTTTGAAAGTCTCCAAGAACATGATTTTCTTCTCTAGAGCACTATATGAATACTGATACATAGTAGCCCAGAGCTGTGGCTTACAGGTCCTGAAAACCCAATTCCTTCTACCTGCAGAAACAAAGGCCTCTAAACCCATCTCTCTGTCACACTAGTTTGGAACTCAAATTTTCAAATTAGTTTAAGAGTGGCCCACAAGAGAATCCCAACATTTCTTGAAACATTAGAAGTCCTTTAGGATTTTTCTCTCTCTTTTTTCTCCTTCTCCTCCCACTCCCCTTCATCCTTCTCCTCTTCCTCCTTCTCCTCCATCCTTCTTCTTCTTCTTCTCCTTCATCTTTTAATTCTGAATGAAGTTTATCATCCAAGGGAATGTGGTACCTTGAAAATCACTTCTTTGATATCCATGCATTCCACATTCATTTATACTGAAAATCTGTGGCCCATTAAAAGGAAGTAATAAAAGTGGTAAGCCTCCTGCCCAACCATCAGGTTTGCTGTGATAATCTTTTGGTGAAGAGCGCCACCTCTCATCGGCATGATGATGAGTTTTCCATAAAAGGTCACTGAGTATTATTATTATCATCACATGATGGCCACTGTCTCTATGTCTATCCCTAGGTATTGGCCCAGATTCCCGAGAACTAAAGAAAAATACAGAAAAAGAGGCACATTGAAAAAGCCGGGGAAGCATGGTGAGAGCAGGAAGCGTTTGCTAAGCCCAAATCAGCGAACACAGAACAAGAATGTGTTCCACAGATCAGAAGCGACAGCCTAGCAGGCTTCATCACGTGATGAAAGAGAACTCTGATGAGATGGTGCCACCTAGTGGTAGTCTCCTAATACTGCCGGCAGCGACTTGGTAAGCAGTGGGGAAATAATCGCCAAAGGAGCCTCCGATTTATTCCTTCTTGTCTTTATTGAGAAGGTGGGAATGCCCTGCTTGTTCCCACACCCTTCTCTCTCACCAACCCTGAGTGGGGCTGCAGACAGCACACATGGATCTGTTCAGCAACACTTCACTGTTTGGCTTGTTACTTCTCATTAATAACTAGATCCTCTCTGTGCGTATAAATTAGCTCAATAGCAAAGAGTCAGCAATTAACTAACATATTAATCAATCACAAAGTCACAAAGGATGATGAGAGTCTTCTTGACATTTGAAAGTTAAACTGTGGCCTTGTTCTCCCCTCAGAATTCTCTTTCCCCACCTGAAAAGAAGAAAATGCTCATCATGAACTATGAAAGGTTAAGGAAGAATGTTTTATCTGATACTGCAGCCTGCAGTTACTTACTGACAATTATTATCTGTTAAACACAATGATGTTAAGTGTGGAGTCCTACAGTGCTTTCCAGACATTCAGTCCTGAATCCCTGGGGAAGAGAAAATGAGCAGATTAAATTATCCTTACATTATTCCTTCACTTTATGGTAAAATCTATGAAGACAAACGAACTTCACAATAAAGGGAAAATCCAATAGCCCAAGTATAAAGCAACATATCCTTCAAATGCAAGGAAATCTTGTTTTACGGGTTAGAATTTTAGAATTAGAAGACACTAAAAATTAGATGGGTCAGCTTCTTTTATAGATGACCCTCCATTTATCTAACTCATATTTTTGTGATTCTGTGTTTTAACCCTGATTGCCATGTTAGGTTTTGTTACAGAACGGTCTGGCTCTATTAACAAGTCAGGCTGTAAAACACCTTCTACAATGTGTCATTTATTGGGAGAGAGTGGACCTGGGAGAGAATTAGAAACAGCTGAAGGCATATACAGGCCCATTGCTGCTTCTGTTTTAAAGGCAGTTTAAAAGCTCAAATCAAGAGAGAATAGGAAGAAAGAGCAGAACAGATGTGGCTGCTGCTGTGGCTCTGGCTGTAGACGCGCAGTGGCCTCAGAGACAGGAAGGACCATCCTGGACGTTTGACACGCTTCCTCCCCAACTCCGTGGCACCCCAGCCTCACCTGGGCATGGGAGAAGAGGGGAACAGGCGTGTTCCAATCCTGAATACTGTTGCTTCACACAAATGCCATGGCCCTTGGATGAACAGCATCTCTTCTGGCAGAAGTTGGGAACACATCTCCCAAATAGACTGTTTTTTGATTAAATTAACATTTTTTAGGCTCCTAATTTGTGCCACTCTACAAACATCCTGATAGTTCACACTTCCTTGCCTTTGGGCAAGGTGATTCTGTCCCTGAAATGGGTCTCCTTTCTACATCCCTCCGCCCTACCATCACCATTTTCTCATCGCCCTATCTAGGGGAATGTCATGCTAGCTTCCAGGTTCTGAGGATAAAAGATGGATCAGACGCAAGAATCTTCCCGTCTAGTATCACCATTACAATAGAACTGCCTGAGAAATATTCCTTGAGCTCAGAAACGTACTTCTAAAAAATTAAAGAATTCTTCTGTGGCTTCACAGTTTGCCATTTGGTTTTGCCACCCTCTAAGGTCAAGTTCACTTTGAAATGACAGAGGCAACCATCAGAAAGGAAACTTGACCTAAATTATAAGCTAAAAAATTGCCACTTCAATTAGGATGAACCAAAGACACACGAAGAACCTGAAGTATCCCTAAAGAATACTTTATGTAGTATTCCAGAATATATATATTCTATATAAGGCGAGGTGCATCATATATAGAAGAATGTTTTTGCTCAATATTCCTTTCCAGACTCTAAAATAAGATTCCTTGGCAACATGGCACCTGAGATTCACTTAGAATTTATTTAGTAGTGCGTATTCTGACATAGCCTGCATGAAGCAATCTCACCACACAGAAGACCTACGTGATCGCCATGACTCCTGCATTGCGATTCTGGGAAGTCCTAGGAGGCAGTGTGGGTACTGGAAAACGCATGAGCCATGGCGTTACAGAGTTTACATCCTGACATAGCAATTTAATAGGTGAACCACCTTGGGCAAGTTATTTAACCTTTCTGAGCCTTTTTCTACACCTGCAGAAAGCAGATAATGATACTCCGAAGGGTGGCAAGAATTTGAATATGGTAGAGCTCCTAGTAAAGGGCCTGGTACAAATGAGGTGTTCTTTGAAGAAAGGTATTATCATTGCTGTCTAAATATTCCTTGGACCCACTCCCTGACACCCTCTCACCCCCCACACTCCCACTGTCCTGTGCTTTTAGTGAGGCCAACCGCTGCAGTTTTAGCATCTGCCTTTTATCTGATTAGTTTCCTAGTATCAACGTCTGTTGCAACCACGTGCAATATTCACCCCTTGCTGTCTTTGCTGTTTGCCATTTCTCTCTCTCGTTTTCTTCTCTCTTCCATCAAACTTCCTCTACACCTCATGGCTTGAATGTTGATGTGGTTGGCTTTTTACAAATCTTATATGACACTGACGTGGCTCTATTCCTTCTGAATATCAAACCAAGAGACCATTAAGTGCCAAGTGCCATCTTAGGCCAAATCCAATTACTGTTTTGGTTTGATGGCTTTAATGCCGGATGCTGTAGGTCAACTTTTTTTTTTTTTTCCTGTTGGACATGCTTTTAACTTTTTTCTCCCTTTTAATCCTCTGAGTTCCATGCCATTCCGGACGTATAAGATTACTGGGATTTTGGCCTCTGGGATAAGTGAGGTGTTGTTGCAAAATGCACGTCTACTCTTTAACAGTTAGGAATGCACTGGAACAACCACAAGGGCACTTCCTTTAGTGAGAAGTAAAGAAAAACATTCCTAATGACTGCAAACTGCATATTATTTGAATTTTTTCCTAGTTCACTTTTAATATAACTGATTGTACATGTTATTTAACTTGGCTGCTGTTTTATGGGAGTAACCATTTTTCTTGATTTAAAAGGAAAATGCTACTGCTGAGTACATGCCGTAGTTTCATTTCTTTTTCTGTGTTTGGAGAAAGACTATGCCACCAGGTCGAGGATACCTGATGGGTCTCCAGGTAGCAGCTCCCAAAGGCAGTGGCAGGCGTCAAGGTCCTCCATGACATTCACCTGCACCCCCTGCCCGACTCCTGATGCCGCCACATTGTTGACCAGGGACAAACTGTAGCTTTGGTCACTCTAGACAGATAAAAGTTCAAGTCTATCCCATATGATAAGGATGAGGTTACAGAATAGCTAGAGATTCTTGTGCAATTATGAAAATCTGTGGTTACTGAAGATGGTCATCTGTGGAGAAGATTCGAGGGCTTATGAGAAAACTGGTGTGAGGATTATTTACTCAGATAATAATTAAACACAAAACAAAAGAGTAATGTCGTCTTTATACCTGCAGAACCCCTCCACTCTGTAATCCAGACATGCCCAGGGGTGACTCTAACCCACCTATTAGTGGCAACCAGCTTGGAGCCAAACTGCCCTCTCTCCACTTAAGTTAACTGGAAAGAAGGCGCCTCTTGCTTGGCAATGTCTTCGCCTTCACCCTCAGCCTTGGTTCACCTGCTGCTGCTCATTGGAGCGGCAAGCCCTCCCTGCCCTTTAGTCACAGGCGGGTATTACAGCGGAAGTGGCACACGTTCTGACTCCCGCCGCACTGCCACGCTGCACCACAGGCAAGACAGTGACACAACAGAACAAAATCCACCTCTTGCCCGCGAACAAACATTCCTTTTGTAATGTTCCTTCGCTCCCAGACTTAAAATCCTCCGTTTCTCTTCCCTGAGCTGAGTTGCTCTGCTTCAACCTAGTTACATCAGTGATCAAAGCCCTCCTCTAATTCCCATCATCTTTCTCGTATCCGTCAGAGCTAAGGTCGGGTGCCTTTCTACTCTATTTTAAAAAGGGATTGCCATGTGAAATTCGTTTATTTATTTTATTACCTTGCTCATTTTAATATAAACATACCATCAATTTTCTGCCGATTATAATTCATCGACAATGTGAAGAATTGTAAGCACTTTCTTTTTGGATGTGTAGACTGTGGCTTCTTAACCTCAGCACTAGCGATGTTTTGGGCCAGATAATTCTTAGTTGTGGGAGGCTGTTGTGTGCTTTGTAGGAATTTTAGTAACCGCCCTGGCCTGCGCCCACTAGATGCCCACCGCCTCCCTTGTTACAACCCAAAATGTCCCCAAATGTTGCCAAATATTCCCTGGGGGCAAAAATCACCCCAAAGTTGAGAACCACTGATATTGATCTACTATTAACCATTTTATCTATGAAAATACAACAGGCAGAAGCAATATTTCTTCCTTGGATGTTTTAAGAAAAAAAAAATAACTTGGATTTTGGTCAGACATGGTCTCTACCCTTTATTTTTTTTATTTTTACTTATTTATTTTTTTTGTGAGGAAGATCAGCCCTGAGCTAACATCCGTGCCCATCTTCCTCCACTTTATGTGGGATGCCGCCACAGCATGGCCTGACAAGAGGTGCGTCAGTGTGCGCCCGGGATCTGAACCCGGGCCGCCAGCAGCAGAGCACGAGCACTTAACCGCTACGCCAGGGGGCCGGCCCTGTCTCTACCCTTTAGACAGTTCCCAAAGCAAACTTATGAATGTTTTCTGGTCAAAATTTCTCAGCTCGATCCATTGCCATCTATTCTCCTGCCCAATTCTTTACATAAAGAACAGATTACAAAACCTGTTTCATACACAGAATTCATTTAATTTCCACAATGATAAGAAGTGGGTACTAATAGTCAGTCGGCTGGGGAGCAGCAGGGTGTCAACTGAAAGAAAGATTTGGAGGAAGACAGGCCAGACCTCCAATTCTGGCACCGCTGTCCACTGGCAACGAAAAGTGAGGCCAGTTCCTCAGCTTCTCTGCAACTCAGTGCTCTCATCTGAAACACGGGATTATTAACACCTTGGAGGGATGATGGGAGAATTAAAATGAGATGAGCTATGTAACAATATATCGCACTAGCAGAGGATCAATCAGGTACGGCTTTTATTACTGTACCACTAAGACCAGAGCTTTGTGTCCTGCACCACAGTTGCATATTGGACCAGCGTTGTCAATAGTGGCAGATTTTGCCCCCATTCTGGTCACAGATCTCTTTAAGGACCTGATAAACAGAAAAATCCTCATAAGCAAAACAACTCACAGACAATTCCAGGATATTCAGATTCCACTGAAGTGTACACTGAACCCAAGTGAAGAATCCCTGTAGTAGACATGATGAGAGCCTTCTAGTTTCATCTTCTCCAGTTGACTCAAGTAAATGGTGCCAAATTGTTTCCCTTGCCCATTCCTTTAAACTGGCACTCTTTCTGTGGAAATAAACTGATTCCTGTTTTCCCTGATGCTAGAAGGAGATGGTTGGCCAACACGTCCTTGAAATAAGTCATTGGTTTTGTAGAATACAAACAGCCTTTCCAATTTTCCTTCTTCAGAAAAAATAAAAGGTGAAGAAGGACAATCAGTGAAGAGGGGTGAGGTATCAGTATGATGCGTCACTGTATTAGCTTCCCATTGCTGCTGTGACATGCTACCACAAACTCAGTCACTTAGCACAGCACTTAGCACGGTTCTAGAGGTCGGAAGACCAAACTGGGTCTTCCCAGCCTAAAATCAAGGTGTTGGCCGGGCTGCATTCCTTTCTGGAGGCTCAAGGGGAAAATCTAATTTTCTTGCTTTTTCCAACTTGTAGAGATTGCCTGCATGCCTTGGCTCATGATCCCCTTCCATCTTCAAAGCCAGCAATTGAGTCTTGCTTACATGGCATCACTCTGACACTCTTCTTTCTCCCCCTTCCACCTAAAGGACCCTTGTGACTACATCTGGCCCATCTGGGTAATCCGGGATCATCTCCCTATCTCCCCCTTCCACCTAAAGGACCCTTGTGACTACATCTGGCCCATCTGGGTAATCCGGGATCATCTCCCTATTCTAAATTCAGCTGATTAGCAAATTTAACTCCATCTGCTACCACTCTCTTTTGCCATGTAATGTAACCTATTCACAGGTTCTGGAGATTACCACATGGACATCCTTGGGAAGCCACTACTCTACCTACTATAGTCACTTTCTTTTTTTTGTTTTTTTTTTTTTTTGCTGGGAAAGATTTGCCCTGAGCTAACATCTTTTGCCAATCTTCCTCTCTTTGTTTTTTTTTCCTCCCCAAAGCCCCAGTATATAGTTGTATATTCTAGTTGTAGGTCCTTTTAGTTCTTCTATGTGAGCCATTGCCACAGCATGGCTACTGACTGAAGAGTGGTGTGGTTCCGTGCCCGGCAACAAAACCTGGGCCACCAAAGCAGAGCGTGCCGAACTTTAACAACTAGGCCATCAGGGCTGGCTTGTCACATTCTTCTTGATAGTTTTTATGACAAGGTAGGAATAAGCCTTGTTACAAGCCCTGATGAACATTTACAGTTTAGAAAAGCAACAAGTTGGCAGTATTTTTTGAATTGTCAAAATAACAATTTATTTTTGGATAATAATATCCACGAAAAAAAATCCATATCTGTCTTTAAAATAGGGCTTCTCAAAAACTGCATATACTCAATTCATAATTTCTCAGCAACTTAACATCATCCAACTCCTGATAACTTAGACAACTGGAGAAATTCTTTACAGCTCACTACACAAAGTAAAGAGAACTCATGCATTTTGTAAAGAAAGTTGCAAATACGGGTAGCGTTACCCACAAAGACTAAATCAAGCCTGCAGGAATGAGGAAGAGCTCAAAGGAAATCAAGGCACTGATGGCAGAAGAAGGGGACAAGGCCACTCAGAAGGAAATGTAACAGGTAGCCTGTGCATTCACCATCTGGCTTGTAGGCCATTGCTTCATGGCACCCATCTCTAGAATGTTCTTCATTCTATCCTTTTGTTTACTTATTTTTGTTTTCCTCCAGGGGACTTGACTACTTTGTCTCTGATCCTTCCTTTATTTAGCACCACCTACCACCATAAAAATAGCTTCTAGTCCACCATCCTAACCATTTTTAATAGATGCCCCACTGTCCTTGGCATTCATCTGGTGCTCAGTTGTATTTAATCCTGCTGCTGCCCCACTCTCCAAAAAAACTATTTTGTGCCTTCTCTCTCCTTAACCCTCCAACGCCTCCTCCTCCATTCACAGATATTCCAGCCTCCTCTCCTCCCAGGAGCATGGTAAGATTGCACTCCACAGCCCCCCTCTGAAGTTAGGTGTGATGGTGTTACTTATTTTGGCCAATAATATGTAGCAGGAGGGTCACATACCCCTTCCAAGGGCAGGTTTTATGAGGCAGGGTGCTACTTTTCTTTTTTTCAGTCTTGGCAACAGAGGAGCATAGAGAGCCACTTCACTCCCTGGATGAGGTTAGAGCAGGGGCCCCTAGCTGACCAGCAATGGGCATTTAGCATAGAGAGAAATAAACCTTCGGTGTGTTAAACCGCTGAGTTACAGAGGTTGCTTGTTATTACAACATAATTTAGTCTAGATTTTGCTTCCTGTTTCAGTGAAAAAAGAGAAGCAGTCAGAAGATAACCTCTACAACCTCCCATGACCACATCTGCCGTTAATTAGTCACCATATTCTCTTCCTTCCTCCTGTATTACGGATGAACCTCCATATTCCTAAGGCTAATCTTTCATCTTGCACATAGGTTGCATCCTTTTTTATCTACTCAAGGCCATCATTCCAGTATTTCTCTCCTCTGTTTCTCACATCATCAATTTTCCCCTTTCTACTAGATCACCTCCTTTAGTAAATAAGCACACTATAATGTCTCCTGTTCTAAAAAAATCTCTCCTCTAGTAGCCCCACTCCATTTTAAATGAGTTGCAATACTCACTCCCATTATCTCTGGAAGCAGTGTTCTGCTCACCTCACTACAACTGAATCTGCTTTCGTCAAGGTCACCAATGACACTGAATTTGCTAAGTCTGTAGTCAAATCTCAATCCTTATCTGATGTAATATTGACTTGGCTGACCATATTCCTTCCTTCTTGAAATATTTTCTTCATTGGCTTCCAGGGCACAACTACAGCGTCTCTTAGTCCTCTTCCTACCTCACTGGCTGCTGCTTCTTGGTTTCCCAAACTCAAATGTTGGGTTGCCCCAGGACTTAGGCCTTAGACATCTTTTCTTTTTCATCCACAATTTCTCGCCAGGTGATCTCATCCAGTTTCATGGTTTTACAAACCATCTTATATGCTGAAGACACAAAATTTTTACCTTTCCTCTGATGTCAGATTTGTATCTTTCTTAGGCTTTCTAATAGGTACCCCAACATGTCCTACACTAAACTTCTGATTCCTACCCTTCCCCACAACCTGCTCTTCTTGTAGTTTTCTCCAGCTCAGTAGATAGCAACTCCATCCTTCCAGGGGGTCAGGCCAAAATTTATGGAGTTATCCTTGACTCTTCTCTTTCTCCCATATCCCATGTCCAATCTGTTACAAATCTCGTTAGCGCTACCTTCAAATTGTATCCAAATTCAATAACATCTCACCACCTCCACTGCTACCACCCTGAACCAAACCCAAGTCATCTCCCCAAACAATTATTTCAATAATCTCGGAACCGGTCTCCCTGCTTCCTCCCTGCCCCTTATAGTCTACTTCCAATGTCACTTTTTCTCCCTGAGTCCTTCAGTATGCATGTCCACTAAATGCCTTTAAAAATTTACCACTGGTTGTTGATGAAACTAAGACAGAGGGTTGAGACAGACCCTGACCAACTTTTGGGGGAGAGGATCCTTCAGCTCTTGAGGTGTGAAGGAGGTTGTGCTTCATCACGGGAGTGTCTTCACTCCCTAGCCCATGCACGGTTACTTCCAAAGTCCTTTGGCTATGGCCAGCCCCAAAGCCCTCCCAGTACTTCTGTCACTCCTAATTAATTTCTCCCTCCCAAAGTACTTTCCTTGTGCCTCTGGTAAAATGTTTATAGATTGCCTGCCTTGAAGTAGATTTCCTTATCTCTTCCCCCAATCAGGCACTGTCTTGCTGAAAGGCAAGATTTTAGTGCAATTTGACATGGCCTTCCTCCTCCTCCTCTAGACACACCGGCCCTCCGCCCCTTCCCAGAACTGCCATCCCTTTAAAAGTTTGACCGAGTTCAGTTGAGTGGAGTTCAGCAAACAAGTAGTAATGAGTGCCTAGTACTGTGTCTGCCTTGGATGGTGCAATGCCCAGGGGGCAGCTACCAAGGCCAGGAAGGTGGAGCACGGGACAGGAGGTTCTGGGAAAAACAGAGTGTGGAAGCGGAGGAGGTAAGAGGAGGAGAAAGAGAAGGGAGGGGAGAGGAAGGAGTCAGGAGGGGGAGGAGCCTAGGCGGCGGCCACGCGGCCTGCTCCAACCGCTGGGGATCTGGCCGCATGGCTGCGGCGTCCTCTGAGGCGGCCTCGGGCCGCGGGGCCGGGCACCTGCTGCGCTTCCTGCGGCTGGTGGGGCAGCTCAAGGTGAGCGGGCGGCGCGCCGGCCCGTGCGGGGCCGGGGAAGCGGCCGCGCGGGGGGAGGCAGTGGCGGCCGTGGGCCCACGAGGCTCCGGCTCCGGGCGGGGCCTCGCGCCCCTCCGCCCTCGGGGCCACGGGCTCGGGGGCCGCTCCCCGTGGAGGCGGGCCGTCTGGGCGGAGGCGGAGGGAGGGAGGCGGCGGAGGCCGTCCGGGCCCGGAGAGTCTGACCCGCGGGGACTGCGGGGTCGGGGGGCGAGCCCGGGTGGGGAGGCTCCCGGGAGCAGCCGGCGCGGAGAGGTGCGGGGCCCCCGCCGTGGCCGCAGCTGCCCGGAGCACACCCGGGCTCCCGACCCCAACGGGGCGGCTGCGAAGAGCAGAACCCGCCGGCCCCGCAGATTTTAAGTGGAGGGCTTTACATCTGTCTCACGGTGGCTTCCAGAAATAACAAGACGTTTTTTAACAGAGGATTTTTATATAGGACACGCTGGAGTTACATCATGTGCATGTCCCATCCCCCTTCGTGATTGTGCAGAATTTCTCAAGTTGAAAGCAGATGATCTGTTTCATGCCGCTATGACGACTGTTTATAAGATTCTTTAGAAATGTGGACTTAGGAGGAAAAAGTGCAGTCTCAGAAGATCACATCATGATCTGAATAAAAGGGTGACTGGTGGTAGCATGAAGCCATTAGACATGCCCTTATCCCTTCTGCTTCAGAATTTGCAAGTCTGTGTCTTGGTCAAGTTCGGTGGTCAAGTTCCCTTTCACCACAGTGTTTTCTACTTGTGTTGAATGGGGTTGTTTGAAGGCAAAAAGTCCCAACTCCTATAATTAACAAAAATAAGATGCTTTACAGTTTTGTTTTTATGTCTAAAGGACTTGTATATGTTCCATAATTTATACATCAGTTACACAGAGTAACTTGACTGTTGGCCTTTTGTATTGTATGCTTGTGGGTCTCTCTCTCTCCCTCTCTCTCTCATTCTCTGACCTCACTGGATTATTTGTTTCCAGATGTCAGTCATTTTGGTTTGTTGTTGTTAGGGCCTTCCAGTCAATTCTGACTCCTAGTGACCTGGTGTACAGCAGAGCAGAGCCCCGCCTGGTCTATTTGCCCCATCCTCGCCCCTTCTGGTGCTGTTTCAAGCAATGCTCTGCTGCTATTCACAGAGTTCTCCTGGCCATTTTTTCACAAGTGGGTGGCCAGGTCTTTCTTCTTAGTCTGTCTTAGTCCTGAAGCTCTGCTGAAACCTGTCCACCATGGGTGACCCTGCTGGTATTTGAAATGCCAGGGGCATAGCCTTGAGCATCACAGCAACGTGCAGCTGCCACAGTATGACATCCGACGGACGGGTGGTGTGGTTCCCTGACTGGGAGACGAGAATGCTGAATCTTAACCACTGAATCACCAGGGCTGGCCCCATTTTGGTTAGTTAAGCATTTTTTTTTCCTGAGGAAGATTCCCCCTGTGCTAACATCTGCTGCCAATCTTCCTCTTTTTTGGCTTGAGGAAGATTAGCCTTGAGCCAACATCTGTACCAGTCTTCCTCAATTTTGCATTTGGGACACCGCCACAGCATGGCTGGTGAGTAATGTGGGTCCGCACCAGGGATCCGAACCCGTGAACCTGGGAGTGCCGAAGCGGAGCACACGAAACTTTAACCACTCGGCCACAGGGCCGGCTCCAGCATTTTTTAATACTTATTCTGAAATCATGATCCTGCTTCTGTGCCCTATTCGCTGGACTTCTCTTGAAGAGCATAGCAGATAGTTAAAATATTTATTTTTATAAGCTTCTTTCTCGTCTCATTTTCATCAGAGAGTCCCACGGACTGGCTGGGTCTACAGAAATGTCGAGAGGCCAGAGAGTGTGTCAGATCACATGTACAGGATGGCAGTTATGGCTCTGCTGACCAAAGATGACCATCTCAACAAAGATCGGTAAGCTGATGTGCACTTTGGTGTTTGTTAGGGTCTCTGGTCTATGGGTGTGCACCACTTTCCATGACTCAGGCTTGTGTCTAACTCTATGTCAAGAAAAATTATTTGAGGCAAACCATACAGATTCAGGATGTGGGAAGGGGCACTATGTGTGTTGATTGCTTCAGTTGTAAATTGCACTTGGGGTTTTCTCTTGACAAGTGAAAAAGCCTGCCTTGGCCTCAAGGAAACTAAGTGTGGTATTAGGGTTTCCAGGGCCCTGAAGGTGAGTGTGTTATGTCTAGGATTCTATCATTGTATTAGTACACTGTGTACTTTCATCTAGCCCCCCATGTGTGAGGTGACTTTTTGGAGTGATATGTGCAAGATGTAGCTGAGAAAGAGAGAGCCTCTCCCCCTGCGGTTAATCAACAGTATTGAAAATGCTTTTTGAGCACAGGACAAAGTTTACTAGCAATATAAGACAGTAAATAAATCGCACGTGAATTACACAGGCCAAAGTTGGCTTCTATAAAAAGCACAAACTGTGTTAGAAAATTAGCAAAATATTCTAGAAGGAGAGATCACTGTTCTTGGGTGACCTTGATGGAGGGGACAGAATCTGAGATGAGCTCTCAAGGGCTGACTGGGTAGAGAAGGAGAAGGCACAGCACGCGAGAGGAGGGCGTGGAAACCACAGCTCTGATGGTAGGAAAGTAGAAGTGCATTTTGGAAATGATATGTCAGTCAGTTTGATTGCAGCAAAGGGTTCCTTAGGGGGGCTGAGGAGCCCTGTTACTCTGCAGACGGTGTGGAGCTGAGGAGGTTTTTGGCAAGCAGTACCAGATGGACATGTGTCAGCTGGAGATGAACTTAAGAGTAGCCTGAAATTTAAACGGATGAGAGAGAGACTGCAGGCAGGGACACCTCCAAGGAGACTGTCAGGACTTGTCCTGCCCTGGGAATAGTGGGAGCATGAAACAGACTGGCCCTCTGGGGCATTTATCTTGTGACCTGTCTGTGTTATTTTGACTGGGATTATCCTAATCACTAATCATTATCACTAATAATCATAGCCATTTGTTGAATGATCATGTGCCAGAAACATAAATTATCAAATTTAATTTTCATACCAACCTTATAAAGTATCATTACCTCTTTTTTACAGATGATAAAATAAAGGCTGACAAAACTGAGGATTTACAGAAATTAAGTCACTTGGCAAAGGTCACACAGCTAATAAATGCTGGTTGCTGGATTTGAACTCAGATCTGTCCAGCTCTACCTGTTTCTCTAGAGAGGGCCTCATTTTGACATTTAACTAGTACGTTGGGGAAATGGTTGTTGCTCAATTTTGTATCAGTAAGTAAATGCTATAACCAGATCATCTCCTGGCTTTGTAATCTGAAGTTATCAATCTTTTAAAGTGATATTTGAAACCATCTATTTTTTAAAAAATGCATGCTAACAATTTCCCATGCCCTCTCATGTATTGAGTTGAATAGTAACCAGCACTTTGGATTCAGAATTGTTGCAGGCTGGCAGAATATAATTGCTTCAGAAAATACTGCATTAAAATTCTCTGTGAGGGTGGAGAGAGAAAAATATATTACGTAACTTCAAAATAGTCAAGAGGAGGAACATGTAGAGAATATAATTCTGTGTAATTATTCACCATTTCTTGCCTGGTCAGATGTGTACGCCTAGCCCTGGTTCACGATATGGCAGAATGCATCGTGGGGGACATAGCACCAGCAGATAACGTCCCCAAAGAAGAAAAACATAGGCGAGAAGAGGTCAGTGTTGACTGTTGACTCCATAACAGACCACCAGAAAAAACTGTTGCTGAAACAAAGCTAAGTTTATTAGACCATTGCAGCAAGGGAGAGCACCTCCTTGACAGATCTTAATAGTGTCTCAGGAAGAGGAAGGGCAGGGGAGGTTAGTTATAGAGTTTTAGGGCCTGGAGTGGAGGATGTTTCAATGGATCTTACAAGATGGGCAACTAGTTGGGATTGCACAGAGTTCGGGACGTAACAGCTTTGGAATGGTGGGACTCGTGAGGCAAGGTCTTAAGGAGGATTGGTGCTTACTCCCTTTTGGGTGGTTTGCAGTCTTATCTTCCAAAAGTGAGGATTTGCTGGAGTAAGCAGCAGATTGGTTTTTGCTTGTTCTTGGCCTTGTTTAACACAAGAGCAGGAAAGTATACTGCTCCCAGCCTTGTGTAACACAGGGACGGGAAATTATGTTGGTTTCCATTCTCGTTAGTGTGTGGATGTAGGGAGTATGGCTTTCATTTGATCAATGGAAATAGCCAGAACTTGAAGGAATTCTCCATGCCAGGTAAGGTCTTTGGAGAGAAGTTCTATAAATCATAAGAATAATCATTATTATAATTATTATTTAGTAAACTTTAAATTAATCCTTTAATTTATTGGTTAAAAGTAAAGAAAAATATTTGTATTAGTAAGAAGTGAATCACATCAAGAAAACATTAAGTCAATGTCGATTTGGGCTCTAAACCCAGAGCCAAAGAGGAAGACATATTTGAAGCAGAGGCTGGAAAATCCAGGAAGGCTTTTTTTCTAAATGCCGAATGGCTGGTTCTCAATTCAGGGATTATTGCAAGCTATTTTTATTATAGGCCAGAGATCCTAAATTGCTAAGTGGACGGATCCTTTATCAAGATGGTTTAACAGGGCAGGTGAGCTTAAATAGCTGTTCTCAGAGCTGGAGGGAGACTGAGCTCAGCAGCCGACAGCATTTTACCCTTTAGAGGCAAGAAGATCCATGAGGAATCCCAAATTAGGATTGTTCCCATCCTGAATTATGGGAACAAGGGGATTAGTCTAAGAATGTGTTCTTCCTGCCAAAATACAGGCTGAGCATCATGATAGCTTGTAAAAAGAGAGGAAGCTAAGGAAATGTTTCTCCATAGGAGTCTAGACTGTCATGAATAAAGAATTCCTAGACTGATTGGCAGAATTAATACAACAAGAAACCAATTAGCTCAAGATTCTGAGTTATAGAAAGGAATTAGCCCTGAACCAGAAGATGTTGAGTAGTGACATATGACATAGAGTTAAAGAAGGGGAAAAAAACTCAATTATACAGCTCATTTCAGGATATATGATGGTTTTATTCAAGGGTAAATCTGGACATTGTGGAGGAGAAATCATATACTGAAGCACCAGGGGGTAATCAAAGACCTAAAGTGACACCGAGAAGAAGACAAACTGTCCCTATGCAGGTACACTGTGAATTTGAGGCTTACTCCACAGAGGAGCAAGTCAGAACCTCCTGAAGAAAAAACAGAGTCAATCGGAAGGATCTCCAACCACTGGAGATGAGAGAGAACCTACTAGTGTCCTGACAAGGCTGAGTGCTGGCTAGTGACGCCCCATGGAGGGGCATAGAGGGGACCTGAACAATCAGAGAGGGTGCTGCAGTCTTCCTGGACGCTGTCTCCTGGCCACAATGAAAAACCTTTCTGGCCTCATTAAACCTCCTGGCTGCTGCCCGCTCCTTCTGATTCACAGGAGAATAAATATCAAAATCAGAAGGAACAGGGGAAACATCTTAAAGAACCACAGGTTCTTGGATCAGAAACCAAAGGCTTGGAGAGCGCTGATCCTCCATTGCGTCTTCCTGCTGTGGTTAGGATTTGGGAACAGAGAGAAAGATCTGGGAGGTGAACAGTTCTTTATGCAAGTGGTGTTTATGAACAAGATTTGGATGTCTGAACCATGCATTAAGATAATTAAATGAGGGTTTCTTGGCTCGAGGTGAGGGCACATAATGAGAACCCAGAAGCCTCACTTGCCCAGAGGCTAGCCAACTGCATCGGAAAGGCTTTAAACTGAAGTAGGAGGGCGGAAAATTCTTGATAAACCACGCAGGCTGGTTGTTTTGGAGGAGGGTAGGTATTAAGATGAAAAGGAGAATAAGGACATAGAAGAGCAAATTTAGGGGCCAAAAGCAATACTTGTAGTCTGACCCCCTTCCTAAACAGGATAAAATAAACTTTATATTATTACTCCAGCTGATAAATGACGCCTGGTAGGGATCACCAAGAACTAGCGGGATGGAACTTGAGGCTGGAATACACCAGTGGCTGAAATACAGCAAAAGGAGAAACATTAAGTCGGAAGGCAGAGTCACGGTTTGTGTGTATCTGCGAGGGTTCCAGTGGCTAAAGAACCAAGAGGTTAAAAGGAGAAGAGCCAAACTTTATTACAGGAGTGAACATGGCAAGATGGAGAAAATGAAAAATATTGTGAACATGTTATAGAGTGCTTATCATGTGCCAGATGATGAGCGCTTTATATATATTGACTATTTAATCCTCACAACAGTCCTTTCAGGGAGGTACCAGTATCAGTCCCATTTTACAGATGAGAAACCTGAAGGACAAAGAGGTTAAGTAACTTGCTCAGGATTCCACAGCTAGTAAATGGTGAGCTGGTTTCAAACCCCATCTGAACCTGCAGCTTGTAATTAACTACTGCACTGTTCAGTCTCACCACACACCCAATGATGTGTGAATGATGAATAATGCTCTCTGGATGTTTGTCACAAAACGGACACAGGACATTTGCTGAAAGCTTCATTCAGCTCAGAACCGTAGGCAAATTCTTGACATGCTTTGCTAACAGGACAAAGCTATGGAAATTATCACTCTAAATCTATGTGTGAACAGGGCCAAACTCGGTTTAGAAGTGGGAGTGGCAGGGTCACCACCAGGAAGGGGAAGTCTGGCATCTTCAGCCATTACCCTGGACTTGAGCAAAGTCAAGAGCATTCATTTGAAAAGGTAGGCATGATTCTGCGGCACATGCTGCCAAACAAGGAATATGGATTACCTAAGAGGTCTCAAAATGCAATTCTGACTGTATAATAACAAATGATGTCGGTGAGTTTAGATCCGGAAAATCATTGCTCAATTTCAGGAAGAGAGCAACAACATATTTGTTTGTTGTCTGTTTTATTTTTAAAGAACATGGTGACTTTAGTCAACAAGAAGCATATTAGCAAGTTAGTAATTAGATGTGATCTCCAAAAAGCCAATCCAGTCTTAGGCTGCATTTATAGAAATATAGTGTCTAGCATGATGGACGCGATGATTCCATTCTGTTCCGCTAGTCAGACCACACATCAGTCACTATGTTCAGTGCTGGGAGCATCACCTTAAAGGGAATAAAATAATCGTTTGTCAAAGCAAGACTTTTATGTTTGCATTCTAAAAGTTTAGATTTTGATATACCTCTACGTATATGTTATTCAGTTCATTCTTTTCAAACAAAAGCAATGGGCAAACTTGTGTTTCTGGAATAGTGTAGAGACAGGCGATCTATTTATAAAGACATCTTTAATTTTTGAAAATGCAAAGTATTTTCTCAAGTATTTTGCTGAAATTTGTGAAAAAGAAACAAGGGAGAATGCAGGTACAAAATACCGTAAATTTCTTACCACTAAGGATGGTGTGATGCTACAAGCCATTCAGGATGATGATGTTATTGACAAGAGTGGATTGTAGACACTGGCAAATACGGTTTGCTCAGGAAGTGGTGGTATTCTGTAACATTTTTTTCATCCCAGTAATAAATATACAAAAAAAATCCATTTTTATTTTCATTGCTTTTCCCCAACTCATAATTTGACTTTATATAAGACCTTTGTCACTTTTATGTAACCACTTTCCCAAAAGTGGTTCTTACAACCATATTCTTTTCAAGGAGGCTGACCTCTGGTTAGAAGAACTGAAGCAGATTAAGAGGTGTAGGGTGAGGATGGTGAAGGAATTTGAAGCCATTGGAGAGTAAGTTGCAGACCTCATGGCCCCAAAATGTGATATTTTAGAAGGATACTGGAGCAACACAGAAATGAAGGAAGAGACGGGAGTGAGGGTGGCTCCTGGGACTTTGGAGACTAGAAACAAGTGCAGAACCCTCTCTGCTCTCTCGTTCTCTTATCTCTGCTGTTCTTTGGGTTTTGGCTCTCTCGGGCTTCTACTTGTGGCTTCTCCCTCCCAGCCTCTGCTGGACAAGTCATGCAGATGGCCCCGAGTGGCTGGTTTGAGTTACATGGTCATCCCTTGTACCTATGGCCACAGAGATTCTGGCCCAGCAGGGTCACTGCCCACCTGTATGACGTTGTGTTTGTGTGTGAGGGAAGAAAGCAAGAAGGAGGGATGGAGTTGGGCATAGTGGAAGAACTACAGAGACAATTTTCAGCTTCGTCTAAGAAAGTACTTTCTGTCCGTGGTGCCTAAAGCGCATTTGGGCAGCCTCTTGAGGTGCTAGGTTCCCACCAGTGGACCACTTATGGAGGGAGGGTGAGAAGTGTTCAGTGCTGCTGCTGACGGGTTCAGATGCTACGTGGATGGTTTGGCTAATTACCCTTTAATATGCCTTCTCAGCCTGTGAGTCTCTGAGCCTACAAAATGCTATCATGTAGTTTCCTTTACATTAGTGACAGTAACTGCCCATGTGTGTAGCGCTTTACATTTTGCAATAAAAACATTAAGAATAGAAAATGAATATAATACTGTACAAAAAATTTCTTTGACCTTTGTAATTCAGTGTTACTCTCCTATTCTCCCCACTCTCAGGTTTGTTTTGAACTCGAGTATGCTTATGATTGAAATTTATCTGGGCAACTTGCAATTCATCCACAAGATATGAAATCCTTGGCCTCGCTTCTGATATTTCTATAATTGTCTCACACCCTCCTCATTGTCCTTTTCTGTGTCTGGTGTGCTGCAGGCCACAAAATAAGTGCTCAGTGAAGCTCATATGAATAAATACACTTATTTATTTAATGTACTCAGCTGCCCCCCTTGTAAGCCATAAATATTGTCCAATATTCTGCTGTCCCTTTGGGAGTTATTTGTAAGAGTTTGAGCCCATTATTTAGTTTTTGTAGATGAGTTGTTAACTTAGATAAATGGGAACATGATTAAAATAACGGTTTGATATTTTAGGAAGCTATGAAGCAGTTAACCCAGCTCCTCCCGGAAGATCTCAGAAAGGAGCTCTATGAACTTTGGGAAGTAAGTATGTATGATGGATTGCTTTTTATTTATTGTAACTGAATTTAGATAGCTCATCAGTGTTTTAGTTGACTTAGATTCTCTTAACAAGCTCTCTCTAACTTAATACTCTCTGGTCTGTGTCTGTTTCTTACCTCCCAGCTGCTGCAGGAATTTCTCATGGTTAAGAGAAATTTTTCTTCCCTCCAATGTTCCTGTTTTCCTTGTCACCCTCATGCCTGGTACGGATCTTGACTCATAGCCCCTGGATTTCCCGATGCATTGCTCTCACCCCCCATCCTGCCAGCCCCACACCCACCCACCCTCTTCTGGTCCTTGAAAAGAACACAGGCTTTGGGGTAGTTCAGAGCGGGGCTTGACTTCCCCTTCACGCCTTCCTGGCGCGGTGACCTTGGGCACATTGCCCTCTCTGAGTCTGTTGCCCATCAATGAACCGTGAAGTGTTGTTAGGGCTGAGTGAGGTCAAGGTGAAGTGCTGCCATGGTGCCTGGCACAGAACAGGCCCTCGGTCAGTGCTCACTCCCTCCCAGGGCTGCTGAGAGCAAGGGCTGCCAGGCAGGTGGGCTGGAGGGAAGGGGCAGGAAGAGTGGAAAGAGCGAGGAGAGCCGTTGTGCCCCCAGTGCTGCCCCTGCTAATGCAGTAAAACAACAGAGAAACCCCTGCCCACTGCAGTTTCTCAGTTCCCTCTGGTCCACGCTGGCCCTTCCTTGTTTGAACCCGAGACCCACTCCTTACTCTCAGACCTGCCTCTCACTCTCACTTTCCACGTTTCCTTCAAAGCCCTGCTCCCCCCTCCTGCTTCAGAGCCTGGTCTTCTGCCTTTTCTTTCACATCCTAGGCCCCCACCCTGCCTTGCTCTCCCCTGAGCCTCAAAGCTGGTGGAGTTCCCTTCCCACTGCCTCGGGAGCCCGGTCAGGTCCTACCTTGACTTGGGAAGACGGGAACAGGGTGGGAAATGCCCAGGCTTTAAACCCTGAACAGAGGTTTCTCCTAGAAATGCCATTTTACTCAGTGGTCAGATTCTGGAGTGTGCTATCATTTCTGTGGTTTAGCTGGATTGTGGGAGGAAATAACCTTTTATTTTAAGGCAGTAAGTGTGATGCAGAGAGCAGGGGCTTGCAGCCAGGGAGACCCGGATTTGAATCCCACCTCCTGGCTCCATGCGCTTGGGTGAGTTACTTGGCTCTAGTCACTGTCTTTCTCCTCTAGAAAATGAGAAGAATACAGCTGCACACGCCCTCAGCCACAGTTAGGAAATTTACTAAGTTCAGAGAGCTGGTTTTGAAAAAACCTGACCTCACCTGAACTCATTCAGCAGCAAAATCTTACCTGAATCAACATGATTCAGAGTCCCGACTCATCCCCTTGGTGTGAAAATTAATATGCTTTGATGTAGAAATATTCATCTGTTTGGTAACCAAGTCTGCCCCAGACCCCACTAGAGGTTGTTTGTTCTATATACTATATGTACCATATTTTTTTGTAAAATAAAGAAAATGCCAAAAACTGAAAGAGTTCTGGCCTTAGGATTTAAGATGCGAGATCATGAGCCTTTAATTACCTACCTTGTCAAATAATTGTGAAAATTAAATCTGCTCAAGTATTCCAGGTATGGAGCCAGAGCCTGGCTCAGGTGGTTATCTGTTACCAGGTATAATAGGGTTTCTTTAGGAAAAAGAGTCTCTTGTTCCAAAGTATGTCTTTTTTTTTTTATAATTTTTTACTTATTTATTTTTTCCCCCAAAGCCCCAGTAGGTAGTTGTATGTCATAGCTGCACATCCTTCTAGTTGCCGTATGTGGGACACGGCCTCAGCATAGCTGGAGAAGCGGTGCGTCGGTGTGCGCCAGGCATCGAACCCAGGCCGCCAGCAGCGGAGCGCGCACACTTAACCGCTAAGCCACGGGGCCGGCCCCAAAGTATGTACTTTTAAGTGAACTTTTGGAACACTATGAATTGGGGAATAATGGAGTGGAGTTGGGTTGCATTTCATACATAAAAAGACAAAACTGGCCCCTGCGCTTATGAAACTAATCTCATGTATTCTTTCTTAAAGAGGAAAGGCCCCATAATTTGAAAACCTTTTACAAGAATTTGTACTCTTGTACCTCCTAATTATTATAAACACACTGGTGGCATCTGTTAAATTATTTTCTTAGCTAGCCATCAACAATTGGCTAAATAAAGCTTACTGCAAAATTTACTTTAGTTAAAACAATATCTTCCAAATGAGAACACTACAACAGTCACTTAGGAAGACTTTGGATTTGGCAAAATATAAAACACAGAGCATTAAATAACTTGATAACCCCCAAACAGGTAACAATTTTATGATCTTCTAAAAGTCACTGGTTGAATTAATTAAGCTGTTAAAGAAGATCTCAGGACAGGTCCACAGTGGCCACCCTGGAACATGACATCCTCCTTTAGAATTGTTGCATCCGGGCCAACCAGCAACTTAAAAGAAGACTGCCAGGAGTTAAATTTCTTTATCGCTAATACTGTGGGATGTTGGTGACTGATGGGGAGGAGAAAAATTGTGAGCCTTTTAACTTTCTGACATGAACCTCATCTTTGCATGCTATGAAAGGGTTAGGGAACTCTTTTTTGTTTTTCCATTAAGGGTCAGAGAGGGATAAATGAGGACCATAGACATAAGCAGCAACACGTTTTCCAGACAGAACTATAGAAATTTATTCATAGAAAATATTATTCGTAGCTCTGAAACTCTCCGTAACCAAGTCACACACCCCTGGGGATGAAGTAACTGCTCCAGGTCAGTAGGGCGAGGTCGCGAGGGCCCTAGAGGCACAGACTGAGAGTACCATTCAAGTCTCAGTGCGTATTCTTGAGCGGAGAGTAGAAGTGTGTGTGTGTGTGTGCACATCATGCACTGGTGGGTGCAAGTATACTTAAGCTTATCTGGAAATCATTCAATTAAAGGGGGAAGACGTACATCCCTAATCTAGTATTATCTTGTAAAGAGAGTTCTGGACATGAGAATTCTCTCTAATTTCTTTGACCATTTCTCCCCATCCTGTGCCTATTAAATTCTGTTATTTCAAGAACTAGGGTATCACTCTCTTTCTATACACAATACATGTTTTTCATAGCCTGCAGAATCTTCTGACAAAAAAGCTTAGCTCTAGGTGGTACCTAAGAAGAAAATATTGCTCGTGCACTCCCTCTCTCTCTGATACGGGTTGAATTGTGTCCCCCGAAGATTCATATGTACCTCCGAATAAGGCCTTACTTGGAGATAGGAGTTTTACAGAGGTAATCAAGTTAAACTGAGGTCATCATGGTGAGCCCTAATCCAATATGACTGGTGTCCTTATAAGAAGAGGAGTTAGGACAAAGAAACACACATATTGTGAAAATGCCGTGTAAATATGAAGATGGCCATCTGTAAATCGAAGGGGGAGGCCTGGAGCAGATCCTTCCCTCAAAGCCCTCAGAAGGAGCCAATCCTGCCAATACCTTGATTTCCAGCTTCTAGACTCCAGGAGAATGAGACAGTAAATTTCTGTTGCTTAAGCCACCCAGTTTGTGGTACTTTTTACAGCAGCTCTAGCAAACTAATTCTCTGTGTGTGTGTGTGTGTGTCTCTCTCTCTCTTCTCTCTCTGATACCTTCGGTACTGTGCAGTGGCTACTTTCTTGCAGTCTTACCTATTTTTTAATTATCTTTGTATTCTGTCACTTTTGCTCTTCACTGTATCTGTTAGAATTTTGTAAAGTTAAAACAGAAAGAAAACCCATTTCCAACTCCTTTATTTTATGGATGAGAAGACTGAGAAGCCTGACCTTGCCCAAGGTCTCTTAGCCAGTGGGTAACTGTGATATTGTGATTTATAAGAAATATATATATTGGGTCATTCAGATGACCAAAATATATTTCTTAGATATCATCCACGGTTCCTGGCTCACAGCTCCCAAAACCCTTGGAATTTCCTAAGTGCTGAGAGTGATACAGGTGTCTTTGTTATGTTAATGAAAGTGACTTTTGGACCCCCGAGTGAGGCTGATTGCCAGGAGAACCAACCATGTGATCTGAGGATTGGAACTTGTAGTCCACCCCCTGATTTCCAGGGAGGGGAGAGGGGGATTGAGGTTAAAGCAGTCACCAGTGGCCAACGACTTAGTCAATCATGACTTCGTAATGACGCCTCCATAAAAACCCAAAAAGACAGCTCCTTTTTTTTGGAGAACTTCCATGTTGGGGAACCAGAACAGTTCCATCTGCTACCATGCCAGGCCTCAAACTCCGGAAGACAGAAGCACTTTTGTTTGGGACCTCGCCCTGTGTACCTCTTCCTCTAGCTTTTGATTTGTATCCTTTAATAGCCTTTGTAATAAATCGGTAACCTAGTGAGTAAACGGGTTTTCTTGAGTTCTTTGAGCTGCTCTACCAAATTAATCGAACCCAAGGAGGGGGTCATGGGAACTTCCAGTTTGTAGCCAGTTGGTCAGAACTACAGGTGACAACCTGGGCTTGTGACTGACCTCTGAACTGGAGGCGGTCTTGTGGGACTGAGCCCTTTACCTGCGGGGTCTGATGCTGTCTCTGGGTAGATAGAGTCAGAAGTGAGTTGAATTATAGGTCCCCCTGCTGGCGTCCGCGAACTACTTGCTGGTGTGGGGAAGCCTCCACACACACGTTTGAATTGGGTCCAGGAGCCCTTTTGCAGAGACAAAGCTCGGCCACAAGCCTACCTCCTGGCTCAGCATTTTCCTTATGTTATTAAGCTATATGTTGTTAATTGAATAAACGTTTATAGTTCTTTTGTATTCAGGACATCATGGCACTAATTACTAGTAAGAGATTCTCTTGGCTTCCTAGGGCTGCTGTAACAAATTACCGCAAACTTGGATCGCTTAAAACAACAAATTTATTGTCTCACAATTCTGGAGGCAGGAGGTCCAAAATCAAGGTGTTGGCAGGGCCATGCTCTCTGAAGGGTCTCGGGAAGGATCCTTCCTTGCCTCTCCCTAGCTGCTGGTGAATGCCTCGTCTAGCTCTGGCTTTCCTTGTCTTATGGACACATCGCTCCAATCTCTGCCTCCTTGGTCAGATGGTGTCCTCCCTGTGTCTGTATCTGTGCTCAGATTCCTCTCTACTTATAAGGACACCAGTCATTGCATTTGGGTCCATCCTAATCCAGTATGACTTTATCTTAATTTGATTACACACGCAAAGACCTTATTTCCAAATAAGGCCACATTCATAGTTTCCAGGTAGACATGAATTTTTGGGGAACACTATTCAACCCAGTACACAAACTCTTGTATTAACTTAAGCATTTTCATAATTCATGTCCAGTATTAGTACATGGGCTTCGATATCAGATTTCCAGGGTTCAAATACTGGCTCCTCTGTTTACTAGCTATGTGATCTTGGACAACTTACTGAATCTCTCTGTGCCTTAATTTCCTCATCTATAAAGTGGCAATAACAATAGTATACCTATCTTATAGGTCGTATGCCAATATAATCAATATGTGTAAAGCACTTAGAATATTGCCAGACACATAGGAAGCTCTGTTTTTCCTCTGTCTCCGGTCAATGTGTTCTGATTTTGGTTTAAGAAAATATGGTCATTCTGTACTCAGGGAACTTAGAATAGTACTAGTTACACAGAAAATGCCAGTTGATTGATTTCTGAAATGTTAATCACAGCTATTCACCATGATAAGTAGCTATCATTCCAGAGGGTCACATCTGTTTAAAGCAGTTAAACGTCCTTGATTATAATTTTTCTTTCACCACAGAAGTGTGAAATCAAATTTCAGCAAGCCAAGAGAAAACATTTTCATTTTTTCCTCAAAGTATCACAGAACGATGTCCGCCCTACCTGATTTTGCTTTAAAGAGATATCCCTTGGAATCCCAAGGCATAGCAGGAGACTGAAGCCTCGCACACGCGGCACACACCGCCCATTTTCTCTCCAGTGTCTGAAGTTCAATCCATTGGAGATACACTTGGGTTAACAAGTATCCTTTTTAAAATGTCTCCTTGTCCTATCCTTTGAAGTACAGGTGCAGTATTTTGTTGGAGAGTTTGATGTAGAGCACATGACGATCCTGGGTTCTGGAGGGAGAGTCACTATGAGGTGGGAGAGTGGAAGATGCACAAGATAAACTTCATATATATCAACACATGAGTCAGGGCCAACCTTTCTCCAAGGGGGAGGGAGGAAACATTGGATCTTCTTCTCTTTCCTCCCCTTTGCTTCCCTTCTAGTCTCAGGACCTAGAACTATATCTCTTTCCTGCCTGAACTGTGGAATCTGATGCTGTCCATCTGATGCTTTCCTTCTGTTCTCTACAAAACCCCGTTCTGAGTCATTGCAGTTAGTTGTCTTCTCCAGTCCCACCTGAAGGCTGCAGAGTGCTGATGTAGGGACCCTCCTGTCCCCGCCTTAGGGACTGGAGTCACTACCCCGCAAGGCCTCTAGGCGCTAGTGAGCCTCGGGGCTGCCAGCACCTCCTCAGTGGCACCCAGTCACCTCTGTCTCTGGCCCCACGTCAGCTGTCCATCCTCTCTACAAACACCTACTTTGCCACTTCTCCCCCAACTTGATAGCAAATGATTTCTTCTCCTTCACTGAGAAAATAGGGGCTTTCAGATGGGAACTTTTTCAGCTTTTTGTAAGCCTTGTAAATGTGTTCACACACCTTGTGTTGAAATAAACCTCCTGGATGCCATGTTTCCCTACTTCCTTAGGACCAAATAGGTAAGGCATTGTCTCCACCCCCTGACCCTGCTTCCTCACAGCCCACTGCAGTGTGACTTAGCCCCACCACCCACTGCTCTTGCTAAGGTCACTGACGGCCTCTGCATGGCTCCATCCAGCAAGTCCTTCTCTGCCCGTGTGCCACCTGACACCTTGCTGCATAGATGTTGCCACTCATTACTGAAGTCCTCCCATCCCTCAGGTCTGTGACATGAGTGCTCCCTCCTGATTTTGTGTGTACCTTTCTGGCTGTTCTTCCTGAGTTTCTTCAAGTGCTCGTCTCCTTTGGCCCGTCTCTTCAGAGCCTGTGTTCCTTCCCAGGGCTGTCTCCTGGGCCTCCTCCTCTTCTCTGCACACTCCTCCCAGGCTTCGGTGATCACGTGCTGCTTATTCCATATATCCTCCTGAAAAATCTTCCTCCTGAGCTCCAGGCTCATAAACCCAACAGCCTAATGGACAGCTCCACCTCAATATGCAACTCAGCAGGTTCAAGAGCATACTCATTATCTTCAGCCATTTTTATTATTTTTAAAACCTTTTTATTGAAAAATAAAACACAGAAAACCACACAAAACCCAGTGTACAGCCTAATGAGTTATTAGAAGGATAACATCCTTGTAACTACCGTCCACATCAAGAGCTGGAACTTTGCCATTCACCCCAGAAGCCCTTTCCTGTGCCCTGACCAAACACAACCCCTCCCTTCCTCCAAAAGTAACCACTGCCCTGGTTTTCATAGTGATCACTTGAATTTCTTGATGGTTTTATCACCCAAGTGTTCATCTCTGGATATTTTAGCTTAATCTTGCCCATTTTTTAAAGCTTAATATGTCTTTTAAATCTCCTTTAGCGCCCCACCCCCCTACTCTTCTCTTTTTCTTACAAGTTGTCTGTTGGAGAGTCCAGACCATTTGGCCTGTAGAGTTTCCCGTGGTCTGGGTCTGGCCAGCTGCACACGCACGAT
This sequence comes from Ceratotherium simum simum, assembly GCF_057802395.1. Classification (NCBI taxonomy): domain Eukaryota; kingdom Metazoa; phylum Chordata; class Mammalia; order Perissodactyla; family Rhinocerotidae; genus Ceratotherium; species Ceratotherium simum. The sequence continues at coordinate 45,390,495 of NC_141918.1, read as the reverse complement.
GCAGTTCAGCTTCCTCTGTCCTGTTTTCTGCAGATTGGCAGCTGGGTCCAGCGGCTGGCTCGGCCTCAGATCGGATCCTTTCATCAAAACTGTAGGTGGTGTTGGGTTCTTCATCATGAGGCACATAATGTCTGGGTTCTCTTGATGCTTATATCCCTTAATCCTTTGGGCTTGCAGAATAGCAATATATTAATGTTTTTATTTTGTTTTCATTTAGTAGCTAAAATAATTTTATTACCAGATGCTTCTTCCTCACCTGCTCTTTGGTTGCAGTTCCTGTGGGAAAGGTGGGATTTCAAATGTCTGACTTTGGCTGCTTCCTGGATAGCAGGAATGGCTGGGTATTCCAGCCTTACTCACCTTGAACCTGTTTTGACTTTTGTTTATTTTTTTATTTATTTTATTTTTCCCCCCAAAGCCCCAGTAGATAGTTGTATGTCATAGCTGCACATCCTTCTAGTTGCTGCATGTGGGACTCGGCCTCAGGACGGACGGAGAAGTGGTGCCTTGATGTGCACCCGGGATCCGAACCCGGGCCACCAGCATTGCAGAGCGCGCACTTAACCACCAAGCCACAGGGCCGGCCCGACTTTTGTTTATTTTTAAACAGGAAATGTTCTTTGAAGACCACAATATGGATACTAGGGGTGCTCACTGATAGCGAGTTGGTTATTGTTTCTATGATTTTTAGTAGACAGAGCTAGAACATATTTGTGTGTGTGTGTGTATATATATATATATATATATATATATATATACACATTTCCAATTCAGATCCAGTACTGCACGGCTTTTATTTAACTTTTTCTATTCTAGGTCATATTCTATACCAGGAACCCTGGTTATGTAGGCTTTATCCTTCTTTACACAGGTACGCATCTCAGAGTAACAATTGTATATACCACCATCGTCAATTCTGATTACTGAAAACAGTTTAAAAAATTGTTTTGCCTGTGCTATCTCCTTTCTCCCCCTATTTTTAAAATAGTTGTACTGTATCTATACTGTCAAAACATTTAACCATTACATGCTGTGACCTCTCTCTTTTGAACCTCATTTAATCTTAGTTCTACAGTAATTGCCTAGTTGATGCTCACCACCGGTCCTGATGTCAGTCTCTCCCCAGTCACTTGGGTTGTCTGAAACTTGTTCTCTAGTAGGTTCTTCAAGACAATATTCCCTAAATCTTGCATGTTTATAATAGTTCCCCTGTGTTCTTTATACTTAAATGTCAGTTTCGCTTGCTGTGAAATCCTTGGCTTCTCGTTTCTTTCCTTGAATATCTTAAATATGTTATTCCCATTTTCTTCCGTCATAAAGCATTGCTGTCAATATCTGATCATAATTTTATTTTCCTTATATGTCAGATGCTCTTTCTTTTGCATAGGTGTCCAAAGGATTTTTTTTTCTTTTAAATCTATTAGTTTTATTAGAATGTGTCTTGTTTTTGGTCATTCTGGGTTAATATCCTAAGATACTTATTGTGCATTTTCAATATATACTGAAAAAAATTTTTTTTTAATTTTTTAATTTCAAGAAAATTTTCTTTTTTTTAATTTATTTTTTACTTTTCACTGGGGTAACATTGATTTATAACATTATATAAATTTTAGGTGTACATCATTACATTTCTACTTCTGTATAGACTACATCGTGTTCACCACCAAAAGTCTAGTTTCCATCCATCACTGTTTTGTGCCCCTTTACCCCTTTCACCCTCCTCCCACTCCCTTCCCCTCATGGTAACCACCAATCTGTTCTCTGTATCCATGTGTTTGTTTGTTTATCTTCCACATATGAGTGAAATCATACAGTATTTATCTTTCTCTGTCTGACTTATTTTGCTGAGCGTAATACCCTCAGGGTCCATCCACGTTGTCAAAAATGGCAAGATTTCATCTTTCTTATGGCTGAGTAGCATTCCATTGTGTGTATATACCACATCTTCTTTATCCATTCATCCATTGATGGGCTCTTAGGTTGTTTCCAAGTTTTGGCTATTGTGAATAATGCTGCAGTGAACATAGGGGTGCATATATCTTTTTGAATTTGTGTTTTGGTGTTCTTTGGATAAATAACCAGAAGTGGAATTGCTAGATCATATGGTAGTTCTATTTTTAATTTTTGTGTGTGTGTGTGTGAGGAAGAATAGCCCTGAGCTAACATCTGTTGCCAATCCTCCTCTTTTTGCTGAGGAAGATTGGCCCTGGGCTAACATCTGTGCCCGTCTTCCTCTACTTTGTATGGGATGCCACCATAGCACGGCTTGATAAGTGGTGCATTGATCCATGCTTGGGATCTGAACCCGCGAACCCTGGGACGACAAAGTGGAGCACATGAACTTAACTGCTACACCACCAGGCTGGCCCTTAGTTTTAATTTTTTGAGGGATCTCCATACTGTTTTCCATAGTGGCTGCACCAATTTACGTTCCCACCAGCAGTGTTACAAGGGTTCCCTTTTCTCCACATCTTCGCCAACACTTGTTATTTCTTGTCTTTTTAATAATAGCCATTCTGATGGGAGTGAGATGATGTCTCATTTTAGTTTTGATTTGCATTTCCCTAACAATTAGTGATGTTGAACATCTTTCAAGAAAATTTTCTTGAATATAATTTTTCCTTTTGCTTTTGTTTTCTTTTTTTTCCCCAAGACTCTTATATATCTCTATGTTGATTCTTCTTTGCCTATCTTCAATATTTGTCACCTTCTCTCAAATCCTTTATATCTTCTTCATTTCTTTTTGACTTTTAAACTTAACCTCCTTTTCAATTTCTATTTCTCTTAAGGCATTATTCATCATGTTTAGTTACCCTCTGTTTCTTATTGCTTAGCTTTCATTTCTAAAATGACTTTTTCTTTTATTTCTAATTCTTTGTATATTGTTCTTTCGTGTCTTATCATTTTCTTGATATCTTTCAGTTCTTTTTGAAATAGTTTGTTGTAGATTTGGTTCTTTTTAAAAAAATTTGACAGTGTCTTTCTGATGTGAGTTGTTTGTAGAGATCTTTTCCTTATTCTCTTTATCTTATGGTAAATTTGTATGGATCTGACCTCTGTACTTTTTCTGTTGCTCATTTTGATTTGCAGTTAGTTTTGCTGAACTTTTGGAAGGAAACTTGGTTCAGATAGCTTTAACTTTACAGAGCTTCCTCTTCTGTTTTTTTTTTTAATGTAGTATTAAAAAAATATGGCGGCTTGTTTTCAGAGATTTCCTGGCTTCTTTCCCCTTCCCCACTTCTTTTTTTCCCCCTATTTTTTTGTGAGGAGATCAGCCCTGTGCTAACATCTGCCAATCCTCCTCTATTTTTGCTGAGGAAGACTGGCCCTGGGCTAACATCTGTGCCCATCTTCCTCCACTTTATATGGGACGCTGCCACAGCATGGCTTGCCAAGCAGTGCGTTGGCACGCCCAGGATCCGAACTGGTGAACCCTGGGCTGCCGCAGCAGCGGAGCACACACACTTAACTGCTTGCGCCACCAGGCTGGCCCCTCCCCTTCCCCACTTTTTTTTTTTTTAAATAATTTTATTTATTTATTTACTTTTTCCGCCAAAGCCCCAGTAGATAGTTGTATGTCATAGCTGCACATCTTTCCAGTTGCTGTATGGGGGACGCAGCCTCAGCGTGGCCGGAGAAGCGGTGCGTCGGTGCACGCCCGGGATCTGAACCCAGGCCGCCAGCAGTGGAGCGCACGCATTTAACCGCAAAGCCATGGCGCCGGCCCTCCCCTTCCCCACTTTTATCTGGACTTTTTCTTTTCCTCATCTGTTATCCTTATCCCACTTAATTTTGATTCCACTCCCAGTAGTTTCTCCTCGTGTGGGGCCCTGTCCTGGAAGGCAACCCCAGGAGGTTAGAATGGTGAATTCACCAGGGCTGGGGTTGTATCATCTGCTATTGGAGCAGACAAGATCTTTCCTGGTGTTGGCCTCTGTTAAAATTTGAGAATTCTATGAGCACCCGTTGGCTATTTTGAGATTCTCCTATTCTCGGGTCCATCAGACACCCTGTTGCTCCAGACAGACGCTGATCGCATGCAGGCCTTATGGCTGGCGGTGATTTGCCCCCACTCGTGTCTATTTTGCGGCTCATGGTAATGTTATGTTCCTCAGTTCTGTTATAAATGTCATCCATGAGGTTTCAGTTTTGCTGTTTCTCTGCTCTGTCAGTTTTTTGGTCTATTTCTTCTCTTTGGTTCCCTCTTTTGTTACCCAAGCCAGAAACTAGGAGGTCATTTTCAGCTCTCTCTTTCATTCACTTTTACATTTTGGTTCACTTTTTCATCCTTAACATTTCTCAAATCTGCCCACTTCTCCCCATCTTCATTGCCGTGATATTAGGCCAGACCAGATTCTCATAACTTCTTTCTTAGTGCTGTACAAAGTCTCAGAACCTGATTTTTCTGCTTCCAGTCTAACCATTTTCCACACTGGAGCTAGAATGATCTTTTTAAAATGCAAATCTGATCATGACCCTTCTTGCTTGAAACCTTTCAGTGATGTCCAGTAGCTGCAGGGTGAGCTGAGACCCCTTAGCATAAACCACAGGGCCTCTCAGGGGCTGGCTCTTCCTCCATCATCAGCCTCTTCTGTCTCCTCTTCCTTCTTGCAATTCTCCATCCTGTCTTGCAGGAACTACTTGCAGCGAGTTCCCCAAGGGTGCCATGGTTCCTTGTCGCCTCTAGAGCTTTGTCTGCAGTATTCTTCCTGCCTGGCCTCCTTGTTGGAAAGTGAAATTGGGGAACGCCTGAACCATTATTTTTTGAGAGAAAACACAATTTATATTTTTAAAAGGAATGTGTAATTCACCAGAGTTTATTACAAAATGTGCCATATTTCCTAATGCTCTTGAAACCTTTTTTATCACTTTTCACAGAGAAAAATTCTGGACCCCTATGCTTGGAGTATTCCATTTCTTTTTTGTTAAATAATGAACTTATTAAATATAAATATATAACTATAAATGTGAATAAACATTTAAATAAAATGAGATTATTTTTAAGTTCCTTTGAAATAAAACAAAATCTATTTGGTTTTATATTAGAATGATTTCCCTGTACAATTTAAAGCTCTATCAAAATCCAAATAGCTGCCTTTATAACAATAAGGCATCTAATAAAAACCAAGATACCTTCAGTGATTCACATCACGTCAGCCTGCCAAGGAAGCATGACAAGTTCATTACCTGAACACATCTGGGGTGGAATTACAAATGAGAACTTTGCAAGGAAGCCAGTTGGGAACACTGTGGTCTGAATAGAAGAATGAGTCTAGATGGTATTATTGGGACTTGTGGTTGTATGATGCGTGTCATGCTCTAAGAAGCAGACCTCCTCGAGTTTCTTGTTTCAGGTCTGTGCTGAGGAGGGAGGGACAAATGGGAAGAGGAAAGGTAAAAAGCTGCTCCCCGTCCACCAGCTTCACCATGTCCCTGCCACCAACATGTGCACACACACCAGTGCATGTAAAATTCACAGATCCTGACTGTATCCTCAAGAGTCAACCTGGAGGGACCTGGTTAAATCTTCCTATTGGGAAAGCGAGGACAGAGATTCCCAGTGTAAAATGGCAACCAAAATTAAAATGAGGAAGCTAGCAATTCACTTAAAAAGGAAAAGGAGGGGCTGGCCCGGTGGTGTAGTGGTTAAGTTCTCACGCTCCGCTTTGGCAGCCTGGGGTTTGCAGGTTCGGATCCCTGGCGCGGACCTACACACCACTCATAGAGCCATGCTGTGGCAATGTCCCACATACAAAAATAGAGGAAGATTGGCACAGACGTTAGCTCAGGGCCTATATTCCTCACCAAAAAAAAAAAAAAAAAGGAAACCTGACGTTAAATGGAGAAGGAAATAATTTGAGAAGAATAAGTTAAATATTAGCTTGAAGTTAAAAAGGCCTAAACCACTCAGGTGGATTAAAGAATAATGATCTTGAAGACAAGATGCTAAACAGGAAGAAAAATGCTTGGAAGTGTCAACATGAACAAATGAGACTTCAAGGCATCTGGGGGAATGTATGAGATTGTGGGCACATCCTTCTTGCCTGGAGCTCTGGTGTTAAACTGTGAGATTACAGGCGAAGCATCTCTGTGAAGGGTTTGTATACAGGGGAGAAATGTGGCCAGTACAGAATGTGCTTTTAGCTGTCACTCTGATTTCACGCACCAGACTCAGTTTTCCTGAATACCCTATCATGCAGCCTTCCTCATGCTGCTTTACTTGTCCCTTTACTTAGGAGTACGAGACCCAATCTAGTGCAGAAGCCAGATTTGTGAAGCAGCTGGACCAATGTGAGATGATTCTTCAGGCATCTGAATATGAAGACCTTGAGAACAAGCCTGGGAGACTGCAGGACTTCTATGATTCCACAGCAGGTACTCAATGCTACTTTCAACAAGCGGCCGTTTTAGTTGGACTTACTCCTAGTGTAGAAACAAACGTGTATTAGTGAAATCCACCGTTGTTACCCTCTTCTGACCCTTTCATATGGAGCATCTAAAAACAAAATGGTGGGATTTGTGGTGAGAGGCAGCCTGGTGCATGAGAGCATTGCCGTCCTGGAGTTGGAGCACCAGGTTGACATTCTGCCTCTGCCACCTGCTCGCAGTGTGCACCTGGGCAGTCAGTCTCCTGACCTCTCGGAATCTGTGTCCTCCCTGAAACATGGAAATCTTAATACTCATCCTACTTAAGTCATGGGTTGGTTTTAAGATTCGAGAGGGATGATGTATGTGAAAGTGCTTTGTAGTCTGTAAGTGCTTTATAGATGTAAGGTCATGTGAGATGGAGGTAGAAGTAGAGGTTTAAGAAAGGAAAACCCCAAACGGCCGAAGTCACCCTCATTACAGCACTTCATAGCACAGACCTGGAGTCACACTGCTTGGGTTTGGATCCTGGTTCCACCACATAACAATCTGTGTAACCCCCAGTAAATTACTCAACCTCTCTAGGCTTTAGTCTCCTTATCTTTAAAATGAGGATAATTACAGAATCTGCTTTATAGAGTTGTTTGAGGATGTAGTGGGCCAATTCATGTGAAGTGCTCAGAATAACACCTGGCAGTAAGCCTTACCCAGCTTCATTTTGATATAGTTTCTAGATTGAGGAGCTAAGTAGACTGTATCAGTGATGGCTGCTGTTCATGTTGCTCCTTGGAATAAAACTCCATCTCTCTTGGCTAGGGGCTCTTCAGGTTCAGCTCAGCCTCTGTCTCCCCTGAGAGAGCTGTTAGAGATAGCCTTTCCGGGGCCTCTCAGGACCCTCAAGCGGCCTTACCAAATGGAGGAAGGTCCCAGCTCACAGACAATGCTCCAAAATATGATTTGCACTATAATGAAGTTGATTCAATTTTCCTTCTCTCTTTTCCAGCGGCACTACCTCTGCTCTAGACAAGGCCTCCATTATTTCTGTGTCGGACTGCTGTTATAACCTCCTAACTTAACCTGCCAGGCTGGCTAGTTCATCTTGCACGTCTCATTTCTTTCTTTCTTTGTAGATATAGGTATCATCACATCTGTGTTTTAAAAACTTTTATGGCTTTCCTCTTTCTGAAAAATAAAATCCTGACACTTTGGAGTGGCCTGAAAAATCTCTGCAGTCTAAGGCCACTCATCTTTCTGGTCTGCTTTCCTAATCCTCTTTGTCCAAATTAAGTGTTCTTTGGTCTAGAGCTCACCATACTGCTGTTACTGTCTGACTTGCATTCTGCTTAGTGATGTTCCTCTCTAATGGGTCCTCTTCCCAAAACCCCATATGCTCACCCTACCCCATAGTAAGCCATTTGAGGGCCAAGACCAGCTTTGTCTCATCCATCTTTGATAGGTATAGGCAGTGCTCAAAAATGTTGGATGTTAGTTAATTAGAATAACATTATAAATCAGCAAACTATGGCCCATCAGCCAAGTTGGCCTGCTTTGTGTAAATAATGTTTTATTGGAACGGCCACGCCCATTCTTTGTGTATCGTCTATGCTGCTTCTACACTACGACAGCAGAGTTGAGTAGTTGCGACAGAGACCATATAACCCACAAAGCCTAAGATACTTACTACCTGGCTCTTTACAGAAAAGGTTTGCCAACCTGTATTATAAGCAATGATTGGGTTCTAGGATAGCACATTTCACTTAAAATACAAGTCATTTTTTTGTGGTTCTGTGTGTTTTACACACTATTATCTTCTATCTCATAACTTTCACAATGAAAAATAGAAAATGAAACATAAGAGTACTAGTAGGATAAAAAATGTGGGAGCTGGAAGGGTCATCTAGTTTAAACTCCACATTTTATTGAGGAAGAAACTTGAGCCTAGGAAAAATAAAAAACCTTGAGCCTTGAGTTGAAGTTAAAATTCACTGCATTTTCCACTCTGGTGCACTGCTTCTATAAAGAAATTAATGGGGGCTGGCCCGGTGGCCTAGGGGTTAAGTGCTCATGCTCTGCTTCGGCGGCCCGGGGTTTGCAGGTTCGGATCCCAGGCGCGCACTGGCGCACTGCTTGTCAAGCCGTGCTGTGGCAGCGTCCCATATAAAGTAGAGGAAGATGGTCATGGATGTTAGCCCAGGGCCAACCTTCCTTGGCAAAAAGAGGAGGATTGGCATCGGATGTTAGCTCAGGACTGATCTCCCTCACACACACACAAAAAAAGGAAATTAATAAATAAAAATAATATAACTGATATAGGAAGTAGTGTCTTACTTATTTCAATAACTAATGCCTGAAGGAAAAGAAAGAAACGAGTTTAATTAGAGATGATGATGTAGACTGCGACCACTAGGAGGATTTTGAAGAGGACTTAAGGACTTTAGTTTGATAACACTTATATTCTTATTTCTCTAATTCGGTCATAACTTAGTGCTCTTTTTCTCTCTTTTCTTTTTGAAGCCTTGTGTGTTGAGGGACAGCATGGAGGCCAGTGTGGCTAGTGGAGGTGGGTGAGAGGAGAGGGTGGGAGATGAGCCGAGAGAAGTGGGCTGAGGCCCGTAGGGCCTTGAGGCCAGCCTAGGACGTTGGCTTGTGCCTAGTGAGATGAGGAATCCTTGGAGCCTGTGGAGCACAGAACCGACATAACCTGGCTTGTGTTTTGAAAGGATCACTTGGCTTGGAAGCAGGGAGACCAGTTGGGGGCTATTGCAGCATCCTGGTGAGAAAGATGGTGGTTTGGACCAGGGTAGTAGTGGTAGAGGAAGTAAGAAGTGGTCAGATTCTGGATGTATTTTGAATGAGGAGTCCAAGAATTTTGGCCTGGGCAACTGGAAGAATGGAGTGGCCATTAGATGGGGAAGACGGGAAGAATCGATTTGGGGGAAGAGAATCAGATGTCCCAAAAGCCGAAGGAAGAAAGTGTTTCAAGAGTAGCTATCAGATTTAGCAGCGTGGGGCTAATTGAGTAGTTTTGGTCGAAAGATGGTAATAAAAGCCTGATTGGCGTGTGTTCAAGAGATGATGGGAGGAAAGGCTTGAGAGACAGTGAGTATAAACTATCTTTTTGAGAATTTGCTTAAAGGGGAGCAGACAAGTGGGGCTGTAGGCTAGGAAGAGAGGCCTGGTCAGGTGAGGGTTGGTTTGTTGTTAAGGTGGAATTTTAAAGAGCGTGTTTATATGCTGATAGAAATAATCAGGGAAAGAAGGAGGGGAATGAATTGCTGGGTCGGGATCTAACACACAAGTAGAGGTGGTTGGGGGCATTTCATCCTCAGTAACGGTCATTGGTAGTGATGAATTCCAGGTGTGCCTGTGGGCGGAGTGGCTGAGGTGGGCACACAGAGGATTTCTATAAGAGAGGAGGTGATAGAATGGAGAGGCTGGACTATTGGAAGGATCCTGTATATGAAAACTGACGTTGAAATCAAGAACTGACATTGGGTGGTGGTAAAGAGAGTGATGATGAACTTGAAACTACATTTTTTCCAGGCATGAAGACTTGCAGTTGTATAGATGATTGCAACCAGGAGGGGTAGTGAGTGGTTAAAGTGGTTCTGGTCGCCCAATTTCCAATGTGTGTGTGTGGGGGGGGTTCCCCCACATTACCAAGCAGCTGGGTGTCCTACAATTCAACTCAATTCTGAATCTGCTGGGAGGTAGCATCAGATACCACAGATTCCACCCAGGCCCACAAGACTGCTCTCCACTTCAGATGCCAATTGCAAGCCCAGGTTGTTACCTGTGTATGTTGAAGGTCCAACGACCCCCTCCTTGGGTTACAGGTTAAGGGCTCAGTCTCACAAGACACCCCCCCAACAAACACACACACACACACACACACACACACACACACACTTCATATGCCAGTTGCAAGTCCAAGTTGTCACCTGTTCTGACCAAATGGCTATAAATCAGAGGTTCCCAAGACTGCTTCCTTGGGTTCCATTAATTTGCTAGAGCGGCTCACAGAATTCAGGGAAACATTTTTCTTAACTAGATTACCAGTTTGTTATAAACGGATGTAACTCAGGAACAGCCAGATGGAAGAGATACATAGGGCAAGGTATGGGGAAAGGTCCCTGCTCTCTCCAAGCGCCACTCTCCTCAGATTTCCGCATGTTCACCAACAGGAAGCTCTCCAAACCCAGTCCTTTTGGGTTTTTATGGAGGTTTCATTACAGGGAGAGACATTGATTAAAATCATTGGTCTTGGCAAGTTTCAACCTCCAGCTCCTCTCCTCTCCCTGGAGGTCAAGGGGTGGGATTGAAAGTTCCAACCCTCATCTCAGGGTTGGTTCCTCTGGCAACCACTCCCATCCATAGGTGACCTAGGGGCATTCCAAAAGTCACTTCATTAGCATAGCAAAAGACACCTCTATCCCTCTCACCACTTAGGAAATTCCAAGGGATTTAGAAACTCTGTGCTAAAAGGAAGACTGAATATATATTTCTTATTATGAATCACAGTGTCACAGTGGGATAGTCTGACAGCATGACTTTTACAGAGTGGGGCAGAGGACAGCCTGGAAGCAACGAGGAGCATGGAGGACAGGCCCAGGCCCAGTGGTAAAAGCCCTGTGAGGGAGAAAAAGGCCACTACATGAGAGGGCTGCAGGGAAACTGTATCCTCAGGACAAGCCAGGTGTCAGGGCAAGAAAGTGAAGGGAACATTCAGAGAAGAAGTTGAGGATGCGGATTAAATGGAATAGAGTTTAATGTGGAATGAACAGTAAGCAACAAAAGACTGGCAAGAAAAGACAGTCAGGGAAGAGATGGTGGGTTTAATGTTCCCCATGCTGGCCACCGTCGACCTCAGATAGGGAAGAGCTTGGTTGGAAATCCAGGGAGGGCAGAGAAGACAGCACAGATCAGCCGGTTTCAGGATAAAGATGTTTGCATGAGACGTTTGCATTTCTGTTTGCCTCCTGGGAAAGCCGAGACCCGCTGGTCATCCTACTAATCTTTTTATATGTAGGTGCTTTGTTCCCCTTAATTAATTGCAGGTTTGAAATGGGCAGAAAGGTTGTCTGCTCTCTGGGTTCTGTCCTACCTGAGCTTCCCCATAATTCCTGGTAGAGGGATTCAGAGATTGCCTGGTGGAGTTTCCCCTAGCACTGCCTAATCAACAGTTCCTTATTCGGTGACTTCTGGAATGACAGAGAATAAGTTCCCAGTGGTCCCCTTTGGCCCCTCTCCAGGACCTGGAATCAAGTTCTTCTGCGATGGAGTGGAGTATGGGTCAGATCCCAGAACTGAGCCCCTGACAAGCCCTGGGATCAAACTGGAGAAATAGACATGTTCTCTTGTTGTTAATGGCACAAAATTGGGGTTCTCTTGCCTGATGCACATAAAAAACGCCAATTATTACGGCATCAGCTTTTGAGTTAGGAAATGTAGCTTTATTTTGCGAGATTGATCTGCAAGGAGATGGGGCATGTGCCCTCAGATCTGTCTCCCCAGTTCAGGGCGTGGGGCACAATTTATGGGATGAAGGGCAGGGCAGTCCCAAGTGTGGAGATAGATGATTGGAGGTTAGGAGAAGTGAGGTAATTGATGATCTGCGCAAGCCTAGTCGAGCTTCATGCCTCTTCATAGGCAGCATGTTCACAAAACGGCGACGTTAGCATGATCTGAGGGTGGAGTTTTCAGCTCCTTGATGTCAAAAAGGTCACTTAGCAGGCATTTGCGCAGGCCCAATTGATGGGTTGGTGGTCTCAACCAGCCTGAACTGGACAAGGATCTCAGTTCCTGAAAGACAACTCTTAATTACCCTGTTGATAAGATGGGGTCAGTTGAACTGGTCCTGGAGGTGCCTGCAGTTTACATTGTCAATATCTTTTTCCCTGTCTTTTGCTTTGCAGGAAAATTCAGTCACCCCGAGATAGTCCAGCTTGTTTCTGAACTTGAGGCAGAAAGAAATGCTAACATAGCTGCCGCTGCCAGTGAGCCCGGCTCCTGAGAGATTCTCTTAAGTTGCTGCACTCATGTAACAAACATTTTTTTTCCATTTCATGTTACTGTGTTTTGCTGCCGTTGGTCTGTTGATTTCCCCAGATGTGAGTCTGTTTGTTTTCAGTTGTCTGGGCTCCACAAAAAAACGTGATACAATTTGAGCGATAAAAGAAGCTACAGAACAGGATGCGGTCATGAAAATGCCATGAATGAAGACTGTGGGGTTAGGGGGGTGCCTTTTTATGAACTAAAATAAATAAACTTTAAAAACCTTAAACTTGGCAATATTTATTTGGAGATTTTAAATTATCGTATTCTGAATTAATAACCTATATCCCTGAAGGCCGGATTCCTTGAACGATAGAAAATTTAATTATGATTGCATTTAAGAACAGATTCTTCAGCTGACTTAGTGAGAAGGATCCAGGAAAAAGAATGTATTATAGAGCCTTCTCTCCTCAGATGAAATGCTGCTTTCTTCAGATGACCACTGTCTGGAGCCAGGTTTTTAATTTCACTGGGACGTGCCTTAGGCCCCGATCGTAGAATTGTAAACCTGCTTACAGGCCCCCACCCCCACCCCCAATCCTTTTTGTCATTTGGGGATATAAATTGGGGCATGCAGTTTCAAACGCCACTCGTCTTCCTCTGTGTATTTTTCCCTGTCTGATTTACACATCTTCAGACCTTGATTACAAGAACATTTATCATCAGGTAAGAAATATATAAGAAGGGCCGGCCCTGTGGCTTGGTGGTTAAGTGCGCGCGCTGCGATGCTGGTGGCCCGGGTTCGGATCCCGGGTGCGCATCGAGGCACCACTTCTCCGTTCATCCTGAGGCCGAGTCCCGTATACAGCAACTAGAAGGATGTGCAGCTACGACATACAACTATCCACTGGGGCTTTGGGGGGAAAAATAAAATAAATAAAATCTTTAAAAAAAAAAAAAAAGAAATATATAAGAAGAGTATCGCTGGGGTCGCTGGACCTTATGCAGGAAACATCAGACCCGGTTTCTTCCCCTCATTTCCCTCTCAGAGGTTAGTAATCCGCCCCACTTGCCTTTAAACAATGCACAGCCACTGAATGGTGAGGAGAAGGCCATCCATGCAAAGCTGCACAGTGTTTTGGGATAGAACAAAGATGCCTGTCCCTTTAATTCAAATGTCAGTTTCCATTTGAAGGAGGCCTTTTAGGCTGGCATGGGGAGGATGCTAGGCAGCGTTTCTTTGGCAACTCTTCGCCGTCTCCATGGATACCCAATATGCAGGAAGCAAGGTGCATGGTCTCTTCAGAAGGAAACACGTGTACCTGGAGCTGCTCTGCACTGACACTGTTGCATCTTAGCAGCCGTGTGTAAAAGGCGGTAAATGGTTGAAAATCAGCAAAGTCTGATTATTCCTGGAGATATGGTTAATAAGAAAACAGAACTCCAGCTATCAGTATTTTGGAGTTTTTTCTCCTGGCATGAAAACATGCACACAAAATAACCGCAGATAAAGTTCCAATATTTATAACCGGAAGATTTTCTGTGGGCCTGGAGTTTTATTTGAGATGTTTTGCCTGCTGTAATTTTCATAAATTCCCAGAGAGACTTTGGAAGCCTCTACTGGGTCAGACTTAATCCTCGCCTTTCCATTGTTTTCTCAGGTTTCCATTTACCTACCGAGTCAGGGTTCATGCTTAGTCCTAAACCTTCCTTACAAGTAATGTGTGTAAAAACAAGGAAAATGTAACAGTGCTAAATAAAGTGTAACTTAATAAGAACAAATGAAGATCAATAAAAGAAGATAGCTATTGAATTCACCAGCCAATGTCTACAAATATTTGAGCATTATCACTTAAAAATTGTTTTTTCTTGGAAGATATCTGCTACTTGCCTGGAATTGGTCTTCTGAATAACAAACCCTGTAATTATGATGCAGAGCAAACAATTATTCTTGGGGTGAACTCAACAAAAAGGAATTCCTTATTACCTCCTTTTTTTTTTTTGTTGAGGAAGATTTGCTCTGAGCTAACATCTGTCGCCAATCTTCCTCTTTTTTTTGGTTGAGGAAGATTAGCCCTGAGCTAACGTCTGTGCCAATCCTTCTCTATATTGTATGTGGGTTGCCACCACAGCATGGCTGAAGAGTGGTGTAGGTCCATGCCTGGGATCCAAACTCGCAAACCCAGGCTGCTGAAGTGGAGCTTGCCAAATTTAACCACTACGCCACGGGACCCGCCCCCCCTTGTTACCTCCTTGTGATAGAGACTTGTGGAGAAGGTGGGAGGGCAGGGCTGCCAGGGGCACACCTAGGCCAGTTCTCCCTGCCCTGTCCCTGGGGAAGACTATGGTGGGTGGGGGGAGATTTCCCAAAAACAATTCTTTGTTTTTCCCTTGTGGACTGGCATTTAATCAGCTGTTCTGTAATAGTCAGTGCTCCTGTATTTGAAAAATGTCAATTCTAACAAAATGTCCAACCTGTTCCTCTCAAAGTCTTGTGGTGCTATGTGCTCTGGGATAAATGACTGATGAAGTGTCTTGTGAAAAAGCATCCTCGCTACCCAGCATTTTTATCTGTCATTTGCCAGTCTTCGTATTCAAAGTTAGATTGAGGATGATTTCTGTGGGAAAGTTTCTGTGGGAAACTTTGTTATTTTTGGTTTGCCTTGATATATACTCTTTATGGTATGAACTAAAAGTCAAGTAGAAATGTAGAATAAAGCATTTACCATTCTTAAATAGAGATTATCAAAAGTAACCATAAGATTTTGCCAAATATTATAGTTTAAACTATATTTGAACATCAAGTTTGAAGAAGTTGCTTTACATTTCATATTTAAATCACTTTTTAACCTTATCACCATCTTCTTGTCACAATTGACTATAGGGGAGCCATTTTAAAATGGAGTCAGAGCCACCTTTCCAGAGAAACTGCCTTGCTGTCTTGAACCTTGGACTGGGCCAAAATGGCAATTGTTTTATAAGCAATTGTTTGAGAAGTCAGCAGAACGGACATCCTGATCACAAACTGAGGATTATGGACTTTCTGACGATAGAATCAATAGTCAATGTTTAGCCAAGACTAGCTCTCTGCCTCCAACTCCAATTAAAATTCTTTGTAATACAACCTCCTTTCTTTGCCTGTAAAAGTTCCTGCGTTTTACCCCTTCGCAGGACACTATTTGGGTTTCTACCTCATTCTGTGCTCCTAGAATTGCAATTCTGAGACTCCCCAAATAAATTTTTTGCTTCTCTTGCAGTTTATGCCTTTTATTTGTTGACGTTCCTTTATTGCACCCACCCACACTCCAATTTGATGATAAGGAGGATCATGATGAGGGGAGAGTGTTGGGGTTGAAGTTCACAACTTTATGTGCCATTTTATAATGAAGTTCAACAACCTTCAAGCTGACAGATGATTTTGGAACAATGAACAGTGGCAGAGAGCAGCTTAGATCCCAGTGTTCTCTTCATGTTGACATGGCGTGGATGAATGAATGGTGTGGCATGTTGAGACGTTCCGTAATAAAGCATGCAGTTTGTTCTGTTTTCTATGGTTTGTGGAATTGAAAAAAGATGGCGTCTCTCATGTTAAGACACTAAAATGGAGCTGGACAGACAAAGAAGAGAGGAACCAATTCCTCCTTTAGAATGAACTCTCGAACTCATCAAATGCCTGCAATGCATCTGCAAGTCTTCTCAAGGAAGATGATAAGATTATGGGACAGAGACGTCATTCCCATCAAGGTCATCTTCTGTATTCCTAAGTTTTAATGGCTTGTTTCAACCTACCCTCACCCCATGACTACCTTGGGTCTGGAGTTTGTTAAGATATTCCTTTCCTTATTCTTTGCCTTCGTTAGGCACCACCATAAAACCTTCCCTCTCCCTTCAATGACCAGAACACAATTCAAGTGCTACTTGAATCTTTGTTCCCAGCTGCAGTCTTAACCCAGAATAAACATCTTTTTGTTTAAGTCTATCAGAGTCTACCTCATAGTTGGTTGACAGGTTCAAGAGCAGATTTATAAGAAAATGTGTAATTTAGGGTAAGATGCAGATTTCTTGGCTGACATGACCTACCAACAGTCATAGTCTTTAAGAGAGGTGAGTTTAAGATCAAGTTGCAGTGAAAATGTGTGAATATTTTCCATTAAAGCAACAGTATTTAAAAAGTGGTAGATGGCTAAATTAGAGAATGGCTTACTTTCTTAAAAAGCAAGTTTATTTTGTAATCACAATTCACATCGGAATTTTCTATTAATGAGATACATTTTTTGTTGTGATATCATTTGGTGTACCTGGTGCTGACCTGAAGTCATTTTGATTTGTTAATAAAAGGTTATGTTCATTGTGTTCAAATTGTGGAGCACTTTAACTTCCGCATGTGAACTGAGCCCAACTGGACAGAATAAGGACTCAGCAGCCAGTCAAGTTGGGATGAGCTTGCACATGAAAAATGGGGAAGAAACAGGTAGCTCTTGAGTGATTAGGCAGTGAGGAAATATAACCACTAGGCTAAGACTACTCACCTACCAGTAACTGACTTGATTATCCTAATCGAGGGATGTGGCTTATTCATACACATCTTATGACAAAATGAAAAAAGACTACCCATGTCATGGTCATTATATCCCAGATTAGAGTGAATAATACAAAAAGTTTTCAATTAATAGAAGTGCTATGAATATAGAATTTGAAATTAGAATTTTTGAAGAATGGTGTAAAATAAACAGCTAAAATATATTTGAAGCTTTGAGGCATTAACACTAATTTTCTTGATTGGTTTTCTAATTTGTGTGTGTGCGTGTGTGTGTGTGTGAGAGGAAGATCAGCCCTGAGCTAACATCTGATGCCAATCCTCCTCTTTTTTTGCTGAGGAAGATTGGCCCTGGGCTAACATCTGTGCCCATCTTCCTCTACTTTATATGGGACGCTGCCACAGCATGGCTTGACAAGCGGTGCATCGGTGCACGCCCGGGATCCGAACCTGCGAACCCCGGGCCACTGCAGCAGAGCGTGCGCACTTAACTGCTGCACCACGGGGCCGGCCCCTCTATCTAATTTTAATACTGTGTTTTCAGATTGTAAGGCTGAGACTATTGTGTGCAGAAATTGGTTGGCGAATTAAGATATTTGTTTATAGCACCACAACTCTGCTTTTTCTAATACAATGCAGTGTGCTGAGTGCGGTCAAAAAGGTGGCAGTGAGTTTACAAGAGGGGACCATTTCAGACGCACCAGGCAACTGCAGATTGGGCACAGAGAGATTGGGTACCCGATGTAGCAGTGGGCGAGCAACAGTCACAAGCCAGCTGGATGGGGTTTGGCTTCAACCAACAGGCTGGAAGAATAAATTAGGGAGAATGCCAATGCTCCCATTAGCAGGGCTTTTTTGTCCACAATTGTCCACTCTGGTTCAGGTTTACAGCCCCCAACCTATCTCTGCTAAGATTCCAGGCCTCGGAGATGATGGCCCTGAACCAGTCTGATTTTCAGACTGGTCTATTCTGCGTGCATTTAAAAAATGTATCTATAGGATGTGCCTCTGCTAGTTACAAATGTATGTTCCTATTTAGAAGAAAAGAGAAGCATATGATGTGGAAAGTAAAAGTTACTGCAGAAATCTGATTGTATTAATATGGTACTTTTTTCATTCACGTGGGCAATTTGCAAACTGGAAGGGGGTGCAGACCTCTGCTTCTCCTGTTTTCTAGCCATCCCCTTTCCTGATATCCCTTACCTACACTCAGTAGTTACCTGACTTAAGTACTCCTCTATGTGGATTAGAGAGAATTTTAGCATTGGAGATTGTTTTAGCATCCTAGGGTGGCTGAGGTTATAATCACTTTCATATTCTCTCTCACGTTCACCAAATTAGCAGTGGGAGTTGCTTTAAAGTAGCATCTGCTTAATTGTAACTACTACCTTTTTAAGGTCATCAATAGCTCTGAAGACAAAGAAATTAAAAGTTCAAAGTCATCATTAAAATCAATTATTTTAATTGCTTAAATAAACATACGTAATTGATGGAGGTGAGGCTGATCACAGGCAGCTTGATGAAATTTGCGGTGTCATCCGGTTGCCGGAGACGGTCGGTCGGAAAGAGCTCCCTCCGGTGGCCTGACTGAACCGAAAGGGGGTGCTCACTTGGCCCCCAAAGACATGCATCTCTTAAAGGAGTCCAAGCAAACATCAAAGCAAATAATTAAGAGCCACATGTTTGGAAAGTATGTTGAATTACACAAAGACCAGGGTCATGACCCATTGTGCACCTGCTCAAGGCAGGACATTTTAGAAGATGAGCGTTAGGAAGACTGAAGTGTGATGGTCAAGGGGTCCATCATCAACACAAATACAAATGGAAATCACTTTATTAAACTTTGTGGAGAGGCCGTTTGAAGAACAAGGTCAAGGCCCGGGTTCTGCCCGCGGGGGTTCGGCGCTCACTGGCGGCGTGCGGGGCGGGGCCTAGCACCGCAGCTCCTCCTCCTCGGCCCGCCGGGCGCCGCCCCCCGAGCTCTGCGCGCTGGCCTGCGCCGTGGAGCTGAGCACTTCCTCGAAGCTGCCGCCGCCGTGGTTCGTCCCGCCTACTTTCGTCTGAAACGGGCGGGGACGCAAACGTGCAGTTAGTTCATTATTTCTGTAATGTTTTTATAAGATAGGCTGATTACGTTCAAGTTCAGAAATACTTTTATTCTTGAGAGGAGCTATAAAGGATGTAGAGAAGTCAGTTCCCTTTAGCAGAGCGCTAGGATGCCCTTCATCCCTGGGTTCTGGGACTGGATTCAAAACCTTAATTTCGTACCCTTTTAGCAACGCTCCCTTTATCTCTTCTACATCTAAGATTCCCAATCCCCTCAGGAGGATATCCCGATCTGTGGATTTGCACCGTCTACTCACTCACCCAGAGAACCGATTTAATCAAAACGGAGCTGGATTTTAGGTAAATTCCCCCAATATTACAATCGTATGAACGTCTTTAAGTGACTTGAGCTTAGGTTTTCGACTTGGGATTCAGCAAGGCAGTCTGGATTTCTGACAAATGTCCCCCTGAAAAGGCGGAGCGGCTCAACTGCAGGTGCTTTCTGGTCTGCGCTTTGAGAGCTGGAGATGAATCATCTTCAGCGCTAGTCTCTGCACATCTTTCTAGGCAGTTGCCTTTATAGGAGGAACGTCCTTTAAAATGCAAAGTTATGGTGGCTTACAAGGCTCCCTTTTGGTGTACTTGTTATTGGCTAATAAGAATAGAATCAGGAAGAAACCAATTTATAATTAAGAAATATGGTTAAGTATTTTGAAAAATTCCTTATTAAAGTCCTTCAAAAGAATATTTAATGGTCCAAAATGCTTAATGCAAGTCTTACTGATGGTTACACTGGCCTTCCTTTAACCATTAACGATGTGGAAAAATGCTTCGAGGAAAAAGAAGGTATAGAATAGATAATGTTGCTATTCCCAAAATGTTGTCTACACCTCAGTCACCAAGTGATCACTCACAAGAACATAAACCACACTGGAGGAGGTACCCACGTACTGTCTGGCCTGCCCTTTTAAAACCTTAACCAGGGTTTAAAAACAGTTCAATCATTGCAAAACACACACACACTTTTCTCCAATTATCACTAAATCTCTCTCTGCCTCTTTAAATTCAATTACTAAGTTGAAATTTTCCACTCTGCTTAGCCTCAGAATACTCGTTCTGGAAAGTGACAGATAATAAATATTTTAGGCTTGGGAACCACATAGTCTGTGTCACAAACACTCAAATCAGACATGGTAGAAAGCAGCCAAAGACAGTACATAAGTGAATGAGCATGGCTGTGTTCCAAAAAGACTGTACGTATGGACACTGAAATGTGAATTTCATGTAATTTAATTTTCACGTCACAAACTATTATTCTTCCTTTGATTTTTTTCAACCATTAAAAAATGTAGGGTGGCATAGCGGTTGAGTGCCCGAGCTCCGCTGCTGGCTGCCCGGGTTCGGATCCCAGGCACACACCAATGCACCACTTGTCCGGTCACGCTATGGCAGTGTCCCATATACAGTGGAGGAAGATGGGCACGGCTGTTGGCTCAGGGCCAGTCTTCCTCAGCAAAAAGAGGAGGATTGGCATGGATGTTAGCTCAGGGCTGATCTTCCTCACAGAAAAAATAAATAAATAAACATTCTTAGTTTACAGGCCATTCAAAAATGGGCGACCAGCTGATTTGACCCACAAGCCTTACTCTGCAGACCTCTGGCACAGAGCATTGACTCCTCCTCCATTCTATGTTACCTTAGCCATGGGAAGAAGGGGAGTTGTTTTCAACTACGTGATTTTTCACTATGCTTATTTCATTCCAGAGAGAAACAAGATTAATTCAATGTAATCTATTCTATTAATAGTTCCCATTCTCCTCTTTATTTTATTTGCGTTCTCTTTTGCAATCAAAGTCACACAGTATTGAATCAGGTGAATACCAATTACTGATGTTTTCTTCTGGGCTTTGTTTCATTCCTCTCTTCTAGTTCTTGATTTTCTCAAAGCAAAATAGAAAAATAAAGAAGGAAGGAACCGGTTTGAAATAAAGCAATTTGGCAAAGAGAGGAGTGGAATCAAGGAGTTTCTTCACCATGTGGGTGTAGTGAGCGCACACTGCAACACTATAGGGCAGGACCTGCTTCAGCAAAGATGTGATTAAACCTCTCCTGGCCTCTTCCTGTCATGATGGTTTTTCAGCTAAGAATTTCTCACTTTGCCCCCCAAATTATAATTCTTTGCATAACATTTTATTTGAATTACTGGGTTGGGCTTCCTAATCTCTCATAATAAAATAGCTGGTTGAAAGGACACAAAGAAACAATAAGTATAATATATTTTGCCTTTTTTTTAAACGTTTTAATTCAGGCCATGCAATATGTTCATCAAAAAGTAAGTTCATTAAAAATATGGTCTGCTTAGGGCTGACCCAGTGGCGTGGTGGTGAAGTTCACGTGCTCTGCTTCAGCAGCCCAGGGTTTGCAGGTTCAGACCCCGGCGCAGACCTATGCACCGCTTGTCACGCCATGCTGTGGCAGACGCCCCACATATAAAGTAGAGGAAGATGGGCACGGATGTTAGCACAGGGCCAATCTTCCTCACCAAAAAAAAAAATTGGCTGCTTGACAGAACAGTTGGAAGGGAGGTAGTTACTCATGATTCACTGAAACACAGTAGAATATTCCAAATATAGTTTCATAGGAGCTGGTTCTGGGTCTGCTTTCTATTTGTTTGTTTCTGATGAAATAGAAAGTGTGCTCATTGAGTGTACAGGTGACACCAGCTCAGATGTTAAGTGATATATTGATGTATTACAAGGATGTAGTCAGAAAGGACTAAATTTTATATGATTATGATGAATTGGAAAGTTTTTCATGGAAAATCAAAATATCTACAGAATTGGGTATAAAGGAAGAACAACTGGGTACAAATGCCATATGGTGTGTGACAGATTGTGTGAGAAAATGGCAGGAATGGACCTCAGTTCACAGCATAACATTATTTCTAATAGAACAAAAAATGAACCTGATTCCCTTCAAGTGGTATATTAAAATTCAAGCTTAAAGCAGTGTGTGAATGCAGATGCAGCATATAGACCGGCAAGGGATTTCAACCCATCGTCACTGATTCCTGAGTCATTCCTTTAGCAGGAAACAGCCTTGGGATCCATAAGTGAAGAAAATTATAGAACTTCTGGAGAAGATTCACAAGAGAAAAGTAAACAATGCAGAAAATAAACTGTAAAAGAAGAGTTAAACATCTATTATTTAGTCTGGAGAAAAAAAGGAGTGAGAAATTTGTAACTATTGAGCAAGTGGGAGGTTTTACACAAAGCATGATTATTAGCTGTTCTCCATTGCAGGGCGGGGGCAGAAAAAGAGGAACAAGGCATTGACCATGACAAAGGAGGTGGGTGCGATGCGAGTCTTCTTAAACCCATGAACAATCACACAGACACAGGATCCACTTTCTGGAGGTCTTGACACTGGCTAGTGTCCGGGGGGGCTGAGTTAGTTTTGAGCATGTCTGAAGGAGGAGGCAGGCTCTCTATCTTCCATCCCAATGTGGTGAATAAAGTGAGAAGCTGAGTGTGGACCAACCACTTACATCATATGTGAGCTGTGAGCTTACCAGAGTTCCCTACAAGCAAATGAAAATCAGTTGTTCTTTATTCTTCTTTTGCTTCTTTATAGCTCCTTCTTCTAAAGAAAACCTAAAAAGTACAACTTGTCCTGTGTCAGAACTTGTCTAACAAGCAACAGAATCCGTCCTCTTTGGAAAGTCTAAGGTTGAGAACCAAATGTTGAGAAATTGACTCCTAGGATTTTTTGAGCCTTTTGTTTTAAAAATAGATATTCTAGCAAGAGAAATGTCCAAGATACTGCATGTCCCTCCCTATCAAAAGTTTTCCCTATAAATGAAGGCAATTTAATGGCGCCTACTGGTCCCTATATAGGTGGTGATGTTGACAAGCAGGGTAGTAAAATTGCACAACTAGGAACTGCAGGTAAATGAAACCAACAAAGGCATGGTAAATGCTGAGTAATAATTTCATTCTTGCCTTAAATACCTAGTCAGAGGCCTAAGAAAGCAAAAGTAGAAGACTACATGAAAGATCCTCCCATAAGGGGAAAGACCCTCCAGGTCAAAATCAATAAGAGTTCCTAGCACCTCTAGTAAGGAATAACTTACACCCTCGCAGATATGCATCAGGAGGCAGAGGTGAGAGCAGTGTGGTGATGGAGGATTCAGAAGCAGCTGAATAATCAGCATGTGCATATATCTGCTTTTGATCTGGGTAAAGATCATACATATTCTTATTCTTCCCAGTAACAAGGAAATACAGAAATGGATTATATACAAAATAGAGATAATGATATCAAATTAGGTAATTAAGTCATGGTTTAGGTGATATCTTTAAGAAAATAATCTTAGTAGTTTCAATGATTTTTCCTGTTTGGAAAGGTCTGTACAGTTTAAGACTAGACTAATTTTATTTTTGCTCTTTTCTCCTCTGTAGACTAAGTTGTCTATGCTCAAACAATAAAGTCAATGAATTTATTTTAGCACCTACCATGTAACAGGCAAAGTTTCAGTTTATACTCAGGGATCAAATGCATTTGGGACTCAGCTTTATTTTCCCTCCATGATTACCATACTGTGCTGTGCTCAGTATGTGAAGTGAGTAAACAAGTTGAAGTAGCCGACGGGAAGTGGTTGGCTGTATAACACATGCAGCCAAGTTCGTTTTGACTAGGCCATGTCCAAACCAGAGGTGCTTTGAGCTATTATTGAACTTTCACTTAAGCTTTAAATTCAGAATTCATGTATCGTTTATCCTATCCACAATCCTCTCTCTCATATCTACTTTTTGAGGGATCGCATTAAGAGTTCTAACCAGTGAAGAGATGAACACAAACCCCAATTCACTTTAAGGAACAATTCACCCTGAATTGTTTATACAAACAACTCTGTAAGGATACAGTAACACTATTCAATACTGGTTTTATTTATAGATTTATATGTGAAGAAAAAGACTGAATCTATGCAAGGCTGCCTTCTTGGCTGCACTGAATACTGGCAGCCCCACCTTCAGAACTAACCACAGCAATGACTAAGCTGTCCTGATTCAATGGACCCAATGACACAAAATTCACTTCATCTGTACCTTAAGGCTTGTGACAGTTGTCTCAACCCTCTCCTCAAATGATTTGAAAGTAGGAGAATTCCTAAAATAACAAAAAAAGAGAGGTCAGCTCCAAGACCTGGCTATCTTAGCAACCATGCTGTCTGGTTCTCTGCTCTTATTTGTAAACATCACCTCTGCACCAGAGCTAGCTGTAGGTTTGCCACCTACACCAGCCATGTTTTAAAATATATTTCACTTCTGCTAGGTTAGATCCAGAAACCATAACATGAAATTTTTCTAAGTAAAACAGTCAGAGGCTCAACTGTAGAATAAATAATATAGTGTTTAGCAATCCAACTGTAATAATTCCATGGTGCACCATAAATCATTTCCAATAAGTCAAAGGTAGCTTAATTTTTCATTTACTAATTAATTGTTTCTATCACAACACTCCTTTTCCCAACTCATTTTTTCTGTAAGCAATGGAATGGAAAGTCTATCTGAAGAATACCATGTTTGAGTTTTCCCACTTGGAATTTTAAAAGTTCTTTATTTCAGTTAATGTGAGACAAGACAGAAATAGCTCAAGGAAAAAAGATTCATAAGTTTTTTCTTTTCCATGTCTTAAAAAGTAATCATTTTGTCAACTTCCATGAAGTGGTGTTTCTGAAAGTCAACTCTTTCAGTATTTTAAGCTGAAATATACCCATTACTTGTCAAAATGGTATTATGGGCATGTTATTTTTCCTCTCAAAGAGGACATACTTATTCATTCTCTTACCAGACAGAACCTTCACAGTCTATTGACATTTTATTTGTGACTCATTCATTGTGTTAAATAATCTTTATACCATCTTGTTACTTTAAGCATCAGATACTTCATTTGGTGCTTTTTGGTTTCTTATACTGGATTTGGCCACATGACATTATGATTTAATGACATCATTACCATTAAAAATGATGTCACCAAGTCCAACTAAAGAAACAAGAAGTGAACTAAAAATGTATCTTAAATCCTGTATCCATGTCAGCTGTCAGTAACAACGATTGCCATCATTTTCAGGTCAGATAATTCAACCAAATGTTACTGTATTTGATGAGCCAATTGCTATTCTCTCTTGAGGGCAGAAGAAATAAAATAAGAGGAATGGCCTAGAGAAACTTCATAAAGGAGAGTGGTTATAAAACATGGTCTTCATTGTATGGTGGGAGTGAGGCATGGCTCTAATACTATCCAGAGGAAACTAATGTAGAGAATGTGTTTTTGAGTGAATTTGGCTTTATTAGGGATTGTTTCCTGAGACTCTGATGCTCTAGAGGGTCAGAAATGCATTTGCACTCAGGTGTATGAATTAACAACAGTGAGTTCAGAGGGCCCAGACGTGGCATCACATCTTGCACATGACTCAAACATGAGTCAAATTCCTATAAGTAATCCTCCATCATACCTCTGTTTCGTCATGAAATATTAGTGAAATTACCCTTAAATGACTCAAAAGTATACACCTATTAGCACCTGACCTCCACTGCAGGTTTTATTTGGCCAGTCTTATTCACATGACTGCTGTCATCCATCCGTTACACAGGACCACAGTGGGCAGACAGTTCAGCCTAATAGTTCATGGGTATGTTAGATGAGTAAAATCATTATTTTTTTAAGTTAATTTCAAGCAAGCTCATGAGGACTGCATTTGACCCATCAGCCACTGGATGGACTCATGGTTAAGAGCAAAACCATGTTAATTTTTTGGAAGCCTTCTTTGGACACCTAGACTTAAAGCTCAGAGCCTCAGGTTGCACGACTCAATTTGAGAGTTCTTATGCTAGGGGGAGCAAGTCATTCAAAGACAGACTAAGCAATCTTGAATCTATGCTCTCTATTTCTGCCACCAAGTTAGGGAAATCAAATACTGTGGTTAAATTTCCAAAGTAACCAAATAACCCCAGTGCAGCAGAGATATCATCAGATATAATAAAACAGACATCTCTCTAATTAAATTACACTAGAATGCGTGCTGGAGAACAGGGAGAACCTGTTTACTCAGATTTAATCATATCATATATAACTACATACAGTTTGTAGTTGCAAATGACCCTAGAAAGAATTTGGCTTCGGTGGTCTCAAACTATTCAGAGTAACTGAAACCCCTCTGTAACATATTCATACCACAATATATAATATAAAGCAAGTTGAAGTGGTGCAGTTCTGACTGAAATGGGGAAGGGCCCAGAGGCTTGATCCCCCAACTTCACGCCCCGCCGCAGTGGCCCAAGGCAGTTCTGGGGCTCCTGGGAGCACCATGGGAAAAGCAGGAAATCTGGTCCTAGCCTCTTATGTTAAATGTGATGAAACTGATTATCACTGAGGTGACCTTCCCAAGGCTGCAAAGTTCATTCTTGGCAGAGCTGGGCTACAACGTGCATCCTCTGATTCCCAGTCTAACATTCACTCCTCTATATAACTATTAGTGTGATTTTATCTGATTGTATCACTAAGCCATGCAAACGGAAGCGGGGAACATCTTTCTCAGAAGTTTTCATCCAGTCAGTAATTTTAATGATATTTTTATTGTTTAACAGACACCTCACCTTAATATCTACCTTTGAAAATCCTGTTAATATCCTTTCTAGAACCGTAGCCCTCTTAGTCTTCTATCCTTTCATTTAAATTTTCTCCCAAGTTTGCATTTAATTCTGTTGACATAAGAACGAATTTGTACCTTTGCAAGTGTGCTTGGAATGTTCCAGGCCCTGGGCTAAGTGCTTTACACAGGTTACTTTGTTCATGTCTCACAACCACCATATGAGGCAGGTCTCATTTCTCCCAGTGTGTGGATAAGAGAATGGAGATTGAGCTGGGTTAAGTAACTTGTGTCAAGTCATACAAGTCAGGAGAGGCTGGATTCAAGTTGGCATGTCTGGTCAAAAGCCCAAGCCCATTATACCTACAATACTTCTACAGAATTGTCAGCCTCTTCTCCTGAAGACCATCAGGAAAGAGAATGAGGCAGGTCATGGCACTTCCTTTTATATAAAGGGGGGAAAAAAACCACAAAGTAACTCTCAATAGAGTGACACTGCATGCACATTCTGCATTAATATTATGTAAAATACTTTACACACATTACCTCATAGCAGGCATACTTATGGAATGGCGAATGGAGTAGCTTCAGGGCAAAAGCAGATTAAAGGGAAAAAAAAAAGAAGATAGCACAATATAAGTATATGAGAAACTCCCTATTCACAGTTGTAAAACAGCAATCTGTACTGCAGATACAACTATCTGCAGCATTCCCTGCCCACCCCACCAAGATGACGTTTGTTTTCGTTGGGTAGGATGGGCTACAGTGGCTTCCAAGGGTATAAAGGAAGAGTAGACAGTCCATAGGTGCACATTATTTTACTTCCGGTAGGTCTCTGTAGGCCAGGAAATCTGAGGAGAATGTCTGGTGCCCCCCGGGTCAGCCAGTAGCCCCTGGGCATCCTCTCCAGGTCCAACTCCCTTCTACTGCCTTCTCTTCAGGAAGACAGGGAGGGCAGTGTCCAGGAAGTAGAGCCAGGCAGGTAAAGCTAAACGTTCCATTATAGAGAAACACGCCAGAGCAATATATGTAGTTAACACGAGACAATCAAGGAAACACACGCCAGGCAAACACAGTCGACGTAGAAGCAAGGAATTCTGCATTCATTCCAGAATATCTGGTACAAATATCACCATACCTGAGAACTCGAAGAGCACCAGCCTTCTCACCCTATTAATCCTATAGTAGCTGACTCATCTTCCCTCTGATTGATTGCCTATTTTCCATGTGAGTTCCACTCAGAAATCAGGCTGGGCAAAGCAAAATGGGGTCCATTTTCCTAGGTTAGCACTCTCCCATCACACTTTCCAACACAGCCTCTGCCTTCTCTTCTCCCAAGAAGCTAACAGGTAAGGGATCAAACTCATCACCCTTCCCAACACTATCCACTGAGGTCATTAGTAGGGGCAGCACTTTACTGGAACTCAGAAAGAAAAAGACAAAGAAATTCAGGGGACACTTATGTCTTACCTTCAACATTCCATTTAGAAACTATAGGCAACCTATTTCCTCAGAAATTACGTTAAAAAAAGAATTACTAAAAGAAATTCCTCAGTATTATCAATCTATTCAACTTTTAATATAGGCAGTTTTCTTAGGAAAAAATTCCAAAAAACAAAGTATATAATAAAAGATTCCAGCTAAAAGAAGGCTCCATTCAGAGACCTGGAACTGACAATTGCACACTTCCTGACTTCCAGTAACCTTCCCCCTCTTCAACTTCAGAAGAGACAGAAAGTGGAAGGTGAACCATCCACATAGATAACAGTTACATGAAGTTCAGAAAAACACGACAATCTAGACAACACTTTTCTGTTTCTCAGCTTTACTTTCTAAAGTTCCATAAATATACACAACTCTCAATGTCCACTTTCCTTTTTTTCTTCTTTCAATGCTAAGGACCCCTGCCGTTGGAGGAAGGAACGATGCATTAAAAGAGATTCCTAAGAGATTGCTCAGCAAGTGAAACTGGGTAAATCACTCAGAAATGAGATAAATCTGTCCTTAAACAAATTCAAATGCATTAGGCACCCTATACTCTGTAACTTCTTGGTCATGAACACTCTCAGGAAAAGAGATCTAGGTTTTAGCTGAGGCACCCACAGTGTGAAAGAAACAGCAGGCTCTGGGAAGGAAGGGAGCAGCCAGGGGGCCGCAGGGCCCCACAGGCAGCGCTTACCTGATGGAGTGAGACCTGCAGCCAGGGCAGCACAGGAGAGAAGAGCAGGAGCGGAGTGAGCGCATCAGGATGCAAAGAAATGATCACACTGCCCCCTCCCCTTTCAAGAGCCCCAAAGCGAAGATGAGGCAGCTCCATACATTACTTTTTTTTGAGTGTTAAGACTTGTTAATGTGTCTTAAGGATTGCCTTACTAACCTGTTGTAAATTGCGCTCCTAACTATTATTCTCATGGATATATACAGATAGTTGAACTCTAAGAAAATTATATGCCTCGCCAAAGATTTCGTCTCCACTAGATCACACGCAGCTTGAACAAACTCACTGACAAGTTCCAAGAAGATGCCAATATTATTATAAAAATGATTCAACAGCTTGCATTTCTTCAGAGGACTTTCATAAATGTGACCTCATTTGAACTTCACAGGAACCATCTGGTTAGGTAGCCATTAACAATGTTGTTTTACAGAGGGAGAAGGAGATGGAGAAATTCCTGCCTGGACTAAGGGGACGTCACCTAATGGCAATCAGGACAAAATGAGAATCTTAGCTCGGGAAATAGTACTTATTTTTATAGAACGTATAAATTAAATCCTAACATAACGCTTTTCATTCAGTTATTCAAAGGCCCAAATTCTAGGTTTTCAAAATCTGTATTAACTCGGAATTATTTTAAAAACTAGAGGTGTTTTTTTTCTTCCCAAGTATCTAAATTTTGTCGGCAATCTTTCTTAAACGAGTTCAGAAGTTTGCTCCCAGAACATACAAAAGAATTTTATAGAGTAACTAACAAAAATAGAGAATAATATGATACTTTTAAAGCAAAAAAGGGGTTCAAGGTAAAATGTCTGTGATAAAATTGTAAAATTTCCCCACCATCATTTTATAAATTGGCAAATTAATTTGAATGAAAAATAAAAACTTACTAATTCTTCACATTTAAGAATATTATATTACACTTAAGCAATTTTCAAATATGACTTTTACATATATTACTTGTTTTAGCATAATTTAAAATTAAAACTTCTTTGTAAAATGTTGCTTTCACAGGGACTTATCCTCATTTATTTACAAATGTTTGATGTTATAATTTGAGAAAAATATAGGCCTGAATTTTGCAAACTCTACAAAATATTGCAGGACCGTATTTGAGTCTCTAGTGACATAGTCTACATTTTCCAATATTTTTAGCCACAGTTTATAATGAAAAAGTTGTAGCCTCTACATAGAGCAATAATTAATGAAAAGTTTGGAACTCCTGGGAAATAGGTTATCCATTACGCTAAAAGAAAGCCACATTGAAATAGGAGGAAAAAGAAGTCAATACGACCTTGATATTTACCCAATTAGTGTGTGAACATAAATATGTCAACATATTGCATATATGAAACACAGTCTTCATTCTTTTCTTAGAAAAACAAGCAGAGCCTTTATGAAATATAGTGTGCTCTTGTTAATGGACTGTCCCTAATTTCCATCACGTGGGGCCACCTTGTCTGAGACAGTCACTTAGTAAAGATAAAAACTAGCATTTATTGAGTGCTTAACATATGGCAGGCTCTCTTCTGCTACTTTTATAATAACACGAAGATGCTGTTACTCTTATCCCCATTTTCTAACTGAGAACACCCGGGTACAGGCGAGCTAAGTTACATCTGGCCTCCTCATAACCCGACCACTTGAAGTCAAATCACCCGAGAGCTAGTTACAAATGCAAATTCCTGGACTCCACCCAAGACCCACCGAGGCACAATCTCGGAGAGGTGGAATCTGGGAATACGTATTTTAAACAAGCTTCAGAGGTGTTTGTAAGGTCCCATAAAGATGGAGAAACACTATTTTAGTATTATGCTGAGGTCCCAGTGTTCAAGTGAAAGATTTCAACTACATATGGGGAGAACAAATCTTATAAAAATGGCAAAATATACTTTCTTGGATATAACAGGTAGTAGGGTATTTCCTGTTTTAAGAAATTATTTAGTTTAGATAAATGTTTTAATGCTATTGAAATGATAGCAAAATTTTATTTGTAATAAAATTAAGGTTAATTAATAATCCAGAATGTTTACCTGTTCATCTCACATGGCCTCTGAAGAATTTCAATTGCTTTTCATGATTACATTATTGTATTATTAGTAAATATGAAGATAAAACAATGTAGTCAGATTCATATGTACTTAACTCTAGCCTCATAAAGGCCAAGTTGTTAAGTTGGTACATGAGGAGTGTGCATAATCCAGCAATTTTTGGAGCTAAAAAATAACTTAAACACAAAGATATAAATATTTGCCTCTAGGTATCAAAGGAGCAGGTAATAAAGAAAGTAATAGTTTAAGAATCCAATGAAATAATACGCATGGATTTTTTTAAAAGAAGAAATTTAAAACATACTTGAAAAGTTTTTTAAAAATGAATTTGATTTATAAGGAGAAAAATGAAATTGATTTATAAAGAAAATCTTCTAAGCATATCAGCCAAATTCAAAATAAGCTATGATAGGTACTTTTTTTTAAATTTTTTTTTTGAGGAAGATTGGCCCTGAGCTAACATCTGTTGCCAATCTTCTTCCTTTTTTCTTTTTTTTCTCCCCAAAGCCCCAGTAGATAGTTGTATGTCATAGCTGTACATCCTTCTAGTTGCTCTATGTGGGACGCTGCCTCAGCATGGCTCGATGAGAGGTGCGTAGGTCCGCACCCAGGATCTGAACTGGTGAAGCCTGGGCCGCCAAAGCGTAGTGCCCAAACTTAACCACTACGCTACCGGGACAGCACCAATGATAGGTATTTAAATAAGCAAAAAATATGAGTGTAACAACTCGATATAAGATAACATCCTAGAACACAATATAAAAAATAGAAATGGTCAATACTACATTGTTTTTCTGGTGCCTATAGTGAGGACATTTGGTTCTCGGTTCAAAATCTTGATGTTCACTCTAATTTTATATAATAGTAAAATACTGAAAATAATCAAAATGTGCAAGGGGATTTGTTTAAAAATTTTGCTACAGCTATGCACTGGAAGATAATACAGCCATTAAAAATGAAGGTGTAGGGGCCAGCCCCATGGCGTACTGGTTAAGTTCGGCATGCTCCACTTCGGCGGCCCAGGTTCTCGGGTTCAGATCCTGGGCTTGGACCAATACCACTCATCGGTCATGCTGTGGAGGCAACCCACATATAAAAAGTGGAGGAAGACTGGCCTGATGTCAGCTCAGTGCTAATCTCCCTCAGCAAAAAAAAAAAAAAAAAAATAGAATGTGTAATAAACATTTATCAACTTATTCACAATATATTGCTAAAGTGAAGAAAGAAAATTAGCAGAAGTATATACCATATGGTACTTTTTTGGAATAAGAGAATAAATATGTACGTATTTAGCATAGAAAAATATATACTAGATGGATGTATACAAAAATGTAACCTAGAATAGTTTATCAGAGCATATTCCACTGAATGCATATTTTAACTTATTGTTTAAATTACAATGGTTAAAATTCAGTGTATGTTACATTCTTTTGAAATCTCCCTTTTACTAGTGATTAAAGGCACTCTCTGTCTTCTACTTTTACTAGGTCAGGTCCTACTGGAAGGGCATCTTTGGGACCAGGCCAACTAACCTGACCTTCAGGCAGAAAACATCTCCATATAAAAATTTATCTCAGTCACCAATCACTATCAGTCACATAAGATTTTAATCCAATAAAAAAAAAAGAGAGGGGCTGGCTCCGTGGCATAGCAGTTAAGTGCGCGCACTCCGCTCTCTGCTGGCGGCCTGGGTTCGGATCCCAGGCGCACACCGAGGCACAGCTTGTCAAGCCATGCTGTGGCGGCGTCCCATATAAAATGGAGGAAGATAGGCAAAAATGTTAGCCCAGGGCCAGTCTTCCTCAGCAAAAAGAGGAGGATTGGCATGGATGTTAGCTCAGGGCTGATCTTCCTCACACACACACAAAAGAAAGAGAATATGTTAGGAAGACCAGCCGACAGATAACGCTCCCCTTCTCTGGGAAGCCCAGGGCTCAGCACCATTCCTGTGGTCCTATCCCACAGTACCTCATGTCTCCAAACTTCTTGCTGATGGCCGTCCCAACGTTGCTGAAGGCTGCAGTCGCCTTCTGCCCTGCGTGACTCAGGGTTTCCTGTGTTTTCTTGTAGCTAGAGGTAAAACAGAACAATAGTAACGCAGTTTATATCTCATGATCGCCTATAAAACATTCATCGTCCTTTTCCCTCTTTACTTTGAAAGTTCCCTTTCCTAAAGAGATTTAGCAAGAAGATGACCCACAGAAGTAATTGTTTCTATTCATTGTTTGGGAAGGATGGGCTGGTTGCTGCTCAGTAAAGGGCAAGTTAGACCATTAAATCTGAATTCAGGAAAAAAATATATATACACATACAAGGACAGATGTGAATATGCAGATCTTTTAATCACACATAGTGAAACTGCTCTGAGAATAGAGAGTTATTCTTAAAGAAGTGTATTAACTCCACGAAGAGACATGTGCCAATGAAAGCTCTGGCCATGAAAGGTAACACAGAAATTAGAAAACTTATATTTCAAAGGGGAATTTAAACTTTTACTGTTAATGTGGGTAAAATTAACCAGAAAAAGGCAAAATATAACTAGTATTTAACTTATTTTTCTAATACTTATAGCTGGGAATAAGAAGGGCACATAATCTGAAGATAATATAGTAACTTTTCCAAAACAGTCTTAGGAATACAGCACTGCAATATGTGTTCATAAGTCTATGTCCCCACTAAACTGACTCCTTGAGGGCAAGGAAGCTGTTCATCTTTGTGTGCCAGGATCTGGCAGAGGGATACAAGAGACACGCAGTAAATACCAGACGAATGAATGGATGATCAAAGAGGATGCTCCACTGTGGCTCTAAACTGGGAGTCGTGGCAGTAAGAACAGAGAGAAGTGGGTGGATTAGAGATAGAATGGACAGACTTGAGGTTGTGACAAGTAGAACAGGATGAAAAGACTGGCCTGAGGTTTTGAGCATGGTGACAGGAAGGACAGTGGTGTATCCACAGGGCTGAGAAATTTCTAAGAGTTATTTAATAAAGTGGGAAACAAAAGGTACCTAATGTGAGGAAATAAAAAGAAATCAGCAAAAAGTTTTGTACGTCATTCATTTCACAATATATTTGAGTCAAGTCATCATGCTGTACACCTTAAACTTATACAGTGCTGTATGTCAATTATATCTCAATAAAACTGAAAAACCAAACCAAAAAAAGTTTTGTACAGATTTTTAAAAAATGAACTAATTCTTATAATGCACAAACCATTTTCTTCTGATAACTGCCGCTCCCAGGTAAGTTCTCCCAAAGCCACCTGCTTAGCCCAGAACACTTGCATGTATGTGGTACCTCTGAGAAGACTATATCATAAGAAAGCAGTGGTGTAGGAACTTCCCTTATCCCTCCACGCCCTCCATCTCCCACAAGTCATCCAGTCCTAAATATACTATCAAACTCTAAGGAAATGCTTTAAAATATGCCCCTTGGTCTTCCTCGGGACTGAAATCACTTTATTAACATGGTATTCTAGTATTCTTTTTTTGTTAGCAGGAAGGAATGAGTCTATAATATTATCAGCACCATAGGTTATTTATTTACACAATGCTTATTTTTCAGGAAGTATAAAAATCATATATTATCTAGATCATAAAACCAAGCCAAATACTCATTTACTAAACTGACATTTCCTAGCAAATATGGACAGACCAAGGGGAATAGGGTGAAAGAAGAATCTGGTGTCTAGGATGTAATTTGTGTCTCTGGAGAGAGTTGTGTGGGTAGAATGGGGAAGGTGGACCCCCAATGGCTCTGGGTCAAGCAGCAACGAGAGGTGAGAAGATGAAAGAAAGAAACAGCTTTTAGGATGTTTGCCTAATTTTGTTTTCTGTGAAGGTACAAAAATATCAGCTTATTCAAATTACAATTTTATTTTTACATTTTACTACATAATTTTAGGTTTTAATTAGGGGAAATTTTTTTTTTGTTTTTTTTGTTTTTGTTTTTTGGTGAGGAAGATTAGCCCTGAGCTAACAACTGTGCCAATCTCCCTCTATTTTGTATATGGGATGCCTCCCACAGCATGGCTGATGAGTGGAGTAGGTCTACACCCGGGATCCGGGCCCGCGAACCTGGGCCGCCGAAGCGGAGTGTGTGGAACTTTAACCACTCGGCCACGGGGCCAGCCCCAGGAAAAAAACATTTTTGATCACGTGAGACTATGTACTTTCAGGCAGTTTACACATGAAATAAAATATTAATATCTAACTTGATATTAGTGATAAGGCAGTTAAAATAGTACCAAATGTTAAAGACCAGAAATAAAAACATCAATCATGATTACCAGATTTTAGTGAAGTGTGATCTTGGAATGGCACGTTCTGAGAATTCTTCTGAAGAAATAATCTACAAAAAGGTTCCCACTACAGTGTCTTGAACACTTGGATTAACTCGGCTTAGACCAATGGTCTTTGAAAGTGGGATTTAAATGTGGTGGTTTTAGCCTTAAGAACAAAAGAATTTATTTACAAATAAAGAAAAATCTGGAATTCCTATTCCAGTTATAATTTGAGGATACTGACAAAGTTTTCACAAAGCTGTAATTGGGCCATGAAATCAGATCTATGAAAAATGCATTTAAAAAATGGAATCCAGGGCCGGCCCTGTGGCTTGGTGGTTAAGTGCGCGCGCTGCGATGCTGGTGGCCCGGGTTTGGATCCCGGGTGCGCATCGAGGCACCACTTCTCCGTTCATCCTGAGGCCGAGTCCCGCATACAGCAACTAGAAGGATGTGCAGCTACGACATACAACTATCCACTGGGGCTTTGGGGGGAAAAAATAAAATAAATAAAATCTTTAAAAAAAAAAAATAATAAAAAAATAAATAAATAAAAAATGGAATCCAGAAACGATGGAAGCACAGCATTACACGCAGATGACACGTGTTCTTGTACCATGGACTGGGACTTAGAGTTGGGCTCAATCCAAGACTCTTTCTACTCACCTTACAATTCTGAAAAATGTCAAGAAAAATTTTTTCTATGCAAAAGTTTCTCATGGATATTGGTGAGGAAATAGAGTAATCCATTAAATACCTAGAATCTGAAACTGAGTATCATCTTTGCCACTTCGATTCCTTTCACCATCCATATCCAATCCATCAAAACACTCCATTAGTTCAACCTTCAAAACAGACCCAGAATCTGTCCACTGTCTCCCCA
The DNA here is from genome assembly GCF_057802395.1 of Ceratotherium simum simum. Taxonomy (NCBI): domain Eukaryota; kingdom Metazoa; phylum Chordata; class Mammalia; order Perissodactyla; family Rhinocerotidae; genus Ceratotherium; species Ceratotherium simum. The sequence continues at coordinate 45,354,470 of NC_141918.1, read as the reverse complement.
CCTCCACAGCCCTCCACTTAGTTCAATCCACCATCATCACTCACCTGGGCTATTGCAATAGCCTCCTAACTAGTCTCCCTACTTCTACCCTTCTCTCTCTACATTCCCTTCCCACACAGCAGCCAGAGGGATCCAGTAAAGCCTTGTTAGAGCCTGTCACTCCTCTGTCACAACCCTGCACTGGCTCCTCATTCCCCTCAGAGTAACAGCCAAAGTCCATCCCCCAGGCCTTGCGATGAGCCTACACAAGTGGGGGCCCTAGCCCTTCTCTCATCTCCTCTTCCTACTTATTCCCTGGGCTCCAGCCACCCTGACCTTCTCACTGTTCCTCGAGCATACCAGGCCCCATCCTGCCTTAGGACCTCAGCTCTAGCTGTTCAGCTATGTGATGCCACCAAATTGGCAAGAAAAGGTTTTTTGTTTTTTTTTCTGTATTGTAAATGCCCCACTTTGAAGAATTAAACAGACCTAAGCCTGCACACTTAGGAAGACTTCACAGCCACCTCTCTCTGTCCAATCAGGGCCAAAGGTCCCTGGGGCCTTGGCCAGGTGGATGCCAGCAGAATAGAGCTGGGTTCTGGGGGAAAGGGGTAACAGGGATAGAAAAGGGAATCAAGGAAGGCCGAGGAAAGGAAGTGTGTCGGGCATCCACCCGGCACTGACTCGGGGAGGTCTGAAAGGTGACTCAGGGGAGAGTAAAGAAATACTCTGCAACATCTGTGGCCTCTGCGTGAGGTCAGGACTGGGTACTAGTTAGAGAATTCCTTCTTGTGTCGGTCCTGAATTTCCTCAGGATTCTCTTGCAATTAGAGCAAAAATTTATTTTTCTTGTAAACTGTTCCAATGTAGTTTAACTTTAGATATTGGAGAATGCTTTGAATTTTGAAATAACAGGTGACTTGCGAGCACTTTTTTTGTGTGTGTATCACATTCTGAGTTCGATGGCTCAATTCAAAAATAGCTAGCTAGAGAACATCACGTAGTCTACACGGAAATCGAAATATAATGATGTACACCTGAAATCTACATAATGTTATAAATCAATGTTACCTCAATCAAAGAAAAATAGCTAGCTAGAGAGAAGCACAGACAGTAAGCAAGCTACCTTGTATTTAAACACACCGCTAAATCAGAATGGGTGGGTGTATACAGGCATCTGACTGCTTTAGTAAGATATCCATGACATTTATGTCCTCACCATGAAAAACGCACCTCTATATCTATGTGCAATTTCACAGTTAAAATTCAACCATATGGAAAGCTCAGTGGAGAGTTAAAGAGAGATTTTTAGGACTGTTAACTCTTTATTTCTGAGAATTATATAATGTTAAATCTGAAAGGCACTAGAGCCCAATCCCTTCAGACTACAGATGATGAAACTGAGGCCCAGAAAAGTCACGTGACTCTTTAATGACAGAGGGAGAGCTAGGACCAGAGGGCCCGCCTTCTGTCAGAAAGTCTTGTTGCCTTGGAGATGACAGACAGTTGAGGGTGAGTTAGGTCAGCTGTCTATAGCTCCAGTGTTTGCAGAGAGAAATAATAATACTATATTTCAAGAATTCTAAGATGCACATCTTTTCCCCACATTTTTACATCTCTTCCCTAGGCTAACCACCACATTTCTTGAAAACAATTAGTAGTCAAGCTGCATAGATTGCTTAGAGACCAATAATTGACAATGAGACAAGGGGGTAGACAATGAGAGAGGGTTATGTGTAAGGAAGTGATTTACAAGAAGAAAGTAACCAGGGACCCCATGAGAAATAGGCCATTGGGCTCAGAGCATTTGAAAGCTCCAATGAGCACCACTCACATCATTGTCTAAGTGAAGGGTCCCTCTGAAGTTGCGTACTGCAGACTCTGTAACCTTATGCTTCATCCGAATTGGGCTTGATCTTAAAATTGAACAAGTCATACACATCCCCATCCAGAGGCTAAGAGCCTGCATCTTTAAAAAGACCTTCCTGTCAGGCCACTGATAACCTGCTAGGAAGTTGGTGTATTTGCATTTTATTCCCTTTATTGTGCTATGGAATTTGGTATGTAGTTTGTACTACTAATACTTAAAATTGTTTTTCAGCAATATCACATAAAATTAGGTTCAATAATATTCAAATAATGAAAAACAACTTAACTACCAACATTCTGATTGACTTGACAACCTTCCATTTCATTTAAATGAAAAATGAAATGGTATTTAGCATTTTAGATTACTAGTGTCTCTTATTTAAGCTAAACATAAATTACACCATTGCTGACTTACATAACTGACAAAGCAGGGGACTATACATTTTCCTTAAATAAAAGCTGAAATGCTAAGATATCCTCAGACTGCTGTCAATTGTCACTAGGAGGCATAAAAATTGGGAGCATATGCTTGAAGAAGCCTGTGTTATGTACCTCTCCTCTGTGTTCCCATAATTCCCTTTACGTAGCTCTTTCCAAACATTTTTCCATTGTGTTGCAATTACAGTTTTCGAATCTATCTCCGTGACCTGCCAGGGCAGGGCCACATCTTGTTCATCATCACTGTATCCCCAGTGCCAGAATAAACCAGAGCAAGGGCCACACGAGGCCAAAGGAAAGAAATAAAGTCCAGTTTGATGCCCAGACTTCAGCTACAGGTGCAGAGTCAGGACTTTACAATGAAAGATGCAGTGAAAGATTCTAACTCTGGAGGAGAGAAATGGAGGCCTTAAAGTAAGTGAAGGGAAATTCGTCCTTGCGTGCTCTACGGCAATTCCAGCAAACAACAGCTTGGCAGGGACCCGCACTTCCCAACCAGGTTGGAATCTGGTCCAGTGCTGAACCTTTCTTCGGCAAAGGTTTAACTATGATAGCAAATAGCAGCTCACATTTATTGAGTACTTTATATGCATTAACTCATTGAAGCATGCTGACTGGGAGATTTTTTTGTTTTGAGTACAAGTAACCTTCCTATTTTTCAGTGAAAGTCAACAGGAAAATAGGCTTTAATTTTCAGAGATTCAGTTTGGCTGGAATGGATAGCTTTTTCTTTTCAGCTTTGTTGAGGTATAATTGACAAATAAAATTGTAAGATTTTTAAAGTACATTTGATATACATATACACTGTGAAAGGATTCCCACCATCTAGTTAATTAACACATCCATCATCTCACATATTTATATATATATATTTTGGTAAGAACATTTAGTTCTACTCTCTTAGCAAATTTCAATTATACCATGCAGTGTTATCAACTATAGCCACCACATTATATATTAGATACTCAGACTTTAATCATCTCATAACTGAAAGTTTGCACCTTTTCCTCATTTCCCTCATCCCCTAACCCCCAGCAATCATCCTTCCAGTCTCTGTTTCCAAGAGTTTGACTTTTTTTTTTTTTAGATTCCATGTAGGACATGGACAGATTCCATCTGTCCTTCTCTGTCAGACTGATTTCACTTAACATAACGCCCTCAAAGTCCATCCAAGTTGTTGCAAATGGCAGGATTTCCTTCTTTCTCATGGCTGTATAATATTCCATTGTATATACATACACCACATCTTCTTTAAGGAATGGATAGCGTCTAATGGCCAGGACATGTCAGCTGTCTGGCCGGCACACCAACACAGGGATCTTCAGCAGTGTGGGGTAAGGTCTCTGCAAGCCAAATAAAAGGCATTCTATTGACTTTTCATGCAGATTCCTCTTGTCTGTCTCGCTAATTTGAAAATCAGTGTTAATAATCAAAGGGAGAAAGCATGTCATCCTCTAAAAGGTTTTGACTTAAAGCATTTTTTAATACACAAATAGAATGAAAAATGAAAAATTCCACAGTCTTTTCAAAAGAAGATATCTTATAACATGAGTATATTTTCTATTATGGGATTTACATGCATATGCAGCATTTTACCAAAGATACAAAAAATATTAAGGCTTATTTTCTTCCAAAGTTTCCCTAAACATGTTATCAAAACATAGATTTACCACTCGAATCCAGAAAAGAAGAATCAACCTCTTGCTTTGCGTGATAAGGTGAAAGCCAAAAGGCAGGAAGAATGAACAATTGTGTGAGAGATTGGCTATGTCTATCTTTTTAAATTAGGTCTTTAATCTTCACTGGCACTTCCAAGCTCAACAGTGTCACAACAGGCTCCTCATAAAAAGAGATAATAATCATTACTGACTGTAATGGTCCGGAAGTCTTAGAAGTACAAAAATCAAAGAGTAAATAAATCATAAACTAAATGTCAATTTTCGGGCACTGTGCATTTTTTAAATGCTGAATATCAGAGCTTCTCCTCTTTGTATAGGATGAAGTTATTAAACTTTCCAAAAAGATGGAATTGATAAATAAATGAAAAGCAATAGTATATATTGGAGGATATGAGGAAGCCATTTGGTATAAAACTAATTCGTCCTGACCTTGGTTTTCCAAAAGGGCCTGATGTGGCCTGTTGAGCAAGCATTGTCCCCCCATATCGGCATTTCTTTAAGGACAAGCATCTCTTCCTGGGAACTGAGGATTAATTACCGACCTGCTGTGCTCACCTTGTGACCACCGACCTGCTGACCACCCACCTGCTGTGCCAGATAAGCATCTCGTGACAGCAGTAATAGAGACATTCCTGTCACACGTGACGTATGCTCTTTGTTCCAAGATGGTATATAACCACTCTGTACACCCCACTTCTTTGGTGCCCTTCCTGCCTATTGTTCTCAAACCTGCCTATTGTTCTCAAACCTGGCTCATAATAAACTCACCCCAATTTTGATATATACATTGATTATGGATCATTTGTATCAACAGAATGGTTTAAATTATGTTCCAAAACCTTCTCGCCTTTGTAAACCTATCATTTGGTCTGTGGTAGAACTCAGAGGGGTTTATTAGTAGGAGAATTTCATGGGTTAGCAATGGCTGAACACTTATTAACATGAAGCCTATCAGTTTGAACAGACCACCGCCATGTTGCATTTACAAATTCTTTTTTTTTTTTTTTAAAGGAATGGATTTTTTTTCTCCTCCCCAAAGCGCCAGTGTATGGTTGTGTATGCTAGTTGCAAGTCCTTCTAGTTCTAGTTCTTCTGTGTGACCCGCCACTACAGCATGGCAACTGACAGACAGAGGAAACAAATCCGGGCTGCAGAAGCAGTGAGAGCACCCAACTTTAACCCCTAGGCCATCAGGGTTGGCTCGAATTTCCAAATTCTTACTCCTTCTACCCACAGGAGAGATTCAGTTTCTCCTGTGGCCTCTCCTCTTCTTCACGTCAAAGCCACCCACCTTCCCCGCCTCCTTGAAGCCTAAAGACAACATAAAAAGCAGCAGAGAACCAAAAAAAAAGGAGGTGAGGGTAATTTTGTGTGTGTTCTTAGATTCTCTCAAATCAAGGCACTTAAAAAACTATGACAAAAACAGCAACAAGAAGCCCCAGACACAGATGATCTCTTGACCTGCTACTGTATGAATGTCTTTCTGTAAAGGAGATAATTTCAGTCTGCTGTGTAATGATTCCTCCTCATCCGCTCCTATTCAGATTCTAAAATATGCCCAGATCTTTCATTAACATGCCATAGATTTTCTTTTCATCATAAATCAAACTAAATAGGTCATGATTGCTTAATCAGTATGCAAAGTATCGCCTCTAGGAATCACATGCAATCCTCTGACAGCTAACATTCTTCTTAGTGCTTTGAAATCTAATTCTGCCCAATCTAACCCCACCCCAGCTCATCATTCCTCACACGAAAATCTTCATCATATGAAGTATAGATCTTGTTCTGGAAGGAGCAGCATGGACATTAACAGCCGGGATTTAATTAATTCAGGGGGAAAAGAGATTCTGTTATCACCCTCCCCCCAGCAACATGTGATTAAGAGGTTTTCCCTTCCCTCAGCAGCCAAGAAAAAAGAGTGGGAGAAAGATGCTCTCCCGAAATTATGTTGCTTGTAGACTTATGCTCCCTCTTAAGAAAGGGGTTGATTCTTCCCGACAAGGGAATGTTCACATGATTCCTGAAGGTTAGTGAATCCACAATCATATTATTTATTAACTAATCTCTGAGGAAATCTCATCTAGTCCTGTGGATTTCAATGATATCAATACATAGCTGACGCCTAAATGTCCATCTCTATCTCTGACTTGTCCTCCCAGTTGCCCTCTCGATATATACACTTGCTTGTCTATTGGCATTTCGGCTGCACAGGGCCAAAACAGAATTCTGGGTCTCCCCACCAGACCCTAGAGCAGTAAACAGGCCTATAAAGTGTCAGACACTGTTCTTATGCTTTACAAATATTAACTCATTGAATCCTCACTACCTATGAGATAGGTACTAAGACGATCTCATTTCATGGATGCAGTGGGGCCTAGATTTTAACTTAAGCAATTGGAGTCCATAGCCCATGGGCATAACCACAATGCTATATACGCCCATTGCCGTAAACAGTCCTGATACTCACCCAGTAGCCCAAGTCAAAGACCTAAGTCACATTTGATCCCTCTATTTCCCTCAGGCCCCACCTCCAAACCATTGGGAAGTCCTGTTGGCCCAACTTCCAAATCCTATCCCCTCTCTGTCCACAACTCTCCCCGACCATCATCACCCACCTGGACTACTGCAATATCCTGCCTATATGACACAAAGTAACCAGAGTGATCTTCCTGCTTCAAACACCCCAGTGGCATCCACAGCCCTTGGAATAAAATCCCCACTCCTCCCCAGGGCCTGGGAGGCCCTAGAGGCTCTGATCTCACCTCCTCTCACTACACTCCAGACACAGCACATTCTTTGGGCTCCTGAAACCTGCAAAACTAGTTCTTTTTTTTTGGTGAGAAAGACTAGCCTTTGGAGAGGAAGACTAGCCCTGAGCTAACATCCGTGCCCATCCTTCTCTGTTTTCTGTAGGACACTGCCACAGCATGGCTTGATAAGTGGTGCATAGGTCTGTGCCCGGGATCTGAACCTGTGAACCCCGGGCCACGGAAGCAGAGCGTGTGAACTTAACCACTACACCACCGGGCTGGCCCCAACAAAGCTAGTTCTTGCCTCATGGTCTTTGCAGCAACTTTTGCCTCAGCTTGAAAGCTCTTCCCCAGATCCTCACAAGACTGGATCTTTCTTATCATTCAGTTCAAAGTAACCTCCCAGGACAGGATTTCCCGACTGGGACCCAATCAAAGCAGCTTCTAATCTCTCCTCCGCGTCACTCTCCGGTACACCACCCTAGGCTGTTTTCACCATAGGGCTTCCTGATAGTCCCTCACTTGTTTATTTTGTTGTTTCTTGCCCCTTTCCCTTTCAACACTCTGAGCGTAGGCACTTGGTCCATCTTGTTGGATCCTATATCTTGAGTGCTTACGTTAGCCCCTGGGTAATGATGCCTAATAGTAGACATTCATTAATACTGTTGGATAAATGAACTGTCACTACCCCTTTAATGGCTTTCTATGCCTGTGGATAAAGAATAACTCTATTAACAGATGCCGCAAGGCCACTTCTCCTGCTAGCTCAACAATGCTCATTAACTGGACCACTTTCCCTTGGGAGAGGGAGCCTTCTCTCCCGTGGGCCCTAACCAGGCTGTACCTTCCCCAGGAGGCTCCTCCTGCCCCTCGAGGCCTGATTAAATTCTGACTCATCCAACTCATCCTTCAGAGTTTGGCTTAAACATCTCTTGTTTGGGGTCTTCCTTGAGAGCCCAGGCAAGGTTCAGTCTCCTGCTTTATGTCCCACAAGACCCTATATTTTCCTTCACATCACTTTTCACAATTATCATTTAACTGGTTATTTGTAATAACTTGTAAAATAAACAAAAACAAAAACAAAACTCTGTTTTCCTGACGAGACTGTAAACTCCATAACCCCAGGGAATAAATCTCTTCTATTTATCCAACAAAGAGCTTGACACTAAACAGACTGCCTGACTATAAAACCAATTTGTTTTTCAAACATGGGAAAAACACAAACTTCACAGAAGTCTCCCGGTGTGAAGAGGCTACAAGCCTTCCTAGAGCTTGCCTGCTCTAATTTCACCTCCTAGGATGAATATGAATCTCCTCTCGCTGCCCCACCTCTCACCAGGTCCCCATCAGACCTTGGGCAAACCCGCTGCACCTTCTGCCCAGGTGGTCCCTGCTTCCTCTCTCCCTTCAGCAAGAGAATAGGCAGAATTGCCCTGTCCTCCTTTTGGTTAGCCTATCCCTGCAGTGTGGTTAGGGAGGCAGAGCAGAAAGATCCTGCCTGGCTCTTAGACCCCAGAAGGAAGTTCAGATCAGTGTGACACGAATCCACCAGACATGCATTAAATACAGAGACAACCAGACCCAGGAAATTGGAGATTGTTCAGCCTCACGCTATCAGGACCGTTAACTAGTATAGGCCACCAAAGTGCCAAGACAGAGGCCAAAACCACTGACAGATACACTCATTTAATTTAGTGCCTAAAATCCAGCTACACTTTTTAGGAGATTGTTCATACGGTGTTGCAATATATATTTTAAATCTATAAACATCAATGAGTGGTTTTTTTATCTTCTTCCATAATTGTCATCTTGGGTTGGGGAAGGTCAGTTAGCCTCCAGAAATAAACTGATGGGTACCCTGGCTCCATTCTGCCCTGACCCTGTCTGGATGAGCCTTTGGGGTACACAAGCACAGAAGTGGATAGGCCTGTTATAGAGAAAACATTCTCCTTTGTGTGAAAACTAAGGGAACCACAGTGGGGAGACATCAGGTCCTTTTAGATAGAACTCCTCATACAAAGGGCACCTTCACACAGGAACAAAAGGTCTTAGACCTTAGTTCTCAGGAACCAGCAGGCAAAGTTGGCCTCCAGCAAGACTGAAATAATTGCTGTCCATCACTGGCACCTCTTACTACTACCATGCCTCTCTATGCCCGGGAAAAATGTTCCAGCAAAGAGAAAAATTGATTCTCACTTAGATATTAGGAATGCAATATCTTTATCTTCCAATTAATTGGTAATTTGTAATTCTAGGGAAGAAAATGTATAACCCAAAGACAGAAATTTCATGACAGTGGAATTTGGGGCTATAGTTAGAGCTAGGGATAGGAAGCCTCTGTGGTTTCCCCATCAGCCCCCTCCCCCACAACACACAAAAAGAAGACAAATCACATCATTATGTGGGCACCTTCTCTTTGGTACAAGACCACCCGGCAATCAAAATACTTTAAATTGTTAGAAAAGTACCACAATATCAAATATTTCATGTAATTTAAAAAGTAATCCAATAAAAGTATAATTGTAGAATACCCAAAGTTATTCTGTCTTTTGCCTAATATCAGATAAGAAGATAACGGCAAAGCCAAAAACATTTCTGTTGGCCTAAACTCAGCTCTAAATATCCCCTAGAGTAGTGGGGATGAAAAGCACATTCCCAAATATGAGGTACAAGCTTTTCTTTTTAAATGAATGGCCAACAAGTCTGTACTAACATTGTCAACCATTTTTGATAGAAACTCAAAATATGAAGTGAATGACAAGTACTCTGAGGATAAAGCACCTGCCCATTTAGAATTTTACGAGAAAACATAAAGAAAAATATTTTTTTTAATAAATGTTTAAAAACATATAATAAAGAGAAAAAAATTTAAACCATACAACTCCATGAAAGCAGTCTGAGTAAACAGAGAGTTTTGGTGAGTCAAGTTCAATGTCCCGAAGCTACTTTATAGAGTGTGCTTCACACGCAACATATTTAATGATTATTCATATTTGTTTGTTTTACTTCTAGAGAAAATATTTTTCCTAGCCACAAATACCAAATCAGCCTTGTAGAAAAAGAAAAAACAGAAGAGTGGCAAGACAACAAGCTAAGTAATTTTCTTAAAATTCAGTCACTATACTCACGCAGTAGTAGTCTGCATGTCATGCCAGCTTTTGCTGAAGTTCTGTTTTAATTCATTCATCAGATTCATGCCGAGTTTTTGTTTTATCTCAACCAGATGCCTTTCCTTTGCTGATAAAACTTGTCGTAATGTTGTAATTTCGTCTTCTAGCTACAGGTAAGAGGGAAAGTGGCGAGGAAAAACGTCAGAGTAGCTGAAACACACCCGCAGAAGCTCTCTGCGCCCCCTTGTTAACACGGACCCACGCTCGGCTATGGCAAATACATCTGACAGAGACGATAGTCTATATTTAAAAATAGAAATCGTTTTTTTAGTTTTACTGGTTATAAAGGTAATCACTGGTCCTTGTAAAAAATTCGTTTGTACCATAAAATATAAACAAGAAAATAAAAATCACCTGTAATCCACTAGGAAATAGCCATTGCTTAATTTTTTGGTTTCTAATCTTCCAAATGTTTTTCTAAAATTGTACATAGGTGTAACTTTTGAACAAAAAATTGGTTTTGTGCCATATGCTTTATTTTATAAACAACTTCTTTTCAAGTGTCACTAGTCAGTGTCGTCTATTGTTTGCCAACCACACACAGCTGCCCTGGTGCAAGGACGGACTGGGCAGACATTGTGGTTTTGCCAAGCTAGTGCCTCTAGAAGGAGGAACAACGGAGGAGAGGATATATATAAGAGAGTGATTTGTTTTTTCTTTTCAACAATTTTATTGACATACAATTAACATACAATAAACTGCACACATTTAAAGTGTAAAATTTATAAATTTTGACATATGTATACTCCTGCGAGGTCATCACCACAATCAAGAGAGTGAACATATCCATCACCTCCAAAAGTTTTCTAATTTCTAATTCCTCCCTTCCTCTTCTCCCCCTTCTCCCAGGTAGCCACTGATCTTCTCTTCATTGGAGTTTAGTTAGCATTTTCTAGAACTTTATATAAATTGAATCATACAGTATATACTCATTCTTGCCTGGCTTTGTTGACTCAACCTAATGATTTGAGATTATTTAAGATACATCCATGTTGCTGGAATATCAGTGGTTCTTCCCTGTTTCATTGCAGAGTAGTATTCCATTGTATGGATATACCACTGTTTGTTCTCTATTCACCTAATGAAGGACATCTGGGTTTGGCTAATGCAAATAAAGCTGCTACAAACATTCATGTATGAGACTTTGTATGGACATGTTCCCTGTGTCCCCTATGCTGCAGAAAAGCAAATCTCTTCAGCATTATAAAATTGGTCTTACAAATGTAATTTGTAACAAAGGAATTCTGTAAAACACCCAGATTTTAGAGAGTGTTGCTATATCCTGTGAAAATAAATTTGAACCTCCACAAAGTCTTTGATTCTAATTGGTTATTGAATTTTATAATGCATTTCCCTCGTGATATTGCTTAAATTTATATCTTTCTTTCTGAAAAGTATAAATCCTCGTGACTTTCTTGGTGAAGCCAGAAGAGAATCATGAGTGCTCCCTTAGTATCCCACATTCACAGAGGTAATAAAAGCCTGACACTTTACAAGATTTCTTATCTGAAAAAAAATGGAGCAGCTGTGTCTCATTTACATTCAAAGTATCACTCTACTTCTGACCACAAGCTGCATCACTAACACTGTCACTCATCTTACAAATGTGTTCCTTGGGTCACCAGAGACAGAGCTGCTAGAAAAGCACCTCAAGAAAGACATCTACCTTTGCAAAAATTACTCTTTTACTAGCACAAGCAAGATTTTGCCCCAATGGTGAACAGACAGGAATAATGTTGTGAACCTTCATATACACAGATAATCACTTAAGAAAAACGAGTAGAAATACTGAATCAGAAGCATCTTAAATGCCTCGGTAGAAAAGAACAATATTTTGCGGTTTTTAATATCAGCAAAATGTCATGGTAATTTAACTTTATCCATTTTTTTACATTCATGGAACATTTTTTTTATACTCATGGAAATCTTTCTAAAATGAATTACACATTCCATAAACATGTTATAATCAATAGCATCCTGTCTTTTCTTGATGAGCAAGAAGACTCTTGAAGACTCTTGTCTTCAGGATGCAGACATACACTGATTAGGGCAAAAGGATCACGCTCAGAGACCACCAAAGGGGATAATGCTTTTAGTCCCTCCATTATATGAGAACACACTGTTATTTAAAAATCAAACCCTTCCATTCTTTCGCTACCACGTCATATTCCATGTTTTCATCTTTGTCAATGTGTTCTCCTGCATTTCATCTGCTGCTGAGTATTTCTCAAGATGCTATCTCTAGCTCACTTACCACAGAAAACGCTTGGGCTTCATGTCAGACTTTTACTCTCCATTAGAAAGACCTCTTCTGCTTTTTTTTGGATAAATAATGTTTTAAGTGACCGAAATTACTGGGAAAAAATTTAACTTGTAGGAAGAAATTACAGATGTAGAGAAGGAGAAAGAGGCTTAAACATCTTGATATTCTCAATCTCATATCTATGGAACCCCAGAAATTTATTCAAAATTAGGGCGGCAGTAGAATATCCATTAGTTATTTGGTGGGGGGAGTGAGTAAAGGAGTCATAGTTTTCTAATGAAATCCTTGATCCCAAAAAAGTGATAGAGAGAAACATTGAAGTGACCAGTTTACCAAACATCATCCTAAAGAAAGAAATATAAAGTCCCACATTTAATAATTTAAAAATCGAAGCACAAGTTAAAGGGCATTTGTGAGGAAGACACTTCTAATGATGGAGACATGTAGTTGGTTTCTTAGTTGGGTCTATTCTTAGGTTCTATAATGAAATTCTCATCATTTCAATAAAATATGTGACTCACACTTGTCAAAGCTTTCAGTATATTTATCAGAGATCTAAATATATAACAAAAAAATCTATTAAGCATATCCCAGAAGTTGGGAAAATAAATCATCTTAAATTATACTAACCTGCAAGATTGAAAATGGCCAACCACATCTCTTTCTACAGAGCAAAGAGTCTGGTCAGGACAGGAAAGCCTTTAATCACAAACGCTTTAAGTGGCGATCCTGGTGAGATTCAATCCCTCATTTGACTAATGAGATTTTTTTGGTCTAGTTACACCAGTGATTCTCAACTTCAGTTTACATAAAAGTCACTCAAAGAACATATTTAAAATGCAGATCCTGGATGTATGTTCCTTTAATGCCTTGAGATTCTGATGTCTTTAAATTTGGTGGGGCCAGACTACTTACTTTATTTAACAAGCATCTCCAGATATTCTGATGTAGGTAGTATGGAAACTCTATATGGTAAGTACCTCTGGAAGCCACATCAAATTCCTTTTGGAATGAGGTGGAGTTCAGGTAAATCATTTAAGTAAAGTATTTAATATATCCTTTCCCCTTTAATTTTAAATTAATCTTTCTTCATTAGAAACTGATAGTCTGATTCTTTGGTTTCTTGACTCCCTAGAAGATCTCCTTGTAGGAGAAATATTTATGCCCAAGGTTAGATATTTAAGCTTGATTATTTAAATATGAATTAAAAGGAAAATAAATTATTTTTTTAAGTAATTTTAAAAAATTAACAAGTGTTGGCCAGGATGTGGAGAAATTGGAGCCCTTGTACATAGCTGGTGGGAATGTAAAATGGTTCAGCCACTGAAAAACAGACTGGCAATTTCTTAAAAAGTTAAACATAGAATTACTATATGACCCAGCAATTCCACCCCTAGGTATACACAACAGGGAATTGAGGACAGGTACTCAAACAAGTACATGGACACACACGTTCATAGCAGCACTATTCAACAGCCCAAATATCCATCAAAGGATGAATGGACAAACAAATTGTAGTATATACATAAAATGGACTATTATTCAGTCATTAAAAGGAATGAAATATCGAGATATGCTACAACATGGATGAATCTTGAAAACATTAGGCTAAGTGAAAGAAGCCAGACACAAAAGGTCACATATTGTATGACTGATTTATATAAAATAACCAGAATAGGCAAATCCATAGACATAACGCAGATTAGTGGTTTCTGGGGAGAAGGGAGTGTAGGAAGTTACTGCTTAGTGAGTATGGGGTTTCCTTTCGGGGTGAGTGAAATTTTTGGAACTAGATAGAGGTAGTGGTTATACAACATTGTAAGTGTACTAAATGCCACTGAATTGTTCACTTTAAAATGATTAATTACATGTTGTATCAATTTATCTCAATAAAAACATGCAAGAAAAATAAATTAATCTGAATTAGCTAATGAATTAGCATCAATATGAAATTTATGTTAAAAAATTGAAAATTTACTTTTCTATTTTATCTGGTAGATTACATAAGGTATCTAACTTAAATCCAGAAAAAGAAATACTTTCATAAACCATTAATCACCATGACGATGTTTAGGAGTAAGAGCATTTGGTCTCTTGTACCCACTGCTTCATGTCCTGCCTCTTCTCCTGGCTACTCCTGCCTTTGGCTAAGAGTCCAGAAGAACTAAAATTAAAATAGAGATACTATCTGGGAGGGTGCGATGGTTAACCTTATGTGTCAACTTGACTGGGCCATGGGGTGCCCAGACATTTGGTCAAACATTATTCTAGGTGTGTCTGTGAGGATGTTTCTGGATTAGATTAACATTTGAATCAGTAGACTGAGTAGAGTAGATTGCCCTCTCTAAGCGGGTGGGCCTCATTCAATCAGTGGAAGGCCTAAATAGACCAAAAAGGTTGACCCTCCCTCTCGTAGGAGGGAACTCTTCCTGCCTGATTGTGATTGAAATGGGACACTGGGGGTTTTTTTCCTGCCTTTGGACTCAAACTATAACATCAGTTCTTCCTGGGTCTCAAGCCTGCTGGCCTTCACACTGGAGCAACACCGTCGGCTCCCCTGGGTCTCCAGCTTGATGACTGTAGATCTTGGGACTTGTCAGCCTCCATAATCACCTGAGCCAATTCCTTATCATAAATCTCTTTCTATAGACATGTATACATACTACTGGTTCTGTTTCTCTGGAGAACCCTGGCTAATACAGAGGGGCGTTATAATAGATATTATTGATTATGGACACTTCAGTTGTTCACTAGCTCAGTCTAAGAAGATGAAAGTCTTGAAGGAAGGAACTGAGAGAGAAAGGTCAAGAGCCTGAGGCACTTCTTTGTCATTCTAAGAGCCAGGTAGCTTGAGGACATTGCGTGTTCTTCTTGGACCACACACCCAAAGAAGAGGGAAGAGCCACAGGAGATGGAGGGAGCCCGCAAAGAGGCTGCTATTTGATAATGCTGTCTGGTATTTTTCCTACTCCCAGTAATGCCTATTTTTCTTGAGTCATTCTATCTAGGGGATGTTGGCAGTATTTGACTGTTATATAATCACAAATTTACAGTATTAATGCCAACACTTCATCCATTTCAAAAGCAAAGACACATTATGGAATAGTAAGCATAGAACACAGCTTAGTGAAATGAAAGTGGGAGTGGGATGTTAGCACAGAAATATTGAGCAAATTAATTTAAAAAGAGAGAGAAAGGAAAAAAATCCCCCACAAAAGAGATGTGTAAAGACCTCAGAAAAGCTGTTAGGAGCAGCTGGTAACAAGACTAATGAGAATAAATATCTGAAACAAAATAGTATTTCCTTATATACCACTATGGTTTGAAAAAAGCATAGTCTACTTCTGATATTTATAAATATAAATATTTGTTGAAGCTATAAAGTAATCCAAGTTAATTTTAAATCTTAATTGCACACCTCCCATGCACAAACCACTGAACCAGATCAGAGGTGATATTGGCCTCACACTAAAGGAGCTTTTAAGAACACACATATTGTATGACCACAGTAATAAACTAAAGACTAAACAGTGTTAACACCAGATTCTGATACTGGCTCAACCCAAGGTTGACATAAAGGAAGCCATATTGTAGAAAAGAAAGATATTGTAACTTTGAATGACCTCTGATTAACTAGCCCAGAGATGCTCTGTGAATTTTATGGCCCCTCCCAGCTGCAATAAATCAATAACTTTGTTCTCTTGAGTTCCTTAGGAATGTGATGACCCCCAGGGTAGAGACTCTATGCTGATAGCCATCATCTAGGACAACCAAAAGCTCAGGGTGTAGGGCATTGCTCTGGTTTCTGATGCATATCCAGTAAAACCAAAGACCACCCAGAGACCAGATGGATGTCCCCACCTAGAGACCAGATGCCCCCTCCACCCGGAGACCAGCCGTCTATATAACTGGCCTGTAATCTTTGTTCTGTAAGATGGTTTTTTTTTTGGCATTAGTGGGCTATCTTTCCTCTTGCTAGCAAGCTGTAATAAAAAGTCCCTTTCCTCCTACCACCTTGCCTCTTGCCTATTGGCATGTCTTGTGGTGGGCAGACGAACCCCATTTGGGGCGATAACAATTCCTCTTTTAAAATGCAGACTTCATCCAGGATGTGGCCTTTTAGACAGTGTTGGCTTATTTTATGTCTCCCACCACAAGGACAGATTTTCCTATTGCCAGCACTTGGTAAGCAGACAACAATATGTTGGCTGTGTGGGTGAAGGGAGTAATGAGATCTCCTGTAATCTAAGGGCATCCTCATAGGAATATTAACAACCAACAGTGCAAGATAAGGCAGCAAGGAGGGATCCAGCATAGCCAGAAGACGGTAGGAGAATCTGAGGAAACCAGGAAGAGGAGTGAATTGAAGAGGAGATGGGTCCCTAGCACACCCCAAGACGGCTTTTAAGCAAAGCAGTCAGAGATAAGAAGTGTTTGTACACAAAGCTCTTGCTTTGGATCATGGCCACAAGTGATCCTCAAGTGATTGCCTGACTCAGAGGCAGTCATCTAAGGCTGGCCTGTGAGGTGTCCTGTTACCCGAGTGGCTAACAGACCCAGGAGGATCTTCCCTCAGACACAGAGAGGGGTTGCTTGCACCAGGGGCCCGAGAATAATGTCTGTGGAGAGGAGGCAGAGAAGCTGAACTGTCTAAAAGATGTTTGAGTTCTTCCTATGGCCGGTTGTGAGACAGCTCTCTGTGTGTCCTTGTTACAATTAAACCCCAGCATCAGAGGTGATCTGAATGCATCTGTGATCTGAAAGAACCTGATTTGGGTGTGTGTGTGCCTGTGCGTGTGCGCGTGCATGCATGCACACACAGCTGTAGAAGGGCGGGGAAAGCAGATTTAAGAAAAGAATGAGCATGACACAGAGGTGGCCTGAGGTGGAGGGAGAAAAAATGGAAATATGAAGAGGAAAAACAGCACAGGTCCACTTCCTTTGCTTTTCACTGGGCCTGGTTACACCGCTGTGCCGTGTGTCTCTGGAAGTCATGATGCAAACTTTGGCAAAATGCATTACTTCTTCATCTCTGAAGAATCAGAAATAGAAGATAGGATGTACGGAGGCTAATGCATTCTAAAGGATGAAAACATGCATTCCAGTAACTTGAACACAGTAACAAGGGGGCTGGGGTTATTTTCAGAAGACAGGTTCAGAAAGTCTCAGGAAGAGGACATGCTGGAAGCTTATTAATGTGGCCAAATGTGACAGGGATTTCTGAAAACACTGCTAGTTTTTTATGTTCATGGAGGCATCCATTTAAAATGAATACCTACTTTTTCTTGATTATAAAAATAATACATGCTCATTGTTGAACATTTAGAAAATATAGAATATACAGAAAAATACACATTGATATTTGTATGTATGTATAACCCATTAATCCCAGAACCCAGAAAAATCAAGGCATTTTATAAAAGTTGGTCTGTTATAGAGGTTGTACCTGAACTTAAATTTGGACTCCAACAATGAAGGAGTTAAATTTAGCTTAGAATCAGTTATCTACAGAATACAACTTCTGGACACTGCAAGTGACAGGAACAGATCATGAACCAGAATTCCTGGCCTTAACAAAACGTGCAGCTAGACAGTCTCCGTTCAGCTGACTTGGTCTGTGTACTCTGGCACACGCGGTCAAGCTGAGGTAAACCGGCCGGTTCTGGATCAGTGGCCACAGACAGACGCAGCCAAAGAACCGGCTATTTGACTTGAGACACTGTGCTCACTGAAATCATTTCTGCTGCATCAGAGGAACAAGCTGCTCTTTTATTTTATAATGAAGTTATTTTAGGGTGTGCCTTGTGAAAGCACTGGAAAAGTCTTCCATATTAGCATGAGCTGTCATAAATACATACTATCAGAACATTAGAGCTTGAAGAGTCTGGAGCAGACAAAGTGGGGTGAGAGTCAGGTGGAGCGCAAAGTGTGTCCCCCGCCTGCAGAAGGGGCCAGAGAGCAGGGGGAAGCCTGGCTTCCAGCTGGACCAGGAGCTTCCTGCCCTCTGAGCCAGGGATTCGGAATGGGGAGGAATGCAGGCCTCTTCCCCTTTTGCTCTACTGCTTATCCTACTTGAAAAGCTCCTTTCTCCAGCCCTTTCCTCCTACAGTGTAAAGGCTCCTTAGCTAAGTGTTTGAAGGTTAGCGAGTGCTGCAAGGAAAGGCTTGAACAGAGTCGTATTCATGGTGAGCCAGGCACGCTTCTTCCCTGTAGCGCCAGATGCCCCCAGCAGCCACGCAAGATCTAAGGAAGCCTAAACTCAGCATAGCTTTCCCCGCTACCCTCAGAGCTTTATTCTTCTGCAAAAGAGTACACAACTTAACAAATTTCGTTGCTTCTATGACTGACTTTTCATTACAAAAATAAGTCATTGCAAAGTACTTGTCGGACTAAGTTGGTAACCTAACACAAGAACTGCTCTTAAAAAGGAGCTTGCACCTGCACCAAGGTCTTGAAGGAATTCCATCAGGTTTGTAAGTGATTTATTGTTCCCACAGGATTGGGATACTAAAAAGAATAAGCAGTGCATACGTACAACTATCACTGTTGCTTGAAGCAGCATAAACATTCGTTTTACTACTGTAACCAACAGGTAATGGACATTACATTTACCACTAGCATTACAATTAGCATTACAAAAATACCCTGGAAAAATGAGTCATCTTTCAATATATCATTTATTAAATTTCATTAAATGAAAGACAACATAATTGTAATATGGGATTACACCCAACTAATAATAACTTTCAAGATCCAGAAATAGAAACAGCAACAAGAAGATTACCAAACATACCTGAATTAATTCTGCCTTTAACTCTTCTTTTTCCTGCTCAGAGAGCATGCTAGAGAAGTCGGCACTGGCTACTGCATCTTCGTCTCTTCCCTGCAATGGTTCAGTCTCCAGCAAACCTTTAGACAAGATTGATAAAATATAATGCAATTTAAAAGATGAATTGAGCAAACTTCTATTTCTACAGTCTGGAGGGCTAGATACATTGACTGACCCTCCCACTGACACACAAGGAAAAATTTCAGGGAAAAAACCTTTCTAAATGCGTAATGAGCTGCCAAGAAAGTAAAGAATGCTAAGAAGCCAAAAAACTACGTGACAGTCGAAAGTTAGAGATGTAAACCAAACAAGTTTTCGTTAGTTCTCCATTTGCCACCCAGATGGATTCCAGCTTCAGTTTTCACTGCCCCACGAGTGCAGGGGACAGAGGACAAAGCCCAGGGCCACCCAAGGAGAGGAGTTTAAGGTGAGACCCCCACATAAACCTGTGTCCCCACAGGGCTACACCCTGAGACTAAGGCGCACTGGAAATAAAGACCTCCACTCCCCACAGGGGTCTGCAAGGCAAATCGCCTGTCTGATACTCAGCCCTGAATGGACAGACAAAAAGAGCCTCCCCCAAGAATTCACAACCCTGAGTGTGACCACCTGTGAGCTTGCAACTTGAATGTGCACTACCTAGGTGGTCCAAACAACCTCGAGATCAGAGAGTTAAGACTTTTTTCCACTTCGGATGTGGAAATATGTGGATATGGAACCCGGAGCAGCTGCAGCTGTGAGGAACCATCGCGAACAAACTGATTCTGGCATTGGGAAAACGGGAACAGCCTGGGTTCTTGATGACCTCATTGTGCCACAGACTGACCCCAGAACATTACAACGTCTAACTTGTTATGTGAGAGAAATGTCTTATGATTAAAAAAATAAAGATGTTTCCTAGTGGAGCCCCTCGGCATCTGGACAACTCAAATGCATATGTTCTCTGGAGGACCTAGGAAACAGGCTTCCACATACATGGAAGCTTCATTTACGATATGAGTCAGTCATGACAGAGCTGGCATTTATACATCTGTGGAGAAATGAAGGTCTTTTAATTAATTGTCCTGGAATGAATAGTTATCCACATAGAAAAAATAAAATTGGAAACCTTCACACCATTCACAGAGATTAAACATTTTAGATGACGATATAGGAATTTATATTTATGAACCTCTGGGTGGGAAGGGATTTCTTTAAAAAGATACAAACAAGGGCAAATCATGAAAGAAAGGATAGGTAAGACTAAGAATGTCTCTTTGTCAAACACATTATATGGAAAATGAAAAGACAAGCCACTAATTGGAAGAAGACATCTCCCACATGTATAAACAGCAAAAGATTAGTTGCCAGAATAAACAGAATTCCTACAAACCAATTTAAGAAATGCAAATAACCCAGTAGAAACATGGGCCAAAAGACTCGAACAGATTTGTCATAGCGAGAAATCACAAATGGTTAATAAACCCAAGAAACATGCTCAATCTCATTAATGTTCAGAAAAATACAAATTAAATCATTTCATACCAAATGGATTAGCAGAAAGTTAACAGTCTGACATTACTGAATGTTGATGACTATGTGGAGGATGGAAACTCTCATGCGCTGCTGGCAAGAACATAAATAGACACAGACAACTTGAAAAGTAACTTAACATCATCTAGTAAAGTTGAACATGAACACACCCTACAATCCAGCAAT
Organism: Ceratotherium simum simum; assembly: GCF_057802395.1. NCBI lineage: Eukaryota > Metazoa > Chordata > Mammalia > Perissodactyla > Rhinocerotidae > Ceratotherium > Ceratotherium simum. The sequence goes on along the minus strand of NC_141918.1, from coordinate 45,333,792 downwards.
TCCTCATCTATGTATACACCTGAGACACTCATATGTGAGCATCTGAGGTCATTAAATAAGAATTTTCATGGTAGCAAAAAACTGTAAGTCACGCAGAAGTCCAGAAACAGGGGAACACATAAGTATATCATGGGGCATTTACACCAAGACGACTTGACAACAGTGAGATGAGTGAATCATAGCTACATGCGCTACATGGCTGAAACGGGGAAACAAGATATTGAGTGAAAAACACAGCTTGCAGAAAAATAATAAAGTATAATTCCATTTATGTGAAGTCCAAAAACATGCAAAACTAAATAAAATATTGTTTACGAATACAATTATAAAGAAAAGCAAAGCTATGGTAAAAAACTAGGGACCATGATTTTCTCTCGGGGGGAGGAGATGGGAATGGGGACCCTACAGGGGATCTCTATAGGGTTAATGATAATGCTCCTTTTCTGGGACACTGAATTTCTGTGTATGGGTATTTTGTGCACTTTTAACTTATTTTGTAAATATTGTTTTCAATGTTTATTATTATTTGATAAAACAATTAAAAACAGATTTTGTCTAAAGTCAAAAGAGAAAGGTAAATAATTATCTACAAACTCAGAACATTCTAGGTAAAGAAAGTAAAAATATGGCCCAATCTGCAAAGTTCTTCTCAAGCTGGCCCCACTCTTGAGTCCCCTGTGCCCACATTTTTTTGTCTGAATCAACAGTGGACCAGCTGCACCTTGTGTCACTACTGATACACCAACACACATCAGTGAATATGGCATCTTGCTGATCCAAGTTCATCAGATCCTAGTCCAATATACTTACTCCATGGACCAGTTGCAACACTACATAATTTTCTTTTCCATGAATAATAGCTGTACATTGTGGAAGACAGTAAAATAAAATTATCCATTATAAATTAAAATTACTATTAATCACACTACCCAGAAACAATTATCATTTTGGTTCATCCTTTCTGGTATTTCTTCTATGCACAGGTATACATTTTCTTGTATATATTAATATGCATTTACTGTTGTGAATTTAATTTTCTTATTCAATAGGATATAATGAATATCCTTTATGCCTAAAAAACACATCTACATTTATATATTTTTGATAGCTGTACAGTATTTTGCCTCATGTATGATTGTTAATTTATCCTGTTTACTGGGAAGCTGCAGTGAACATCACTTAGCCAAGTCATTAGGCAAAATCTTGATGATTTCCTATACAGTGGATTACACAGTCAAGGGCAGGGACATTTTGAAACCTTCTGCCTAATTAGCCCCCAGAAAGGCTGAGCCAGTTTTTTTTTTTTTTTTGGTGAGGAGATCAGCCCTGTGCTAACATCCGCCGATCCTCCTCTTTTTTTGCTGAGGAAGACGGCCCTGGGCTAACATCTGTGCCCATCTTCCTCCACTTTATATGGGACGCCGCCACAGCATGGCTTGCCAAGCAGTGCGTCGGTGCGCGCGCGGGATCCGAACCAGCGAACCCCGGGCCGCCGCAGCGGAGCGCGCGCACTTAACCGCTTGCGCCACCGGGCCGGCCCCAGGCTGAGCCAGTTTTATGCAAACATCAGCAACCTATGAGAATATCTCTAGACTCTCAGTACAACAATGCTAAGTAGGTCATTTAAAGGGGAAAAAAACACTGTCATTTATTTCTACTATTTGTCAAATATTTGACAAATGTTTGTCAAATAATACGTCAAATATTTCTAATATTTATGTTTACATGTGGTGACGTATTTTTAGTCAATGTTCTAGCATAACTGTCTAAATCAGGAATCAGCAGCAATTCCAGGCACAGGTTTAGGAGATGGGCCCAGAAGGTACGCTGCCCCCTGTCCTGGGGGTTAGGGAAGAGCCGTGGTAGGAACCTGGAAGATACTCAGGTCTTCTTCCCAACTCAGCCTGGCCCTGGAACTTAATGGATATTGCTCAAACTTAGCTACAACCCAAATTCTCAATCTTCTCCTCTCTTGACAGTATGAGAGGACATGAGCCAGGGAACAGACAATAGTTCCAGGTACTTAGACTTTTCAAGACCTCAAACATCTTTAGTATCTCCCTACATTCTAGGAAGAAAAGAAAATTTGAAATCCATTTTAATTGAATATTAAGTGAATTGGGAAATTTCTAGTGAATTTAGAGAAAGACAGACCCCCATATCCAGCAGGTAGCTTCTGCTTTCCAGGGGGGAGGTACCTAAACTTGATAAAGTGGGATATTCTGCACCGGCCTTCAGCTCTGACCTGTCACACATGCCAATCCTCAGAGACATCATGAATCTTTCTGTCTCACTCCCAGAAAGCAGCCATTCAGGGAATCTGCTCAGAGGCCAGGGCGCTGGTTAGTTCAGGTCTAAGTAGACCAGTTACCTTCTTCAGAGTTGTCTCTGAGATTAAATGCCAGGTCACCATCTTCTTTTTCTACTTAGGCATCTATTTCCCTGCTGCATCCTCTTCCCATGGGTGTTCTCTAAGTTATACAGTTGAGCACAGAGTGCCATGTAAACACAAATAAAATGAAAACAGGCCTGCTGTTTCAGCAGAATATGCTCGACTCACTGATCTAGAGAAGCAGCAATCAAATTATGAGGTCAAAGGATCATCCCAGAATCAAGGAGTAGGTGAAAAGAGGAGCTGGATGAAAAAGTGATTAACCAGTGAAATTGAGTCAGAACCAGGAAAACAAAAAAAAGCAAATGGTAAGAGACACCAAATGACAGATGATAACGTGAGAAGGGTATGAAATGAGTATAAAATGACCCAGTTACTATGGAAGCAGATACTATAAAAGCTTAAAAACATATTTGCAATGAAAGCAATTATTAGTGGGCAAAACTGCTCAAAGAAGCACAATTTTTAGCAGGTACCAGTATACTATGAGCCAATTTCATGAATTTGGTACTCTTTTCCAAATGTGCAAACTATGCCTCCTTGTCCGGCACAGAAGAAAGAGCACTACAACGAGGTTCAGGAGATGTGGAACTCCACCTGTCTGTGGGTTGCCACTAACTAGCAGAGTACACTTGACCTCAACTATCTCATCTGTAAAATGGATGCCTTATAATGAATTGTTGTTAAGATTAAATGGTGTTCAATCAGGTAAGATACATGGAAATGTTATAAAAATTTTTAATTTCCATACAAACACAGCAGCATATTGGTGAAATTGGGGGTAATAGCTTTTAAAAACTATTAATAGCTTTTAAAAAATATTAATGTGCTATATTCTCTTTTGCTTCCCCAAGAATATAGTATTTTCCTAGCTGGTCTAAGGCATCCATCTGTCTGAGGGGGCACAGAGGAGCAAAAGAAACACAAAGAAAAGATTAATATTTAGATTTTTGGCATTTACAATTGGATTTGCCAGAAAGACAATAGCTTTGCAAAATAGGCAATTTTCTTAGAAGGGGATTTTCTCCATATCTTTATTTCCTTCTCTGTATATCAGAAGCCAAGCTCAGGACTTCCAGGCCAGGAAGTTCCCCATCCTGTGTGCAGGAAAGGACACAGTGCATTAGGATTTACCAAGGATGTATGTGCCTCCCTCTATCCCTGGGAGATGGTGGGAAGAAGGAAGGGAGAAAGGAGGAGAGAGAAACTGAGAGACGTGTATGTTCAGTCTTTCCCTTTGGGCTTTGGCCCACAAAGATTTACAGAGGAACCTGCTGGAGATTCTGTTTGCCCCTCCAGACCCACTCTCTCTCCTTCTCCACTCTGCTCTGTGCCCTGGGAGATGGACCTAAGGATTACATCAACATGATTCCCTTATCCTTCTGCTTCTTCTCCCCACTGGCCATGGGGAGCCCCAGCGGGATCCTGGAGGGCAGAAGAAAGGGGTAGGGACTGCCTCCCTCCCTGCCAGGCTGTACTGTGCAGGTGCAGCTTTCCACTCCAAGACCACAGCTCCTATGAGGTAGTCCTCTTCCACAGCTCTGCTCTTGTCAAGTGCCTAGAACCCCACCCTCTCCTCCAGCCTAGAGATTGTATTGACTGCCTGCTGCCATTGTTCTGAGAAGTTTCAACATCCTCTATTGCTTTCTCTCAACTTTTCCTATCTTTCTAACTGTCCCCTCATTAAACTCTCTTGAATCAGGCACCCCTTCTGAGCATGCCATCCACTTGCTTCTTTCCTGTACCCTGACTGCTACAGGAAGCACCGCCCCCCACCCACCCCCAATCTCCTTTTCAGGCTCTAGAAAAAAATATCTTTCAGGATCTCCCACACCAACCTGGGGCACAGCCACATCCCTGTGAACTGGGCAGGTGCTGGGTGGTTGGGCAGATGGGGCCCTGGTGTTTAGTTCCCCACCTCACTCTTGTGTAGTCAATTAGCCATGTGTGGGATCCAGAACTCCCCACAGTACTTAGGGAGAAACTTGCCACGTTGGGGAGGGGTTGGCACCTGACTGGCCCAGAGAATCTGCCACCAATGAGAGCCAAGGTAAGGGTGAAATCTTGGAAGGGAACTGGGCCCAAACCCAGCTGAGGAAGAAAGACGAGTAATCTCTGCAGAAAATGTCGGCATCAGAGGACATCATGGTCCCAGCTGCCTGAAGAGCCAGCAGAGAAGACAAGGCACTGCATGGGCCCTTCCTGCTTTCATATACCAGGCACTCCCTTAGCCGGGATGTGGGAAAGGGGAGTTGAAAAAGGAAAAATCTGAGCTAGAGCATAATTTTACTGAAGAAGTGAATATTATTTAAAGGGGCTTTAAAAATTATTGCATTGGAATGTAGTAAACCTATTTTTCTTCCCTACTACCCAAAGCCTAAGGGCTCATACCCAGATCAGGTATAGGTTTAAAAAAAAACATGGAGCACATGTACGTACACCAAGATGTAGTATGAATAAATTTTGTGACGCTGCTATAGTATTTTGTTCCTAAAGATAGCCATTTTACTTTCATTTACATGTAATAAAATGTACAGACTTATTTTAATAAAGGTGTTAACACCTTTATTAAAGGTGTTTTATATCTTTAATTTAGATACAGATCCACGGGTCTGACTCTGATGCAGGAATTGTGCTTCTCCACTCGCCAGGTGACATCACTGGGAAGCAAATAGCTCTTAGTACTTGTCAAATGCTACCATATGCTTTCACTAAACCTACAATTGGCCAGTGGTGATTCATTTAAGTCCCACATGCAGGGCTGAATGACACAACAAATGGAACCAGATTCAACTGAAAAGTCACTGTGGGCCAGTTCCAGCCTTACTGATGGGGACCCTTACTCACGGGGTCTGCGTTCAGGGTCTGGCTCAGTCCCAAGTTGTTGGGCTCTAACTTAGGCTAATCTGACTCCAAAACCTATGTCCTTCCCTGTCTTACAACCATTTGAAGAATAGCAAACAAAATGTTGGCAAGTACAAAGCAAGAGATGAACTTTGGATTAAAGCGCCTCCTTCAACCTTGAAATGAAATCACCCATTGGCGTCAACATCCTTTTCATGCATCCTGTCAGGCATGCCAATGGATTAGTATTGGCTTCATGCACATGACTGAAACAGTACAGACGGCTATCAGTTAAAATGATTATGAACTATGATTTCAGATGAGTGACCATATCCTGCATTGTTGGCAAATATATAAAGGTTACAGAATTTCCTTTAAAAAGCAAAATAATCTTGCATGTATATGTGTGTGCACCATATTAAGGAATTAACAGATAAATCTGGCTGTGTAACCAAGCAAAGAAAGAAAAGGGTATATTTCAAAAAGAATACAAAATTATCCTAGGATTTAATAGAAGAAAGAAAGTGATAAAACAGTCTAAATGAAAACTTACCATGTTTTAAATAATAAATTTAAGACCATAATATTTATTACTTAATTGTATTTTCTTCATGATGTTTGGTAAAAATAACCTCAGGCATTCTTTTATCATAAAACTTCAAAATATCTCCATTTATTCACTAAGGGAAAAAGTATTGAGCTAATCTCATTACTGTTGGATTTATGATTATCTTTAAGTGCACAAAAAACTAATACGTGTTCATTCAAGGAGGTTGGAAATTAAAGATATAAAACAAGTTTATTTATTAGAATCCTTTCTGCACATTTACTAAACCTACCACAAAAACCTAAATATTTCTTTTTTTTTTTTTTTAATTTTTTGTTTATTGCAGTAACATTGGTTTATAACATTGTAAAAATTTCAGGTGTACATCATTGTACCTCTATTTCTGCATAGATTACATCATGTTCACCACCAAAATACTAATTACAACCCATCACCACACACATGTACCGAATTATCCCTTTCACCCTCCTCCCTCCCCCCTTCCCCTCTGGTAACCACCAATCCAATCTCTGTCCCTATGTGTTTGTTTATTGTTGTTATTATCTACTACTTACTGAAGGAAATCATACGATATTTGACCTTCTCCCTCTGACTTATTTCACTTTGCGTCATGCCCTCAATGTCCATCCATGTTGTCACAAATGGCTGGATTTCATCGTTTCTTATGGCTGAGTAGTATTCCATTGTGTATATATACCACAGCTTTTTTATCCATTCGTCCCTTGATGGGCACTTAGGTTGCTTCCAAGTCTTGGCTATTGTGAATAAGGCTGCAATGAACACAGGGGTGCATGTACCTTTGCAAATTGGTGTTTTCAAGTTCTTTGGATAAATACCCAACAGTGGAATAGCTGGATCATATGGTAGTTCTATCGTTGATTTTTGAGGAATCTCCATACTGTTTTCCATAGTGGCTGCACCAGTTTGCACTCCCACCAGCAGTGTATGAGAGTTCCCTTCTCTCCACAACCTCTCCAACACATGTTGTTTCCTGTCTTGTTAATTATAGCCATTCTGACGGGCGTGAGGTGATATCTCATTGTAGTTTTGACTTGCATTTCCCTGATAGTTAGTGATTTTGAACATCTTTTCATGTGTCTGTTGGCCATCTGTATATCTTCTTTGGAGAAATGTCTGTTCAGGTCTTTTGCCCATTTTTTAATTGGGTTGGTAGTTTTTTTGTTGTTGAGATGCATGAGTTCTTTATATATTTTGGAGATTAAGCCCTTATCAGATGTATGGTTTGCAAATATCTTCTCCCAATTGTTAGGTTGTCTTTTCGTTTTGTTGATGGTTTCCTTTGCTGTGCAGAAGCTTTTTAGTTTGATGTAGTCCCATTTGTTTATTTTTTCTATTGTTTCTCTTGCCCGGTCAGATGTGGTGTTTGAAAAGATGTTGCTAAGACTGATGTCGAAGAGCGTACTGCCTATGTTTTCTTCTAGAACTTTCACAGTTTCAGGTCTTACATTCAAGTCTTTAATCCATTTGGAGTTAATTTTTGTGTATGGTGTAAGGTAAGAGTCTACTTTCATTTTTTTGCATATGGCTATCCAGTTTTCCCAACACCATTTGTTGAAGAGACTTTCTTTTCCCCATTGTATGTTCTTGGCTCCTTTGTCAAACATTAGCTGTCCATAGATGTGTGGGTTTATTTCTGGGCTTTCGATTCTATTCCATTGATCTGTGTGTCTGTTTTTGTGCCAGTACCATGCTGTTTTGGTTACTATAGCTTTGTAGTATATTTTGAAATCAGGGAGTGTGATACCTCCAGCTTTGTTCTTTTTTCTCAGGATTCCTTTAGCTATTCGGGGTCTTTTGTTGTTCCATATAAATTTTAGGATTCTTTGTTCTATTTCTGTGAAAAATGTTGTTGGAACTTTGATAGGGATTGCATTGAATCTATAGATGGCTTTAGGAAGTATGGACATCTTAACTATGTTAATTCTTCCAATCCAAGAGCACGGAATATCTTTCCATTTCTTTGTGTCTTCTTCAATTTCTTTCAGAAATGTTTTATAGTTTTCGTGTACAGATCTTTCACCTCTTTGGTTAAGTTTATTCCTAGGTATTTTATTCTTTTTGTTGCAATTGTAAATGGGATGGTATTCTTAATTTCTCTTTCTGCTACTTCGTTGTTAGTGTACAGAAATGCAACTGATTTTTGTATGTTGATTTTGTATCCTGCAACTTTCCCATATTCGTTTATTACTTCTAAAAGTTTTCTGGTGGATTCTTTAGGGTTTTCTATATATAAAATCATGTCATCTGCAAATAGTGACAGTTTCACTTCTTCCTTTCCAATTTGGATCCCTTTTATTTCTTTCTCTTGCCTGATTGCTCTGGCTAGGACTTCCAATACTATGTTAAATAGGAGTGGTGAGAGTGGGCATCCTTGTCTGGTTCCTGTTCTTAGAGGGATAGCTTTCAGTTTTTCACCATTGAGGATGATATTAGCTGTGGGTTTCTCATATATGGTCTTTATTATGTTGAGGTACTTTCCTTCTATACCCATTTTATTCAGAGTTTTTATCATAAATGGATGCTGGATCTTGTCAAATGCTTTCTCTGCATCTATTGAGATGATCATGTGATTTTTGTTCTTCATTTTATTAATGTGGTGTATTACGTTGATTGATTTGCGAATATTAAACCATCCCTGCATACCTGGAATAAATCCCACTTGATCATGGTGTATAATCTTTTTAACGTATTGTTGTATGCGATTTGCTAGTATTTTGTTGAGGATTTTCGCATCGATGTTCATCAGTGATATTGGCCTGTAATTTTCTTTTTGTGTTGTCCTTGTCTGGTTTTGGTATCAGGGTAATGTCAGCTTCGTAGAATGAGTTAGGAGCTTCCCCCTCCTCAATTTTTGGAAGAGTTTGAGAAGGATAGGTATTAAGTCTTCTTTGAATGTTTGGTAGAATTCACCAGGGAAGCCGTCTGGTCCTGGACTTTTATTTTTGGGGAGGTTTTTGATTACTGTTTCGATCTCCTTACTGGTGATTGGTCTATTCAAATTCTCTACTTCTTCTTGATCCAGTTTTGGAAGATTGTATGATTCTAAGAATTTATCCATTTCTTCCAGATTGTCAAATTGGTTGGCATATAGTTTTTCATAGTATTCTCTTATAATCTTTTGTATTTCTGAGGTGTCTGTTGTAACCTCTCCTCTTTCATTTCTGATTTTACTTATTTGTGCCTTCTCTCTTTTTCTTGGTGAGTCTAGCTAAAGGTTTGTCTATTTTCTTGATCTTTTCAAAGAACCAGCTCTTGGTTTTATTAATTTTTTCTATTGTTTTTTTGGTCTCTATTTCATTTATTTCTGCTCTGATTTTTATTATTTCCCTTCTTCTACTGATTTTGGGCTTTGTTTGTTCTTCTTTTTCCAGTTCCTTTACGTGCATTGTTAGATTGTTTATTTGAGATTTTTCTTGTTTGTTGAGATAGGCCTGTATTGCTATAAACTTCCCTCTTAGAACCGCTTTGCTGTATCCCATAAATTCTGGTATGTCGTATTTTCATTTTCATTTGTCTCCAGGTATTTTTTGATTTCTTCTTTGATTTCTTCATTAACCCAGTCGTTGTTCAGTAGCATTTTGTTTAATCTCCATGTATTTGTGGCTTTTCTGATTTTCTTCCTATAGTTGATTTCTAGTTTCATGCCTTTGTGGTCAGAAAAGATGCTTGGTATTATTTCAATCTTCTTAAATTTATGGAGACTTGTTTTGTGGCCTAATATGTGATCAATCCTGGAGAACGTTCCATGTGCATTTGAAAAGAACGTGTATTCTTCGGTTTTTGGATGGAATGCTCTGTATATATCTACTAGGTCCATCTGTTCTAGTGTGTCGTTTAAGGCCAATGTTTCCTTATTGATCTTCTGTTTGGATGATCTATCCGTTGGTGTAAGTGGAGTGTTAAAGTCCCCTACTATTATTGTGTTACTGTCTATTTCTGTTTTTATGTCTGTTAATAATTGCTTTATATATTTAGGTGCACCTACATTGGGTGCGTAGATATTTACAAGTGTTATATCCTCTTGTTGGATTGTCTCCTTGATCATTATGTAATGCCCTTCTTTGTCTCGTTTTACAGTTTTTGTTTTAAAGTCTATTTTGTCTGATATGAGTACTGCTACCCCAGCTTTCTTTTCATTGCCATTTGCGTGGAGTATCTTTTTCCATCCCTTCACTTTCAGTTTGTGAGTGTCTTTAGGTCTGAAGTGTGTCTCTTGTATGCAGCATATATATGGGTCTTGTTTTTTATCCAGTCAGCCACCCTATGCCTTTTAATTGGAGCATTTAGTCCATTGACGTTTAAAGTAGCTATTGATAAGTATGTACTTACTGCCATTTTTTAACTTTTTTTTTTTTTTCCTCAGTGTTTTAGTAGTCCTTCTCTGTTCCTTTCTTCTTCTATACAGGATTGATGGTCACTTTAGTTTGACCTCTGTCTGAAAGCTGTACTCTTTAACTACCCTCCTCCCTCCCTTTATGTTTTTGATATCATATCCAACCTCTTTTTGTGCATTTGTATCCATTACGTTCTAATCGTGGAAATAGATAATTTTTCCTATTTGTGGTCTTCTCTTTTCCCCTTAAATCAGTCCCTTTAACATTTCTTGTAACACTGGTTTCTTGGTGACAAACTCCTTTAATTTTTGCTTATCTGGGAAAATTTTGATCTCTCCTTCCATTTTGAACGATAACCTTGCTGGGTAGGGTATTCTTGGCTGTAAGTTTTTTCCTTTTAGCACTTTAAATATATCATGCCATTCTCTTCTAGCCTGTAAGGTTTCTGCTGAGAAGTCAGCTGATAGCCTTATGGGGTTTCCTTTGTATGTAACTTGACATTCTCTTGCGGCTTTTAGGATTCTCTCTTTATCTTTAATTCTGGACATTCTGATTATGATGTGTCTTGGTGTGGGCCTCTTTGGGTTTATCTTGTTTGGGGCTCTCTGTGCCTCCTGTACCTGGATGTCTGTTTCCTTCCTTAGGTTAGGGAAGTTTTCATCTATTATTTCTTGAAATAGATTCTCTGCCCCCTTGTCTCGCTCTTCTCCTTCCGGGACACCTATAACACGGATGTTAGTGCGCTTGATGTTGTCCCAGAGGTCCCTTAGACTGTCCTCACTCTTTTTTATTCTTTTCTCTTTTACCTGTTCACCTTGGGTAATTTCTTCTAGTCTTTCTTCCAGCTCACAGATCCGTTCTTCTGTATCCTCTACTCTGCTTTTGAGTCCCTCTAATGAGTTTTTCATTTCCAGTATTGTATTCTTCATTTCTGCTTGGTTCTTTTTTATATCTTCCATTTCTTTGTTGACATTCTCACTGAGTCCATCTATTCTTCTCCCCAGATCAGTGAGCATCCTTAACACTCTTAGTTTGAACTCTCTGTCGGGTAGGTTGCTCATTTCTGTTTCACTAAGTTCCTTTTCTGGGGTTTTGTCCTGTTCCCTTACTTGGAATGTATTCTTTTGCCTCTTCATTTTGCCTCTTTCCCTGTGCTTGTGTCTACGTATTAGGTAGGTCAGCTACGTCTCCTGCTCTTGGATAGGTGACCTTATGTAAGTGATGGCTTAGGAGGCTTCCAGTGTGCTTCCCTCAGTTCTCAATGTTCCAGGGGTGACCCCTAAGTGGGCTACGTGTATCCTTCTGCTGTGGCCTGTTTGCTCTCCCTGTAGGCGCCCAGGGAGGCTGAGTTATGCTCCTGGCCAGCTGTTGTAATGCTCAGCTGCTTGTAGTTGTTGTGGGCCCTTCAGTCTCTTTATCAGCTGTGGGGAGCCCCAGCACAGTTGGCTGCAAGTTCTAATACCACATTTGTGTTGCAGTATTTCTTTTAAGTGAGTAGGCCCCCACCGTGGCAGGTTGTTAGGCTCAGGGCCTTACAATTGCTGTAAGCCTCTAGCCTATTAGGTCTCTTGTCAGCTCTCTGAGGATTGCAGCTGGGTGGGGCTGGCCTCAGGCACAGGAGCACCCAATTGTTTCAGGCTTTGGAAGGTGGGGCAAACCTCCTATGTGGGTCTTTGAGAAGTACAAGTCTTCTGTGGCTGAGAAGCCCTGCCGCCCACAGGTCCACACACACAGTCAACACAGTCCTGCCCCGTGTGAGCGCCCCGACCCCCCAAGTGGACCCAGTCTCTCCACGGCGGGAGCCCCACACACTCTGCCACCGCCCCACACTCTCCACCCGCTCCTTGTGCACACCCTGCCCCGCTCAAGTCAGCTCAGTTGCCAGGCTGCAGAGAATCCAGTCACCAATCTATGCAGGCCCACACGTTGCCTGAGGGCTTGTTGTTGGGTGGGGCTAGTCTCTAGGGTGGGCTGCCTGCCCTGGCTGAGCTGGATTAAATCGGTGCTCTAGCGGGTGGGGCAGACCCTGGGCTAGCAGGTCTCAGGGAGAACTCCAATGGCGTCTGTGTCAGCACGCTCACACCAGGCCACAACAATGGCCGCCGCCAATGTCCCAGTCCCTGGAGAGGTCTCACCCCTCACCGAGATGCACTCAGGGCCTATTAGGTGAGTCTCTTGTCACCGAAGCACCGTGCACCTTTCTTTCTGGTGATTTTAGGATGCTTTCTGGAACGGGTGAGTTTGTGCGCGGGCCCTTTAAGAGCCAGTTTTAGTTTCTTTGTGAACCGGGTTTTCTGGGGGTGCTACCCAATGCTTTAGCAGCAGGCAAAGTCAGATATTATGCTGCTGGTCTCAATTGTGCTGGGTCCACAAAATGCCCACAGCGGGGGCGCTCCCCGGCTCAGGGCCCCGCGCCTCCAGGGAGGCTGCGTACCTGTGAGCTGCTCCCGTTGGCCGTGAAGCTGGCGGCTTGTGAAGGTGGCGTTTTTCCTCTCCAGAAGGGAGTCTCTGCCTCTTCTACCCCAGTTAGGATTGTCCGTTGTTGCAGGAGTTCCTCTTATCCAGTTTTCAGTTCTGTCTCAGGGGTAATTTTTCCACGAGTAGTTGTAAATTGGCTGTGTCCACGGGAGGAGGTGAGTTCAGAGTCTGCCTACGCCGCCATCTTGACTCCCAAGCCCCTAAATATTTCTTATGCACCTCCATTATCAAGCTGTTTTTCGTTCATTTACCAATAACTCGTATCTAGCCTATTATTGAATCATGTGTACAGTAGATGGGGCTTTAAATGTGGTTTTTCCTGTTGCCCTGGAGTTTTTGCAGAGGCCTCAAATGCTAAGAACAATACAGTGGGAGCTTTACACTCTCACATCCAAAATCCAAGGCTTGAATTCTAATGCATGACACGCCAATATATTTTATGAGTGGTTCTGCCAGGCCTGGGATCACCTATCTCTAGCCTTCGAGAGCGGGGTGTAGAGTGGAGCAGGGAGAGAGCAGCATTGCAAGAAATTTGCATACACAGAGCAATAATTAAAGACAAGCCATACTCCCATTTCCAGAGATCACCACTATAAAACCTCCAGGTACATCCTTCCAGATCTTTTCCTATATATTGCAGCACACATTTTTCTTTCCACATCTTAACATCTCTGAAATCAGGATGCCTCTTACAATCAGTGGTGTCTTACAATTAATTGGCAGCATTTTTTTCTTTCTTAGTGATATATAAAACAATAGATAAAATCTTTGGCAACTTAGATTTGAAAAATCTAAAAATAGACAGATACATACAAATCTAATATATATATAAGATATATCCATCTAACTAAAAATGAGATCACATTGTTTTGTAACTTGACTTTTTTTCCAGCCAATTTTCTCATCTTTTTTCATCTCATCTGAAACCAGACCATAGCAAAGGTCCCCGGTTGATCCCGTGATGTATCTAGAGCTGGTCTGGACAAACCCGTGTTCAATCCACAACTGTATACTTGCTGGTTGTTAAGCTCCATAAGCCTCTTTTCCTCTAGCTGACTAATTAATGACTTATGGAAGACACCAGGCTCTGTCTTGGTAAATTTATCCCATATTTTGATGAACGATTCATCAGGTGATTGCAAGAATATACGCTATTGGGAAGAGTGTACCTTTTGGGGATAAACTCACCTCAGGAAAGATTCCAGCTCCACCCTTTTTCAACTTTGTGACTGTGATAGTTTGAAACTCAGTCTTTTCATCTGTAAAATGGGGATAATGCTATTTACCCACAAGGGTAGGTTGTCATGAGTTACAGTTTTGCAAAATACCTAGTACAGTGCCTGGTATATAATAACCAGTTAGCACATGTTAGGACCCAATCTAGTCATACTTGAGTAACATCTTCCTTGATCAAAATTACTTATAAAATTCTAGTGCTATGAGAGAAAAAAAAAAATCAAAGCTATTATTACTCTGTCCTCAAGGAGCTAAAAAAATTTCACTGTGGAGATAAGCCACTCACATATATACCTTAAGTCACACCACTACCTGGTGGCATGCAATTACATACAAAGTGAATGTCCTAGACAAACATAAACCCCATGCCATGATCCAGTTATCCTTCTAGTTAATATGCCCCCTCCCTAGAAAGGAGTCCTACATTCATTTGGCATTACCCTTTCTGGCCATTGCTTAATGGGCTAGGATGGATACCTAACCCAGGAATAGCCTCTGGATTCCTCTCTTGAGATTTTAAACTAAGAGACAAAGGACAGATAAGTGGAATAAGGTTAAACTGGGTGCCAGCAGAAGAGTAGAGTGTATGCCTAACTCTTTCTCACAACTCCCTCAGGTCATGTGTTTGTTCATCCATTCATTCATTCATTCAACAAACATTTATTGAGCATCTACTTAGTACTGTGCAGGTCTGTGCTCTCATGGAACATATAATCCTGCCTGTCGTAAGGCCCGTTTGACTTCTGAATTTCCATGAGCTTTCTCCTTACTCTTAGAATAAACCTCATTTTTCATTTGAGCTAGTCTGAATGTCTTTTTCTTTTTTTCATACAAGTAAACTCTAAGTTAAACAGAGAGAATAATATTATATAATTCAGGTAAAAGAGAGATCATTATGAACTCGCTACCAAATTTTAGCTCCACAACTTCAATGACTTGCCATGGCCTCAAAATAAATTAATTAAAAATTCGATAAATCATTTTGCCCCAAACTGGCTTTCTCTAAACCCGACGTCACTTTGTCATTGGTCTTTAAGATCTTCTCTGATATAAACAGTTTAAGAGGCTAAACCATACCTACACCATAAATGGTAATCTCCTTTGCTTTCCCTGAGCCCAGCCCCCTTCACTCTCAGAGAGCAAGGTGTGGGGCAGTGGTCCCCCAGTCTCACTATCCTTCCAGAACTTCTCGACACAGCACATTATTCATTGCTCATACTACCAGTCATCGGGCTATGATCTCTATACAGATTCTGAAGGCAATCCGGTCATTAAGGTTTGAGCTTCCCATAGTTTACCTGGAAATATCCCTGTACATGCAGAGAAGAATGCCCAGGGATTCTGGCTAAACCAGAAGGGCTGCAGACACTTCTGGGACTATAGTGGCTATCTCTGGAGAGGCCAGCCAGGAATTTCCTGGAGGTAAGGGTACAAGACTGGACTCCTAGAGCTTCCTGAGTAGTCTACATTTGGGAAGATTGGCGCAGACCCCACAACTGCGGGCTTGTCTTTAGGAGCTGTGTTCTTCACCTGCCCTGAGAAATGACAGATGAGTGTTCTCTACTCCAGTGTTTGGGGTGGGCTCACCATTCCTGGACCTTCAAAGCTAGGGCCTCCTGACAGCATAGACCAAGTCAGCACCATGGTTCCATTTGGGTCATATGGCCATAGGTGGCAGCTGAGGGTTATGTGTCTCCAAGTTGATGGTTGGAGTCACTAGGGGATCAGCTACACCCAAGGATCTAAAACACAGTGGACTGCTTTCCAAGAAGCCTGACACTGGTAAAGTTCAGTCTTGAAGTTCAAGGTTGTGTCTGGGAAACAAGTAAAGCTGTGTCAGAGATGAGGCACATGGGAGAGACCAGATTCTGAGACCCTGAAGGAAGTGCTCAACAGTTTCCCTCAGTAGCTCTGTGCAGGCCCCCAATGGCTTTGAGCTACAACCTAGGACCTGCCTGCTCATTCTTGCCTGTTGGACGTAAAGGCTGTCTTCACTGGCATAGTGCCTTCTTTAGTAGGATGAAAGGGCCTGGAGTGAGGGGTGGGAGTGCACTCTGAAGACCATGAGGGTTCTGGACCGGGTCACTCCCTCAGCGATGCTGTCAGCACTGGTCCCGTCACCACACGGAACTGTACCAGCGTCTGTACCACCCTCGGGCACTCGCTACTTTCTCCCTTGTGTTAAGTCTATTTGACTACATGTCTTATCTCCCGTGCTAGACCGTGAGCAACTGAACGACAGAAAATCAGTTTTGTTCACCTTGGCCTCCTTGTGTTTCCTGGCATGATGATCTGTCCTGGCATGATGATATAAGGACAGACCACACCCTAGAGCAACATGCACCAGCTGTGCTTAGAGCCACTGGTGAGGAAATGTCTCTGAAAACAGTAATCCAGGATCAGTCACCTGAACGTCACACTCACATGGGCAAAGGTGACTTTGGAAGGTCAAGACACTGCAAGAGTGACGCTCCCTCCTCCGCCAAGCCCTCCTGGGAACAATCAGTCCTTCTTCCAGGGACAGGTTCTTCATCTTCTCCTTCAGACTGACATTCTCTGAGAGAGAGCCGTTTGTCTCCTCTTCCTCAGGCCTCACCCCTTTTCCTCCTTCACAGATCTCCATCTGAGATGAACCCTATTTAACCCCGCCTTATCCCCAGCTCAATCCTAGTGAAATAAATAGAGAACTGCTATCAACCTGCTCTTTCTTGCTCTCTGTGATACCTCTTGGCCTTGAGGGAAGTCAGTGAGGGGCACCAGACCCTCAACTGCAACCAGGCCGCATAATAATCTGTTCTCAAACTTTTTTGCATTCGTTTCTGTCAATCACCCCAAAATATATCCTGACACTACAACAAAGGATCTGCCCTGACACTGAAACTATATGAAAAGGGCATAATTGCTGCTGTCTCTGTGAGAACTTTCTCTCAGCAGTTGGTTGATTACTCTTGTAAGGGAGGAAGTAAAATAAATGTTTTCTTTTCAACCAAAGGCTATGTGCCAGGTGTGTTTCATATCATATCTTGTCTCATCCTCCCCAGAAACACATTAGGCAGATGGTATCAAGATAAAGGGTCTCAGATTTTACCCAACTTGCAAGCTAACAAGTTATTAGCCTGCTACAATTTCATGGATGCTGGGGGAAGACCCAAGACACCTGGATCAGAGACTCACAGTATAGCAAGCAGCATAAACATCACGTGCAGGCTTGCTCCTTTTGCCACCAAGTCCCACAGAGGGGTGACATGGAGGGACCGAGATGGAAAATGCTCCCACAATGGGTTTGCATCACAGCTGAAGAATCCTAAGCTCAGGGAATCCAAATCTTTCTTAACAGGCAGTAAGCAAACCTGCCTTCTGCTCTAGAGGGAGACACTATCTCTATCTTCCAAGGCTGTTCACTATAAACATCCTCGAAAAGATAGTGCAGAAAAATGGCTGTCAATGTCTCTGCTTGCAAGATGTGCAGAAACGCAAGAGATTTCTGGAGAATCGCCTTCATAGCTGTATTTTCTCATTTTTTCAATGAAGAAATGATGGTTCAAAAAGTTAGTTAACTTGCCCAAGCTCACATGGTTGATGAGTGGTGGACTTGAGATTTGAATGCAAATCTATCAGGTTACAGAGCTCATGCTTTTTCAACTTGACCACATCTCTTGCACAGGTTGGACAGCGACTAAAATGTCTCTCTATCCTGCCCATAAAACCTTCTGCTCTCCAGGACCCAGACTTACTGAAGGCCAAGGTCTGTAGATTTAATATACGCAGGCTCCCGACTATTGATAACTGGGAAGAGGCCAGGGTGGGCCTACATCTCCTAAACCCTCTCTTACAGGAGTTACTCAACTAATGTTTGTCGAATTAATCCCCTAAGATAAAAATCAAACTATCAAATCTTCTCAGGATATCTGTCATATTTGTCTATCCCTTTGAATCTTCATTGCTATGATAGTGATTTAAGCTTTTATCACCACACACTCAGACTGCTCAAATCTCAGCTAAATTTTATTTCCTTGCGTGCATTCTCTTTCCGTACCACCCAATCTACACAACACTCAAATTAATATTTTGAACACATTACTTTCATCATCAAAACCCAGTTCAATAAACATTCAATGGATGGAATCGCTTCTAGCCTAAATTTGAAAATTCTTAGACTAGCATTCAAAACCTTCCACAGCTGGCTGCAAGTGATGATTCAACTAGCGTGCCTATGATTTTCCCACCAAACCCTTGAAATCAGGCAGGCTGGCGTATGCCGTGTCCCTCAGTCACGTACTGTTCCATCCGATGCTTTTTGTGCTGCTCCATCCCTCTCAAAATTCTCTCTCTTCTTCCTCCTCAGTTTTTGTTCTAGAATCCTACCAAGCTGCCAACAACACTAGAATGACACGTAACATGTTGTGTGCTGAATTTGATCTCAAATGTTGACTTTTTGGCTTTTTATATGTATTACTAGACACATTACTACTAAATGCTATATGCAGTAGAAGCTACATTACAACTTGCATTATAAATTGCATTAAGACACATGATACTGTATATTACTATAATTATAGTTAAACAAGTTTATGAAGAAAATATTTCAGACACTGTCCTGTAAAAGTTTACTGTCCTTCTTAAAATATGAAGAACGCATGAGTCACCACTATTAATAGCATTGTTTTCTAAAGCTTTAGTTTCATGTAATAATGTAGCTAAAAAAAGAAGTCATATCCTATCAGCCTGAGAGTGTACTAATCAGGAGAATAAAGAGAGATTTTATGCTTTTCACTAAGTATTTTATCCGAAGATGCTTCCTAAGTTGTAGCAGAATAAATTAAATTCTTATATTCCATCTTTCCACTTTTTTTTTTAATATGCTGCTTAGGTGTCAATTCAAATAGTTAGATGGTGATTAAAATTGACTCTAATCTCTAAAAAAAATTTGCAACTAGCCAAAACCTAACTTTGGCTAAAGATGGAAGTGACATGCTATTACAGATAGAGATCAACAAATATATGGAAATATTTCCTTCCATTTCTCATTCATCCATAGGCACAAGGCAACTGTCTTCTGACTGCAAGAGGAAACATAACTTTGATATAAAATTCTCAGGTTCGTTATATATTGTTGAAGTCACCAAATTTCAATAGAATAGTAAAGATAGCAGTAAGGATATGGAACCCAACAGCTAAATAAGTACTGGGAGGTGGTGAAGGGTAGGCAAACTTCAAGGAGCTCAAACCAATTAGGGATGCACATAAACCTAAATTATCATTTCTGTGGCTAAGATCTGACCAGGACTCCTACTCATCTCCAGGAAGAACACTCTCAGAGAACCTGAACTGGCCACATTTATCAAAGGTTTCCCTAGTCTCATGCCCAATCCATGTCTTTAGGATGCTCCCGAAGGCATTGAGAGCTGTGGGAATTTGGGGTGATGGGTAGGACCTGCTCACCCTATGACTACAGTGACACTGCCAAGGCCATGGGAGTGGCTTGCTTCGTGACATCATCTCCCTGGACTAACTAGAGAAAACGTCACTGCATTAAGACACAGGTTCAAATACTGTGTAAGACCAGCTGGTCATTCAGGCTGGGATCCCCAGGTTGGCCACATATTTCAGAGAGATCATATTCCAAGTTGTCATCTGTGGTTTGTTAGGTCCAGAATTTTATTTCACCAGTTGACACTGAACTGGTGATCAGCCTCTTAGATGATAGTTTCTACCAACAAATCTCCTGGGAGATTGATTTGCCAAGTAGACCAAATATCTTATGGCAAGTTCTGTGCTCCTTTCTTCCTCAGAACAAAATCTTCTTGAGAAACAAAATGAACAGCAAAAGATTATTTGGTAAGCAGTGGGAAGAACTTTTAAAGAGAGTTATAGATGACTTCAAGATAGTGTAGCACTTATGCTATATTTTAACTGCATGATTCATTGTCTTTCTCCTCCTTTAGATTATGAGGTACTTTATTCACTGTTAATACTAGGTTCTCAGTAAATATTTGTGGAATAACTTAATTAACTATCATGACCTTACATATGTACTATTCAAATGCCTATAAATTAAATCTGATACTCAGCCAGGGGAACATCGGCTCTTTTTGCATTGTTGAAGACAAAATGACCAAGACTGGCAAACAACGTAATGGCCATTGATAGGAGTAGCAAGTAACATGTGGCAGAGAAGTAATAACCAGCATACATCAGTATATCAGCTGTACTGGTACCATCGTGCCATTTTTGTTCTGCATCTAGTCCCTTCAAGGACTACATTAAGCCAGAGGCTAGCTGTCATTCTATCAATGTTCTGCCTGAGTTTATACCTTTACATTCCCAGATAAAACAAATTCTAAGTCTCTACTTCCTTGAAAAAGCTACAAGTAAGTAAAGTGAGAAAGATTAAGATGAATTAGGATCTTCATGACGTGACAGGTGACTCTAGAATGTTATTGCATTTAGTAATAGAAGACACCTACTTCAGGATCTTATCCACCATCCTGACAAGTCAAAAACTGATACATACCTGGGACTATTTGCAGTAGAAAGATGTGTTTTCATGTCACCAGGACACAGTTGTGTTATACTTTCCAAACTCCATCCTAATTTATGTTGTTTGGAATAGATCAATAAAAGAAAACTTTAGTTTAAACTGTGAATACCGTAGAAAATTTTTCAAAAATTGTTTTATAAGTAGGTTAAGGGAATAAGTATAGAAAACATCAGGTTTTCTGAAACGGAAGCCACAAAGAGAGAAGCTTAAGTTCCTTACAGTTGACGTGGTAGATGTGTTCCTCCAGGGGCTGCTTCTGAACTTCACTCCAGGGGGGCCAACGTGAATCACAACCAAAGAGCGAGCCCTCAGACCTGAGCTTTTATTCCTCACATGAGGTCACATGACCTTATCCAGACCAATGGCTTCTCCTGGTTATGAGCATTTCAGCGACCACGCTCAAAACCACAGAGTAAAACACTAAGTGAATTTTCAATTAAAAGATGTAAAATATTTATCACAAATCTCTTCAGCCTTAAGCATAAGGCATTTGGGATATTCTTCCCATTGTAAACCACTATTTGTCACTCTGGAAAAGGCACGGGTTGACATACACACACAAGAGATGCACACTGGATAAGACTGCAACTCAGACCCAGACAACCCCAAGACAAAGTCATAAAAACACAGCAGCCACAAATTTGTGAGTAAAAATCCAAACAAATAGTTATGAAAAAACAAAAAATAGCTAATGTTCCTGATGCAGAGACTCTAGGAACTTCCTCTTCTGAATAAACTCCTACACTGCATGAGGAAAAATAAAACTATTGCAGGAATGTGTGTAGATAAACCAAACAGGTAGACCACCTTAACCTTTAAATCATCCTCTTCTCTGCATCGCCCCCTCATTTCTCAGCCTCCAACACACATACTCAAATTTACCTCTTAGAGAATTTGGAAAAGGAAGCCAAACCTGACAAAAAATATACTTCCGAATTTAACAGCCAGCCTTAGATTTTTGCCTTGAGCAAGAAGGGAGCCAGCCTCATATTACAAGAAAACTCCAGGGTCATTAGTTATTCTGAATTCAAACACATTAACAAAAAGTAACACTCATTTAAAGAAAAAGAAATCACTTTCTTCTCTCTCTTCCTCCCTTCCTCCTCCTTACACCATCAGAAATAGACTTGAGAACTGGGTTTTCCATTCATTTATTTGGTGAGCTGTTCTGAGATACCCAAGCTACAGCATAAGGCTGTGGGACTGGTTTCTATCTCCTCCAATCCCTGAGGGAGTGAGACAGACACAAGCTGCACATGTGGTCAGCTTCACTGGGCAGACTACATTCCCATCCGTGGTCATTCCTTGAATGTTCACTGGTCTTTATAAAGTTCTGGGTCATCCTTTAGGGTTAGTTTAGGAAAATAGTAAAACTATTCCCTTTGCAATGGAAGACATCCACTATGAACGTGAAGCAGGAGAAAATGTAACTTTTCCCTCAAGACATTTAAAGAAAGGGGTAGACGGTAAGAAAGATTCCTCAGACAGGCCGGGGATTTTTAAAGTAATCTAGTCCTTACACAACATCAAGGCTATGGTGAGGGTCAGACAGTGATGCCAGGTTGCAGCCACCAACACATCAAGCCTGGACTCTTGCCTTTGGGTACTGCAGCCTGACTCGGAGGCCTGATCATTTAAAAGGTCAGAGGTATCAGCAGTCTTCCCTTTACTTTAAGCAATCAGTAACATTCACATTTCTCCAGTTTTGCTTATCTAATCTTTAGCATTTCAAATAGCTACTATTGACAATGTCTAGGAGAAAACTTCTTTTTCTCTTGAAACCTGGGCAGAAAAATAAATGCTAAAAGAGATGGAAACGTGTTTCTGAATCATGAAATGTTTAGCAAAAATAAAATATACAAGAATTAGGAAAGTTTATGGCAAGTCACACACAAGAAAATGCAATGGCCAAATAAAATATGAAAAGACAAGCTGACTAGTAATAAGAAAAATGCAAATTAAAATCACAAAGATATATCATCTTTTCATCTAAGAGATTAGGGAAGACGCAAAAGTTGGATAACAGCCTGTGTTGGCAAGGTTGTAGAGAAATAGGTCCTCTAACTGGACTGTGACATCTGACTGGGGAGAACCTTTGATCCTGCCATCCCACTCTTGAGAATCAATCTTATAGAAAAAAAAAGGAACAGACCTCAGAAGATAGGTATAAAATATTTACTGCAGCATTGTTGATAGTGGAAGAAAACTACAAAAACTTGAATGCCCATCAGTAGGGAAACAAATGAAACAAGCACAGTACATCTATACTGTGTACTATTTTTCAGTCTAAAAATAACGAACTGGAGCGACATGTACTGACCAGGAGGAATGTTCCCTGTATATTGTTAGATGTGGAAAGCAAGTTGCTGAGGCATGTTTGCACATGATCCATCTAGGGAAAAGAATAAAAATTGCTGGGAAAGGCAGTATCATGCATGCAGTCTTTGGACCTCCACTTGGCCAAATAAGAATGGGCCTCGGGCCTGGAACACTTCTTCCCCAAGAGATAAAGACCCCACATAGCCTGTGCAGAGCTTATCACTTTATGAGGGATTATCTCTCTCTATCTCAGGCTCAGTAGGTTTGTTGCCTAAACCTGTGTGTGTCAATGGCCCTCAGGCATGCCCCCAGCTTTCAGTATTTCACACTTCACGGGGAGGGGTTGGGGTCCTTCACTCCATTGTTGTTGGTGGTAGAATCGTGAGGAGTGTACAGTATGCCAGTTGCCCCGCATCAGCTGCTGGGGGGGCGGGGCAGGGGACGAAGAGACCTGCTGGCCATGAGGTTCTGATGCACACTATTGAAGCTAATCTTGTTCTGTCTCTTCCCTATGTAAGCAAAGTGTTGTTCCATCCAGTGCTTGACTGTGTTGTTTTCCTTGGCAACTCCAATACCAAGATGCAACGGACAGAAGAGTTGGGAGTGCTCCCCTGAGACTGGCACACAGTGTTCTGCTCTTTTGGCATTAATAACCAGTACACAGTACTCTGCTTGACAAAAATACTTTTTACGTGTGAACACGAATGTCCATGTCTCTGTATGAGCGCTGAGAAAGGTGAGAAAAGATACATACCGAATTGTTAGTGCTGGTTACTGTGAAAGGGTAAGACTGGGTAGGGAAAAGAAGATTAACTCTGTTTTACATACCTCTGTTACTTGGCTGGTTACAATAAGCACGTGCAATGGACTGAATGTGTCTTTCCAAAATTCGTATGTTGAAATCATAATCCCCAACGTGATGGTATTAGGAGGTGGGGACTTTGGGGCTGATTAAGTCATGAGGGTGGAGGCTTCATGAGTTGGGATTAGTGCCCTTATAAAAGAGACCCCAGAGAGCTCTTGTGCCCCTTCCACCACATGAGGACACAGCAAAAAGATGGTCATCTGCAAACCGGGAAGTGGGCTCTCTCCAGACACCAATCTGCCAGTGCCTTGATCTTGGACTTCCCAGCCTCCAGAACTGTGAGAATAAATGTTTGTTGTTTACCCAGTTTATGGTATTTTTTGTTATAGTAGTCCGAATGGACTAAGATAGCGTGTAAGTGTTAAAAATTTTTTAAATTTGTATTTTAAATTAAATTTTAAACATAAATAAAATCTAAAAGGATTACAGAAGTTGAAAACTCTTAGATACAGACATAAGATACTGTCTATCTTAGTCGATTCTTATAAGAAAGATAGTACTTAAATCCTGGCTGTTTATTTTTTAAACATCCAGAAAATGGGATTATAGGTTCAGGAGTCCCATCATGGCAAATACTATCTCACAATTGTTACAGTAAAGGAGTCCTTCCTAACATCTAACTCAAATTACTCTCACTACCATCAAAGCAAATGCCTCATTCCCATTCAGCTCAACCAACGTTTCTTTATTATTATCTTTTTCAGTAGAATTAGTGAACAAATACACAATATCACTGATGTGGTATTGTTATGCTTTAACAATCTTAACTGGGATGTTCAGCAAAGCATTACTGAAGACAAACAACAAAAAAGGTGAAATATATTAAATGTCCAAAATGGTGGATTATTTATAGTCTTTAGGGTAAAGCCATACAAGGGAACATTATGCATCATTAAATATCATTTTCCAGAAAAACAATGAATGATAACACTAAAAGCTCAAAATATCAGGTTAATTTTAAAATAAACAAAACTAATTTCAAATTTTGTATCAAACACGATATAAAATGCATAGATTTTCTATGCATAGGAAAAGACTATCAGGAGGAAATCCACAAAAATCTTAAAAATGAATATTACTGAGAAGTGAACTTGTGACTTTTTTCATTTACTTCTAACTACTTGTATTCTTCAAATACTCTAAAATAAACATATATTAAGAAAAAAATGTAGATCTTTCTAGAGTGGGTTCCTTGCAGCCCCTATATCTTATCTATACCACCTAAGGATAAGCTGGTCTATGACATCACAGTAGAGCCTTTGATGGCCTTTCACGGGGTACAGGACAAAATATAACCCCCTTAGCAGAGCATCAATACCAGGGAGAGCCCCTCTGCATTGGCCCTTCAGCCTTTCTCCATTAGGCAGCTTACTCTCCAGCCACACCAGCTCACAGTCACTCTCAAAGCACTGGGCACTTTGTGCTCACATTTCTCTTGGGCAAGCCATGCCCTTTCCTGCCATCTCCATGTGTCCAACTTGGCTTCAGCCTCAAAGCCCAGATCACACGGTGTCTATGCTATGAAGCTTTTCTCTAAGTTAACTGTTTCCTTGTGTATGTGTCTTACCTGTTCTCACTGGTTCCGTTCTAGCATAATCATATCGAATTTAGTGCTTATCGGTCCTTACTTATGAACTCTTCAAGAGCTGAGACACTGTCTTAATCATGTCTGAGTCTCCAGCACTTAGCACAGTTGTGGTACACAATAGGTGCCCAAAACTATTGGATGAATAAGTGAATATATAGTTAAATAAAAATAAACTACAAATCATCTGTACTGTAATCATGGAGAATTACTGAAACCTCTGCCCAAAAATCACCAAGAAAATAGAAAAAACAAGAAGAATTGCTGGATTGGTGAGTTCTTTCTGAATGAGAGTGTCACAGAGCTTTGGAAGAGAAACTGTCCTACAAATTGCAATTAAAAATCAAAATCAAAGGCCATATTTTTTAAGCCCATACTCGGAGAAGATAGATTTTTGTGTGTACAAGAGTAGAGAGAATAGATGAGTCTTTTCAACTCTCATTGTTATCACCAAAGGACAATACCTGTACAGTGTATGTGTAAACCATTAAATAACTCATTTCACTTTACAGTTTTGGTATCAATGGAAGGAATGCACACTCTTCTAAATCATGAGTGATGATTTTATTTCAAATATAGAATGAGTGAAGGAATATGAATGAATAAATATTAACATATGCAAACCAAGTAAATCGGGCCCAGGCAGAGTGGGTCTGGATTTTAGAAGCTGGCTGAGGGGACCGTGTCTTTGGAGACCAGCTGGGCAAGGACGAGGAAAACACACAGTCCCAAAGTTCAACTCCCCCGTAAGCATGTTCTCTGTATCTCTCAGACAGTGCTCATGTCCTTGATGCAATCAGAAGTCACCAGCAGCTGCTGGAGTGTCCCATACTGTCAGACTCACAGCCTTTGCTAACTCTGGAGATAATGACTACTAAGGAACATTTAAAAGTTAGGTCATGTTGAATTACCTAGAAACTGTGTATATCTTGTGTCCCTATTTTCTGAAAACATTTCCAATATCTTGAATAGAAATTTTTTCAAAGAAATATGTACTTAAACCTATTTCTAGCTAGTGCAATTGTAGTCAATTTTCAACACATTTTTAATAAATTATTGAAATCTGGTACTATTTTCTAAAAAATAGATCATACTATCTTAAGAATTTATTAATGGAATTTACGGCATGCTAAACACGGAAGCAGGAAGGAGACCAAGTTCTCTTTTAAAATCCTTCCTAGTTGGCAAACAAAACTGGAAAATGAAAGCCTGCAAATAAGTTGTCTGAAAGAGGCTTTTGATAATAATTAGTGGCTTTGAAAATGTATGCTCCTTTGAAAGAGGCACCGCCTCAGAAGTTTAACACGGACTAGCCACTGCAAAACATGGCAATGACTGCTGGCTCTCTCGTGGGTTCCAGGTAACCCAGCCCAGGAAGGTGGGTGGTAACCCACCCACTAAGGAGACCTCACCTAAGGATGGAACAATATGCAAGCACAATGAAAGTCAAGCTTTAAAAACTGCCTATGACTCCAAAGCATTTTTATGCATTAAGCCATTTTAAAATTTTTATCAATATCTGATTTCCAATATTTTATGACATAAGTACTCAATTCTAACACATTTTATTTTTATATTTAAGGCAAGCTAAACTTAATATCTTTTTTCCTTTTGAGTTTCATTTGACTTGAAATAAGACTTTATACGCAGAACTTAACAAGTGACTTTTTCTTGGTCCTATGTGCCATGGAAATATCAGCAATTATTTAGTAAATCATACAAATCTAGCAAAAATGTTTAGGCTGTATTACCGGTAAAAATTAAAATCAACAAAATCCAGCCTTAGATTCTACAATCCATAGTTCAGCAAACCAGTTGAGTAGTTAGAATTGCTTATTTAAATTAAAAAAAAATCCTTTACTTTCTCTTTAGAATCAAGGAAATGTTTTCTTTCATCAGAATGGGATGTAGTTTCACAGCAGTGTCTAGATCTATAGGCTCTTTGTCTCTTTAAGCGCCAGAGGAGGTCAATAATGTTAGTGTGTTAACATGTTCTCTTTCCTAAGGATGAAGGAAAATGAGCCAACCTCGCCCCTGTTTGCTATGACTATTTAGCCAGACGGATTTTTCAACTTCGGCACTATTGATATTTTGGGCCAGAGGATTCTTTGTTGTGTCCTGTGCATGTTCAGTAGTGTATACGCGTGGGCCAGCTAGATACCAGTAGTATCCTTTTGCCCCACATGACTACCAAAAACGTCTCCCGACGTTGCCCAATGTCCCCTGAGGGGCCAAACCACACCCAGTTGAGAACTACTGAGCTGGGTGGGAGCTGACACTTATGTTCACAAGGTGTCAGGCACTAGGCCAGGGGTTTTATGCACATTAATTCATATGGTAAGGAATCACTACCCCTAATTTATAGAAGAGAAAATTGATGTTCACAGAGAGAAAGCAGTAGAACAACGTTCCCCTGCTTTTTCTATATTCAAGAAATACAGACCTCCCAGTGTGTATGCCTAGTGTGTGTCCCTAGACCTCCCAGCTTTGGAAGCTCGTCTTGTGTTTGCAAATAGATTTCCCTGACCCCATGCCTCCAAGCATGTACATGCAGGACAGAATTGGGGCCGTCACGGCAAGTGAGTAAAGCTGGAAAATAAAGGAGGGGAACTTTGCAATTTTTCCATCTCCAGTGAATAGCTGAAAAACTGCTTATCAACTTGACCACTACAGGTTTCAAATACTACATTAGACACCTTTGAAAACAACAAACACAGAAGACTCAACTTGCCTTACAGGGTTTAAAGCAGTGTAAGAGCCGCCAAGTGGCTGAGAGCCTCTGGGTCGCCCCTGCTGTAGTCAGGATCCACTGGAAGCTAACCTCAGATCTTCTGTCCCTGAAGGCGGCAGACCTTGGGCTCCTTCTCCTCTTGGGGAGCAAAGCAGAGTTCAAGATCACACTCAGATCAGGCAGAGAGCCAGGGTCCTGGTTTGAAGCCCGGGGTACAATCCCGGTTCCTGGTAGAGCTGACCGTGATGACCTTCCCAGATCTTGGCCTTTGCTTATTTAACCGGAGCCACAGGCTCACTCAGAGCTCCCCAGGCTAATTGATCCCTTGGCCAGCCCCAGTCTGACCTAGAGCTGTGGCATTTGCCCAGCCTCACCGGTGTGGACTCCAGCAGTGAGCTGCTGTTAACCACACCCCGTTGTGACAGTGCCTACCTCTCCCTTTTATTTCATTTCTTCTGGACTAAGAAAAAAGTGACTCTACTGTTTCAGGTAATGGACACCTAAGTGCCTTTTTTAAACTCTTTGAAAATCAGACGATGCACCCCTCACCTCTGAGTTTTAATGGGCTTCAATTCCCTTTGGACTCTTCTACTTTACCAATTATGTACACTTTTGCTGGTTTAGTTCCTGCCACTCATCTGAACCCTTAGCACTAAAATGAAAGGAAAAGCAACTTGGCAAGCGGTTATCACCTTTTGGGGTACATCTTAGTTGAGAGTTATCATTGCAAAGGCACTCTTGTTTCCAAAATGTGGCCTAACTTCAAGAAAATATTAAACTATATGTTATTTAGAAATAGCAAGTTTGCATACTCGGAAAGTACTTTCGTTATACTCTACTTTGGGTAGAAAATCAACTTTGCTTCCAACTCTTCTGCTTCTTAGAGTTCTGAACCTCACACTTACACTCAAAAAAGTCTTGATTTTTGGGCCTGGTAGGAAGAAAGAGGGGAGTGTTTCCTGATCTGGGGGACAGACATTTCTCTAAAATTCTCCCTGGTAGAAAAAGAATTCAAAACGGACACGAAAATGAGTTGCATAAAAATCAAGAAAGCACATTTCTTGCATTTCTGAGCCTGTGAACTTGATTCACACCCACTCTATGCTGAACTGGATTGGTTGGTGGATATGTGCGGTTTAGAACTATTTAATTAGAGACTATGAAGACAACAGACCCACCAAGATGAAAAAGCAAAATGATTCAAGGGTTTGGAATGTCCAAGTGATAACACAGAAAAACAGATTTTAGTCTGGAAGAGAGACATCTCCAGAGACTGTTCACATTGCTAGGCTTGTTCAAGCAAAAGGGTAGCAGCTCTTTTCTCAGCAAGCAATTAAAAGGATGAAATAACATTCAGCAAGCACGATTATGAGTTTGTGTTAGGAAATATTTTCAGATTATAAATTAAATGTAGCTCCTTGTGGTCTAGAAAAGGTTGGGAAAATCTTTTCTGGAGGTCTCCAGCAGGAGATTCACCACATGACTGTTCTGATTAAAAGCACAGACTTGGCTAGATATCTCTGAGGAATCGTTTTAAAGTTGTTTTTATTTTCATGCCTAATGATCTAGGAATATGACCACACCTTCAATACTGAGGGGGAGGAATTCCAATGCTGGGTCTGCCACTGACTGGCCAAGTGGCTCTGAGCAGGATTCTTATTCACTCTGACTTCTGTGCCTCTTGTGGAAAATAAGGGGGGCAGCTTGTCAACCTTACCAATCTGTTTAGATACCCCGGTGATGAGGGAGGTGGAGAGTCCTAGAATAAAGTCTGATATCAAACACACAAATATGAGGAAAAAAGGAAAGTTCAATTTTCATGGAAATTTGTTGTACAATGTTAATGAATCTGATAAACACCAAAGATATATTACGGAAAACATAAGCATTTATTTTAAGTTATTCTATATGATGTACTTTATATAAGCTAATAGAAAAATAACCATTTAACATGTCGTACATTCCATTAAAAAATAACCTGGTGATTGCTGGTCTTGCATTGAGACAGAAGCCTGGTTGATAATTATTTACATTTCCTTTATTTGGAGGGCAACATACCAAAAATGTTTAATGTTTATACATTAAAGCTATAATTAAGCTCTTACATTACTGAAACAGTAATTAAAACTTTGAACTGCCCCAGATGTTTCTGTGGCTAATCTAAGTTCAAGTTTGATCTTATTATCTCTCTGTGACAGTCACAAGGATTAAGGAGATGAGATGAGGATTTAAAAAAATATATAGAAAGTCTTAAAAACAACCGCAACTTTGGAAGCTATGGAAAGCTGATCTTTCCTTGTTTTCCCGGGCCTTCGATGGTTCATATATTTAGAGCCAAATTTAAGAGCGTCATTCCAGGCCAACTGAGTTGGACTCTTTGAGGTCAACCTTGCACATCTGTATTTTTTTAAGCCCCACAGGTGACACTGATGGGCAGCCAATGTTGAAAACCACTGATCTTCAATAATATAATATGATGTAAATGGCACCACTGTGAATCACTTACCTCATATTATATATACATATATATATTTTTTCACTTTCTTCTTTTATTGGAAAGCAGATACAGGGCACATCACAGGGTGGGAACCAGCCTGATGCCTCCTGGCAAGACTTAGGACAATGGTAGCCAGAGTCAGGGCTAAGCCCAATGACACAGAGGTTCGAGAAGAGGTCAACCCCTCCACACCATGGTCACAAGGCTTTCCCAGGAAGATCAGCGTCCCCCTGGTGACATCAGCTTCTTCTGTCATGTGCCTAAAACTGCAGGAAGCAGGCTTGTGCCACTGTCTTACTGTCTCCTGGAATGACCTGGAATGCCACAGCCACCCTTGTTACAGCATCGATAGACATCAGCAGTGCCTTTACTGGGACCAGCTATTGGAGGACTTGTTCTAGCTCGGCCTCTGCTCTCATGAAGCTTAAGAGACACATGCTGAGCAGACAAGCAACAACTTACCTGGTTGTGGTAATGCTACAGTACAACAGGTTACTGTGACAGAGTGACTGGAGACAGGGCTTCTGACTCCACACAAGATCGACAATGGCTTAAAGCCCCTCTAAGATGGGTCAGTAGTGTGGCCCCAACAAGGAGTTACCATATAAAATCCAAAGAAAACAGATTTCCAGGGAGAGGTAACAGCTAGTTCAAAAGCCCTAAGGTTAAAAGCTGCTTGGCACATCCTAGGATCAAAAGATGCAAGTGTTGATTATAGCAACAATCAAGACAACAATGCTGATTTGTCTGGTATTATCAGGGAATTTCACATAAGTACCTTTTCCATAGATGTAAAGTTTACCTAATGTTAAGCTATTTAAAAATTACCCATTATATACACAATCTTTTTCTCATTGAAGAGTGATACAAAAATGCATGACATGCTTCTTATCCTCAAAGAACAGAGTAGAGATCCTTAAAGTACCCAGCTAACTATAAATCAAGAAAGAATGTATTAAACACTTTAGCCAAGGTCTAAACCATGTCCTATTAGCACAAATAGAGAATGTTTAATTTCAATAGCTCATCCCAAAGGTCTTCATAGAGATAATATTGTTTGATTTTGGTCTTACAAAATAAGAGGACTTTGACAGGTGGAGATGGGGAGGCAGATCTCATAGGGAAGAGCATTGGCAAAGTTTCAGAACCAGGAAAGTTCAGGCACAGTAAAAAAATGAAGAGCTGCTTGACTATCTGGGGTTATGCTTCTAGGGGAAGGTGGCAAGAAATACACCCAAAAGGATGTTTGGTCCAGATCCTAGAGGGCTTTGAATGGAAAGGAGATGGAAAGAAGAATGGAGGCAGTGGAGAAGCACAGAAGTTTTCTGAGCAGGAGAATAATGGGCTAAGAGATGTGCTTAAGGAAGAAAACACTACCTTCCTGATGCTCTGATGTACTTCACGGACGACCTCAGGGGGCTGCTGGGTTATAAATGGCCCTTACATCCTTACACAAATAGCTCAGAAATGCCGAGAATGTAGAGTTGGTGTTTCTTCCCGATGCTTCCCTGCTGTCAAATGCCATTTCTAATTGATTGTAAACTAGAAGATGCCAAGGGAAATGAAAAAGTCACACTTAATATTAATCTATAACTGAGTGAATAAGCTTGAAATCCAAAGGCGGTCCCAGTCAGCTCTCAGAGACTGAAAGGCATGAGGCCTTGTATTAGCTTCTTTTTTTTTTACTTTTCCAAAAAATTTTCCACAGAATTCTCTGGCTGTCTAAATCGTGACGATCTAAGAGAACAGATCTTTAAATTGAACTGTCAGTGTTATCCTCAAGAGGAACAAAAGCCCTTTGGGTCGTGAGCTCCTTGAAGGCCTAGGCACGGCCTTTATGCCCCCCAGCTCCCCAGCTCACTCTGCAAGATTTGAGGAGGAGATGCTGCATAATGAACAGATAACAGTTCTGCGCCCTTACTAATGTGATGCTGGAAGTGGGAGAGGAGGAAATACACACCTAGGGTCTAATATAGTTTTTCATATGTATTTTCCCATATACATATATATTTTTCATGTGTATGTGTTTTGCACGTGTATGTTTTCCATGCATATATGCATTTTGTATACGTGTCTCATATTACACATACACATGTTTTTCATATATAGGGAGGCTGTTTTCCGTCCTTCCTAAGCGCCCCACAGCCATGTGTGCCAGCTGAAGCTATGCCATCACAGAGAGAACTCCTCACGCAGGAAGTCACAGAAAACTCACTTGGGGATTTGTCAGCCTTCCTTCAGCCCACGGTTCTCAGCTATTTTTCCATCCCAGTGCTCGAGAAGGCTATGGCAGGAACAGTGACTCAGTGTGGCAGTGACCTTCCATGGTGAGGACAGGCACTCCCCCACCCCGCCCACCCAGGAAAGCAAATCAGACAGAATAGGGAAGAGGAGGGGAGGAGGGGAATGAGAATGCGGATGGGAATGGGAATGGGGATGGGAAAGAGAATGTTACTGTAAGCAGTTTGAAAAAAATTCCCTAAGGTCTTCTGCCATACCCCATGTGGGGGGGAGGCAGGGAGGAGGGAAGACAAGTCTTTGCCCCAATCCCTGCCCCCAAAACTAAGAATCACAGTATAATTTAAGAATATTGCCTTTAGGGTAAAATGGGCCTGAACCTAGTCCTAGCAACGCAATTACTGGCTTAAAAATCCTGGCTATCTCACTTAGCTTCTCTAAGCTTCAGTTTTCTCATCAGAGAAAATAACAGCTACTATCTCAAATAGTTGTTTAGAAGATTAGATGAGATTAAATTATATAAACTGTTGGGTACAATGTCTACCACATAAAGATAATGAGTAGATGTTAGTAACGATTATTATAAACAACCAGCCTGGCAGAGCTGACCTGCACCGTCAGTGCCCTTATAATTAAATGTTTGCCATGGAGGGCATGGATGCTAATAAAATCTTTCAAGAAATCAGGAGGGACACTTGTGGTAGACCCAGTTCCCATTGGAGTGGCCACACACGGACCTGGCTTTCTCAGTAAGGTATGTGTGTGAGTCAGGTGCAGAGCATGAGGGAGGCACGGGGGTCAATGCAGAACATAAGGGAGGCACAGGGGTCAATGCAGAGCCTGAGGGAGGCGCATGGGTCGATGCAGATGTAGGCCCACCTCCAAAGCAGACCATGGCAAAGTGCTTGGTTGGTGTTGGGAACCACAGCTAATATTCTCTTCTCTCTTTGAGTTCTTATTAACACTCAGAAGAGTGAACTCAGCCTTGCTGGCAAGTTAACAAAGAGGAAAAAGAAGGCGATGCTTATTTCCTTAGAAATGAAGATGGGCAGCAGGAAGTCTCATTGTAAGTGGCTGCTGCCCAAAAAACCCCAGCCTTTCTTTGTAGGAGGTGCTAATAGATGAAGTAAGAGCTCTCTGGCAGCAACATGTCCCTTGGTGACTAGCTCATATCACAGCAGGTTCTTTTCCACTAAAGGGACAAAGTCTGAATGAGTCACATCACAGCTGCATGTCTATTTCTCCTACCCTTAATAGACTGTGTTTCAAGTTACCAGCAAGTACATTTTGGGATCCAGAAACACAGTGTGATTGCTACAGATTAACCCAAAGGAACTTCACGCAGCTAGGATCACGGGGTCCTGAGACCCTCAGCATTAAGGGCAGGTGTCAATATGACCGGGTGATAGTCATATGCCTACAGCTGAGTTCTAGCCAGGTTCATCAGGAAAACAAAAACTCCCACTTGAAGTCAGAACCATCCTCAACCCCTCCGACGATTCTCCTACAACAGAGACCCTGAGGGAACAATGACAAGAGGACATAGTTTTCGCCTCCAACAGCACGTGACAAAAGTCATCAGGACAGCTGGTGGCTACGTAGTTGCTATGTCAGGTCCTTCATTCATAATTTTGTTCAAATCTTTTATGATTCTACTTCAGTTCTGCCTTGGAATAGCAAGTTCCATATGCTATTACACCATGTGAATATTGGTTCTTTTTAATTTTTCTTGAACTCCCCTTGTTAAAAAAATAGTAATAGTTCATCATGCCAAAGTATGTTGGGGTCCAATGAACAGAACAAGGAAAGAGAAAACACAGAGTATCTGAGGGTCACTGAGGACTGTGAGCTGTTGCTCAGTTGTTCATTTCTTCCTTTGCTTATGGCTCTCTCTCTCCTCAGAGGATAGGGAGAGAGACATGCTCAGACCATGTTTGGTCTTATACTCAGAATATCCACACCCTGTTTCTCTATTTTGACAAACTACATGAGAGACTAGCCAGCCAAATGGAACACACTCCTGTTCTTGGGCATCTACAGTGCTGCGCCAGTGATATTTGACTGTGGCTACACGGTTCCTCTACACTGTTTCCATTAGAAGAAATAATACAATTCACCCAATTTTGAACATCTCATTATCCCCTCACCTTTTCCTTCAGAAATTAAGGAAAAATAATTAAATTCATATTTTGATGGAACCTGGAGAAGGACATTTGGTCTCTCTCTTCTTCCTTTAGAAGAGAATTCTGGAAAAGCTGCTGCCCGTGCTCATGGAAACACATCAAGCAAGTGGACAACGGGTGAGATGCGAGTGTCAAAGGACAATCGGTTCTTCTGCAAAATCGTCCACTAGGAAATAAGGCTAGGAATATTACTGAGAACAAAGAAATGGAGAAAATACAATTTGAACAAAATAACCACACACAGGCACATGCACGTGCACACACACCAAGAACAAAACAAAACTCCAAGGTTAGTGACAAATATTCAGTTTTAGAGAAAACATTAGGTATAGTTTGGAGGATAACTGAATAGGAAATCGTATCAAGATTTCATATAACATCATATGCTATCATACAAATCACTGTAGTCAATACATAGAGCGGAGACAACAGTAACGGATGGTTCCACGTTGTTTCCTTGGTATAGCAAAAGAGACTATATTGAGTACTTCTTAAAAACTCTAAAGCATGCTGACGTAACACTGATGGCTCTTGGGCCCATCCATTTCTCATCATCAGGTTGGTTGTTGCAATGATTCCCACATGCCACCTACTGCGGTACTGTTCTTTTTTTTTTTTTTAATATTGTAACATCTGGAGTTTATTTAAAACAAAAACAGGTTGTCAACACAAAGGCCATGGTTTGCTGACCCCTGTCTTATTGTACAATGTACCATCATCTTTGAGTTTATCATTCTAGAACATCTCTGGTGTCCAGTATTTCAAAGTCTATCTTTAATCTACTATTTTTTTATTCTCCCAACATGCCCTCCTTTTATCTGTGCATCAAAAAAATGTTCTTTAAAGTGAGAATTGCCTCTATTAGTAAAACAAGCTTACTTCTAACCAACACTCCACAATCAACACACACAACAACAACAATAAAAGATATCAGCTGAGGCTACAGTCATCTGAAGACTTGATTGAGGCTGAAGGATCTGCTTCTAAAATCACTCATGTGGTTGTTGGCACGAGGCCTCCGTTCTTCACCTCAAGGATTTCTCCATCTGTTGCTTGAGTTTCCTCATGACATGTCAGCTGACTTACTCCCAGCATGGACCAGCATAAGTCAGGATAGCGTGTGTGAGACTGGAGTCTAGGGTGCTTGATCAAGAGGACTGCAACATAAGTTGAATAAGGGAGAGTTGATCCATTTGCAAGCTCTTTCCTAATAGGCCCTGAGTGCATCTCGGTGAGGGGTGAGACCCCTCCAGGGACTGGGACACCGGTGGCAGCCACCGCCGCGGCCCGGTGCGAGCGCGCTGACACAGACGCCACCGGAGTTCTCCCCGAGACCCGCCAGCCCAGGGTCTACGCGGTACTGTTCTCAGAGAGAATGACCTAGGACTTATTCTGAAAATAGAGCACCAGGGACAATAGTCTGCTTCATTTGGGATCGGTCACAAGCTTGGTGTCTTATTTTTTGACAGTCCTACAAACCAAAACAGGCATATTAATTCTTGCCAGTCACAAAGTCACAGCTGGTAGAAATAGTCCAAATTATGACCAATATAGTTCATAGAAACTATTTCCAGTCTGGCACTCCAGTTACTTTGAGGTTAACTGTCTTCAGCATTAGAAAGAAGTGACAGATGTTTTCTGTGAACAGAAAGCTCCGTCTATACTTTCGTCCTATCCTAACTCCCAATATTTCTATGTTGGTAGAAAATTCTAGTAAAGAAAGGAAAGTGGACGGTGAATTTTAGGAGTGCCTATAATTTGACTTTCTATATCTCAGCATACTCTTCTTGTTATGTGTTTTTTCAACTGTAAATTATTGTTGCTATTGCTTTTACTTTACATTCTTCTTTCTGTGATGCTTATTTAAAAACTTGAAAAAAATGGCCCAGTTTATTTCAAATACTCATGTAGTCAGGAAATAAAATCAACTTCCTACCATATCAGATTTGGAACTACTTCAGAATGAGAAGGAAATAACAGTGAGGTGGTGAAAGGAGACTGATGGAAAAGTACCAAGGAGAGAGGCTACCAGTCTCCCTCTCTGTTCTTTCCTTACGTGACGAACTCTCTCTTGACAACACCCACACAGTCAAAGGCATCAGTGCTAATCACTAGGAAAGAAATAAGTTCTATTAAAAAACTAAAGTTAATGGCAGGCTACATCAGTCTTTCCTTCCTAATGAATACCTAAAAATGTTTTTATACACATTGTAAATGAGGTATACATACTCTAAAGGATGCCATAGGCAGAGTCCATTTTCCACCCTCTTTTTGAAATTCTTTGCTCCCAAATCTAGTTAGATATAACACACATCATTTTCCTTTGCAAAGTATGAGTCAAGTTTTCAAACACTTCTACTTTAAACGCCTGCACATCAGCCACCTCTGTGCTTATGAGCCGCACAAATCCTGTATTTGGAACGGAATGCACAACTGACCTTACTGGTTCTAAGAAAAGTTAATTTAGCAGTTTTCCCAACTGGGGTAATTATTATCAATTGTTCCTTAGTTTTGTATGGAAATTCTTCTTTTTCCAACTTGAGCATGCAATTTTAAAATCTAAGTGGGAAAGATAATCCAAGAATGTTTAGGGCAGAGGTGACATCAACTGAGATGCCTTCCAGTTGCACCAAGATGACCAGCCTTCTCATGGCAGTCCCAACTGTGGGAGAAAAATCATTACCTAAGGCATCTGCCACAGCGGTAAAAAGTATTTGCCCCGAGTTTAAGCTAATTATCTAAAAGTATTACAATGCTATGCCTAAGGCTTAAAACTACCTTAAGGAACCTGCTATCAGAAGGTCGTCTACATAAATTGGCCTTATTGTCTTATACTAAATGAAGCAAAATATGGCTAGGTCCAGATTTGACCTCTCTGAGTAACTGCCTTGCCAGCCCAGTGGAAATCTTCGGACCATGGAATGTCACGCATGCAGTTTTGATAGGAGACCTTTGAGGCAGTATTTTTTTCAAACTGCAGGTCACTGCCCCATTTAGTGGGTCACTAAGTCAACTTAATGGGCTGTGATCAGCATTTTTTAAATGAAATAAAATAGACTAGAATAGAGTAGAAATTATTGGAAATGCGCATGGTAAGGGCAAGTAATATTTAATGAAATTTTGTTTCAATAATAGTCATTATTTTATATATATATGGATATACATATAGATATATATATACAACACACAGACATATATATATATGCATTCACACATCAACATAACACAATGTAATATAAAATGTATTTGTTACTCTATATTAAGGTTTGAAAAGTTTGAAAAACACTTCTAAGCAGGATGTTTAATTTTATTGTTTAATATAATATCTAAATGTTCACACACTATCAATATAATTCCCTCTTTCCAACAAGGTAAGAGTAGGAAGAAACGGGATGAGCGAGACCCCTTTTAGCTCTACACAGCTGTGGGAGGAAGAATCATCACTTACTACATGAAAAAGACAGATCCACTGAAGGATAATGTGCCTTTCCACTTAGATAACAAGTTGATGACGCAAATATCTTAACAGAGGAGCGAGGCACTGTAAAATTTCCATTGGAGTTTTCTCAGCTATGGTAACTTGTTCTGAAACCTAACCAGCTGTGAAGGCCTTGGCGGAATGTACAATATGCTTGGATAACTATGGGATATCTTATTCAAGTAGTGATGCCATAAAACCTAGCCACCTTCTCAACGAAAACTTCCAAAAGAAGATCTCCATTAATTATTCTTAAACGTGAAATGCTCCCTCTACTCTTCCCTCCAACCCCAAGCTAAAACTCTTTGCTCCTCAACACCATGAAAAACCTTGGGATATGAGGACGTATAAAAATAAATGTGAATCTGACACTTTCTGGATTTAAGATAACACAAGACTTTGTTCATTCTTTGGCAATGCATGTATGTGTGTGTGTATGTACATATAGTATATAATTATACATACACATGCACTTTTTTGGAATTGTTTGACAAAAATGGCATCATATTTATATACTCCTCTGTATCTTGCTATTCTTACTTAGCCATTCATAATGAACATATGTGTCAAATGGTACAGTTATAACTCATTCTTTTAAG
Source organism: Ceratotherium simum simum (assembly GCF_057802395.1). Lineage (NCBI taxonomy): Eukaryota > Metazoa > Chordata > Mammalia > Perissodactyla > Rhinocerotidae > Ceratotherium > Ceratotherium simum. Next base: position 45,294,883 of record NC_141918.1, on the reverse strand, counting down.
TGACCGCTGAATTATGAAAGCAAATACTGCATGTATTCCAATTGCCCTTTTGATGGACATTTATTTATTTCACTTTTTTCTGGATGGAGAATTCATTTAGTGCTGCAATGAATCTCTTCATGCACGTATCGTTACACAAGGTAGTTTCAGTTCCAAAGAATTCCAAGAGAAGAAGTTAAATTTTAATAGACATTGCCCGATTGTTTTCCAAAAAGACTGGAGCAATTCACACTTGCACCAGGAACACGTGCAAGGATTCTCTTTCTCCATCCTTCCCAACAACGGGAGTTATCACACTTTTAACTTTTCGCCTGTCTAAGGTCTATAACACAATATTGTACCATTACTTAAATCTGCATTTCCCCAGCATAATTAATTTAAGCATCTTTTCATATGCTGTTGGCTAACTGGATTTGCTTTTCTGTAAATTGTCCAATCAAATTATTTATTTATTTTTCTATTAGTATATCAAATGAGTCATTTTTTGTATTTTATTAATATTAATCCATTAACTGCTGTATGTGATGAAATTCTTTCTCCCATCTATTATTTGCCTCTTGAATTTGATAATATCTTTTGTGATGCAAATGTTTTTAAATTTTATATAGGATAAAATGTCTATTAGTATTTTTCTTTTGTACCTTCTGTGTTTCCTCTCTTGGTTGAAACAGTCTCCCCAGTTATTACATTGCACACAGTCATCTCATTTTTAATAAGTGCATTATTTTATTTTTATAGTAAAGATTTTAATCTATATAAAATTAATTTTGTAAGGTACAGAATAAGAGTCAAGCTTTATTTTTTTCAGATAGATAGTCAATTGTACTAGCACTTGTTATTAAATAAAGCATATTTCCCACTGAATTGCATGTATTAGATTCCAGTATATTCTAAGATCCATTCTGGACTCCATTTTGTGGTACTTATCTATGATGTCAATACCATGCTGTTTCGATAAGAGTGACTTTAAGGTATATATTAATAATCCATAAGGCAACTCTCTCTTCCACCCAGCTGTCTTCATCATAATACCTTGTCTCATCTCACACATTTATTCTTTACAAGTACTCTAAGAGTATTTTATCCAATTCCAAAATATCTTTGTGGGACTTTAAACGGACTTACATTAAATAAAGTTATTAATTTATCTATTGAAATTTTAAATTCTCCTTGGATCAATTTTGGTAGTTTATATTTTGTTATACTTCCTCCGGTTCAGGGGTCAGCAAACTATGGCTTGTCGGTCAAAACTGGCTATCCTTCTATTTTTGTAATTAAAGTTTTATTGGGTCATAGCCATGCTCACTTGTTTTTATAATGCCCACGGCTCCGTCTGTGCTACAGTGACAGAATAGAGTAATTGTAACAGAGACCATATGATTTGCAAAGCCTAAAATATGTACTATATGTCCCTTCACAGAAAAAGTATGCAGATACCTGCTCTAGGTCTAAAATTTAGTTTCCAAAAAGTTATACATAGTATTCTCCAGCTTCTAAAGTTTCTTCAATATTTTAATGTTTCTTTTTTCATTTCTAACTTTGCTCTCCTTTTTTCTGGAAATGGATTCACAAGGGGTTTGTATCTTTGCAAAAATTAACTTTTGGATTTTTTATGCTTTCTGCTATTTTTGTTATTGCTGTTTTCAATTTCATTCATTTCTGCTTCCACCTTTTAAAATTCTCTCTTCCTTTAGCGTATTTTTTTCTAGTTTCTTAAGTATTAACTTTTATGACTTATAGTTACTCCCTGTCTCATGGATTTTGGAGAGTTCCCCTTTTCATTGTTTTCCAGATGGTTTAGAAGTTCCTTTTGATTTCACTTTTGGCTCAAGTGTGTTTCTTAACTTCCCATTGTTAAAAATTTGGAATTATATTTTAATATTTATTTCTAATGTTGTTGGACAGTAATTAAAGAATGTGGTCTGTAAAAGCTCTTCTGAATTTTTTAAGCTATTCTTTGGGCCAGGTTCTTCACTCCTTTTTTCTAAGTGTTTCACGGTACCCAGGGAGTTAGGGAAAGAACATAAAGATCTAAAGTTCTATAACATATCCTGTTAGGTCAATTTAATTGGATCATTCAAGGCCCTTCTGTCTTTACCTACTATCTACTATCTTCTCATTAAAATACACTACTATAAAACTGAGTTATTAAACAGTTCTCCCTGCAGTTGTGACAGCTTTTGACTACATAGTTCTAGCTGCTATGCCATTTGGGCATAGAAATTTAAGACTTCACAAATTGTGCCTCTTTTTACTGTTTTCTGCTTTCTTTCCAGTATAATTATTGTTCCTCATGCTTTTGTTTTGTTTGCCTGGGTATTTTTGCCTATCTCTTTCTTCCCTCAACCTTTAAAAAATATTGCTTAAGTATATATCTTGTAGCAACTCTCATCTACATTTTTATTTTTATCCCAATAGTCTCTCTCTTTACATATAGGTACTTAGCTCTTTTACATTTTCGTTTTCGGTGAGGAAGATTCGCCCTGAGGTAACATCTGTTGCCAATCCTCCTCTTTTCGCTTGAGGAAGATTATCACTGAGCTAACATCTGTGCCAATCTTCCTCTATTTTGTATGTGGGACGCTGCCACAGCATGGCTTGATGAGTGATGTGTAGGTCCATGCCTGGGATCCGAACCCAAAAACCCTGGGCCGCCAAAGCAGAGCGTGCGAACTTAATCATTATGCCACCCGGCTGGCCCCTCTGTTACATTTTAATATAACAATGGTATACTTGATTTTTTTTCTTACTTTATATTTATAATTTATTGTTTTCTCCTCTTTTTCTCTTTACTATTTTGCTGGCTTGGTAGAGTTTCTGTTCATTCTTTTTTCCTCTTGTTAATTTGAAAGTTCTACCACTCTTTTCAATTCTATAAGTTGTTACCTTCTCTTCACAAATACTTGTTTTTATATCTGAAAACAAAATGCCTAATACTAGTAATCAGATGAAATCAAATGTTTGCTATCTTATACAAACAAAATACAAAGTATTCCTTCCAGATACATTATTCCTACACTGCCTCCCCCTCTGCCCTGCAGGACAGAGCGTGGATTCTCTCCCCATGTGGATGCGCCTGCCTTTACTGCAAAGTCCCAGAAGCTGACGTCCTCAGAGTCAAGGGCCACATGTGATTTTGGTTTTGGTCACTCAGAAGCTTTCCCAGGAGATTTGCGAGAGCAGAGAGGGAGAGGCTGCACTTCAGCCACGTCTGTTGTTCTGGCAGCCAAGCACTCAGAGGCATCGGCTTTCAGTCGAATAGGTCCCCGCGTCCCCACCTAACATCATGGTGTGACCCATCCATTTTGCTGGTGCAGACAGAAGCAGATCTAGTGCAGTTCTGGAGCCAATGGCAGGAGCAGCAGCTTGGTGACAAGGCAGGTCCCAATGGTGGCAGTGGCTTCCTGATCCCAACCGCTTCTTAATGTAGCCACGGCAGCAGCAACCTGGGGCCCCGGTTCTAGGGAGGAGCTTTAAGAGTTGTTCCTGAAAACTTAGTCTGGAGTTACTACTTCAGCCATCTAACGATTCTGAGGCCACTGAACAGGGCTCTGTAACAGATTCCTTCCTGTTTAAAATAGATGGGTAGATTCTGCGCTCTTCAACTGGCCCCTGAATCATACTCCCTCTTTCTCCCCATAGAACTCCCAGATTTTACTGAGATAATAATAACTTCGTACTTTTGGTTTTAGACAAAGTTTTCCTTTCAATATGTCTCTTCTGTATCTATTTAGCTCTATTACACATTCCCAATCACTATCATAATATATTTACATTTAACCAACATTTGAGTGTCAACCAAGTTGCCGGGTATTGGGTTTTGCAGAAAAAAAGACTGCTAAAACTTGATCCCTGTCTTTTTGTTCTATAGTCACCTTCACAGATTTTATAAATATTTTCCAGTTTTATTCCCATGCAATCCAGTGATACTTCGTTCCTTGTTTTTATTAAAAGTACTTCCCTAAGATCTCCCAGTGGAGCCATACAGAGAAACATCAACATCAATATGTGCTTCCATTCAACGCCCTTCACTGGGCACTCTTCATCGACCTATGCTTCTTTCAAATACTGATATCTTATCATTTCAAAGTACAAAACCTGGCCCTAAGCTGACCCCTCCAAGAGGTTCTCCTGCATAGTTCTGATCCAGGCGAGCCACCCCGAAACTTCTGGATGCTTCAGTGTTCTACAAGCCCCTTTAATGCTGCTTTCCAAATCTTCTTTTCATCCCTATTCATTGTATAAGGACTAGTTCCATTGGAAATTCCTCAAAAAAGGAGAATTTGTCTTTTTGGCTGTCCTCATAGTTCATAACACAGTGATTGGCATAAACTACTCAAAAATAACATTCCTTGCATTCTTAATCCCCACAATATATGTGTGTGTGTATTCAAATATGGTTTATAAACACTCACACACATGCACACAGGATTGAGTACTTGGTGCGCAAGTTACTTAAATTCTCTCGGCCTCCGTTTACTCATCTGTGAACGGAGACGCCGTCAATGGCGCATAGCTGTGTTTTGGGGAAGATTAAATGGGATCCTGTATGGCAATGCTTACTTAGCAGTTGTCCAGGATCCTGAGGTGAGGAAATTGTAGGGATGGTGACATCTGACAGCCAAGCCAGTGCTCCTAACATTCTGACTCTCTCAGCTGTTCTCAGCCAGATTAATTTCATGTCCTCCTCTTCCACGTACTTTCTTGTGCGCTAAAAGCAAAGCTACTTTAAGAAGCTGTACCCGATGCCTGGAACAGCGTCACACATCCAGATGGCAGGTTCCCTCCCTTTCTACCTTCAACCAACTCTCAAAACCACCCCCTCAACAATCCTCTCCTGACTATGACAGAGGGAGCCACGTCTCTCCACCTCACTCCCTCTAAACGTGCAACTCCTACAACACTTTGCTCACGACTTCAGCTCACGACTCCCGAAAAAGGCAGCTTGTGCTGACACACGGTCAAAAGTGACACAGCGCTGTGCGTTTGTTCAGGGTTCACATACTTCCCTGTGCCTTTATGTGCTTTTGATGTTGGCACATCTGCCTTAGAGAAGGCATAGTTGCTGTTTAAATTGATTTGTACAATGCCCAGCCAAGGAACACGCATTTACAAACACTGGCTTCGTAAAGGCCCCCGGCAGTGACTCAACATCTATGTCTACCTGCCTTCCTAGGGACTCTTGGTCATTATGCTGAACTGGTTTCTAGAAAGTACAGCTGCAGAGGAGCACAGTAGCGCCTCCCTAAATCCAGAAGTGTCCAAGAGGCAGCCCTGCCCATAAGAATTGCCCCGAGGGGTGATCTAGAGAGCAGCCAGTCCAAAGTCAACTTTCCAAATGAAACTCAACTGCCCCAGAATCTCCCTGATGGTCCAGAGACTCCTCAGAGCCTGGAATCAGTGCACTATCCAATACCAATTCACTCCAGTTCTCCTGGGAAATCCCGGCCTTTGGCAACCTGAGAGGACAGAGAAACTGTCCAAAGGTCTACGGCTCACACCATGCCAAGGCAAACTGATAGGGCCTCGATGTTCACAGTTATATGTGCTGCCACATTCTAGCATCCGTTCCAGTTCGTGATTGTATCCCCGAAATCTATACATTGCCTAGCACACACAAGATGCTCACCACATGTTTGTCAGTAAACAAACATTATGATAAAATATCATATGCTTCTAGCTGGGTCTGTCCTTGGTGCTGGTACAAAACACCCAAATCATGTAGTCTGATATTTAAATCCCTTGATGCTGGTTAAGTCTCGATTTGGTTTCTTCTCTCCCTTTTTCCCCTAGAAAATAGACAGCATGTACGCAATAGGGTAAAATAGCTAGTTTGCCTCAACGTTATCACAGAACTTCCCAACTGCTTCAGTTCTTTGTTGAACCTTGGCCGAAATGTTTCTTGAGTTTCTTACATAGGTCTGTTATTTAGCTCTCTTCTCTTGGTTATTCCTAATCCTCCTGAAGAAGTATTTTATATTTAGACCTCTTAGTCTTTCTGAATTTTGGTCTTGGCATCGTTACTCATACTACTCACTTAGATCACATATGATCAGGTTTGCTAATTAATTGCTACTAATTAATTACTACAGGGTATAAATAAATAAATAATGGCATCATATTCATTATGTCATCTCTCAGCATCCACGAGGGATTGGTTCCAGGACCCCTGCAGATACCAAAATCTGTGGATGCTCAAGTCGCTTATATAAAATGGCATAGTATTTGCATATACCCTACACACACCCTGTCCTATTTAAATCATCTCTAGATTACTCATAACACCTGATATAATGTAAACACTATGTAAATAGTTGTTCTACTGTATTGTTTAGGGAATAATGACAAGAAAAAAAGTTTGTCCATGTTCAGTACAGATGCAACGCTAATAGGCCTTTCAATCTACCCTTGGTTGAATCCATGGATGCGGATCCAGCAGATACGGAGGGCCGACTGTACTTGGTTCACTGCCATCAGATTCTTCACCTTTTTAGATCTTAAAGAGAAAAACAAACTGTAGGCTTGAACTCAACTTCTAAAATTACTTTAAGCCATCATTTTTTCCCCTCCTCTGGTTCTACCTTTGTGATCTGCACAAGAGCAACACCAGCCTCCTCCACACCACCAGCAAGTACTGTGAACACTCACAATTCCATGTATTGAAAAGCATTCAGCAAATATAAAGGGCCATGGCAATAGCAAGTTATTTGGCTGCAATTCTCTGGGTCCCCAGAGCTAGTGTGATTCTGTTCTTTATTTAAAAGAACTCTGAGAAAGTAAATAGAAAACATTCTTGATACCTGAATGTATCATTAGAAGGACCAGGAAACAGTGTTTTATATAGATGTTAAACAGTCCCACCTCATGTTTTCAATTGTAAGTTGTATTCTCTAGAATGGGTTAATTAACACTCTCCTTTATGTTCTCTGATCAAGAAACAGCTAAATATATATATACAGATATATATTTATATTTATTTATTTATTTAAAAATTATGTACCACATAATTTTAATGTGCAAATTCTAATGTGTCAGTAATTTCAGGACCTTCAAGTTAAAGCAAAATTTTGCTCAATTAAAAAAAATATATAAACCATGGTTGGCACTAACTGTGTCCAATTAACCATACAGGTGGTAGGTAATTCTGGGAAAAGACTCACTTTCAAATAAATCCGTCTTTGAAAATGTAATAGTACAAGCTTGCTTTCCTTTTCTTTTCTTCCCTCCCTTTTCCTTCACTCCATAAAGAAGTCAAATTGGCTTACAGCATCATATATGATGAACTAACAATTACATAGAAATAAACTAGGGTTTGTGCAGCAGTTATTTTAAAAGACAGAGGGAAACTGAGACATTTGAAGACTCTCAACGACTCTGGGTAGAACAGTTACCCATATAATAGAGTGCAAACTGAAGAACAGCAAAAACCAGAGCTATGGGTTAACGGTGATGAAAAGGTCATGTCAGGATGGCATCAGAGTCCTGTCCCTTGGTGGATTCAGGCGTGCTCTGACTCCAGCTAGGAAGTGGTTTTCCTTGTCGAAACAGCTTTCCAACACCCTCCCTTAACCAGACTGCCCATAAGATGCTGCTCCCCAGAGCAACACAGCCATCTTAAAAGCCACTTCCGAATTTTCCTTAGAGTGCTCAAACAACGGTATTGTGCATGAGAGCAGAAATGAATCACTTTAAATCAGAGCTGCCTTCTCAGCATTTCATCCGTAAAAAGATCAGTGGAATTCAGAGTGGGTAAATTGAAGGAACAGAAAAAAGAAGCAAGTTAGTATCATATGGTGAAAAAAAAAAGAAATGAAAGATCATTCCACTACATTGAAGCCATCCTGTGAAAAAGAACTTGTGCCTTCAATATATAGCAGGTACAAGAAAATTATCAGCATTGTAAAAACAAAACAGTATGGTACAACTCACATTATCATAAAGCCTAAACAGAAAGGGAAAAGGACCATATGCTTGCGAAATGCTTTAAGTGATTTTTAAAATAAAAATTCGACTACTAATATGAAGGAAAACTAGCATCCCTACAGTGGTTCTTAGTTTACAAAGTGCTTTGAGGCACGTGCGGATTATTATAATTCCTGTTCACACTTGATGGAGTCCAGTCTCTGAGCAGTTGCCTGCACCGAGGCAGCTGAGTGGGACCACCCGAGGTCTCTGGGCAGCACTGTGCTGCCTTAAACATGTACCGAGCATCCTCTTGGGTACCCCACTGTGCTCTACAGAACACAATGATGAATGAGAAACAAAACCAAGCTAAGGCACAGTGTTTTTCCTCTGGAATTTCACTGTCTCCTGGAGAGCTAAAATTGGTCAGGGAAGTGACAGGAAGTTGTGTACAAATTGCAGGACAAACCATGAAGGATGCCCAGAATTCAGTCAGACACTGTATGTCTGTTAAGATTGAGTGGTCTGAAGAATATGAAGGAATTCAGGGTTACATCAAAGGTCTTTACAGTTAGGTGGAAAGTACATTGACATTTTGTAAGAGCCAAAAAAATACAAAATCCAATCAAGTGCTGTGGGGGCTGCAGTTTTCCCTTTAGAAGTCAGAGATTTGTGGACACTCTAATTATAAGTTCAGAGAATTCACCAGGGTCACCAGTGGGACTCCAGGCAATGTTCCCAACTGAAATCTCTGGTCTTTGTGCAACCTCAGGTGTAATCAGAAAGCCACCCCTCTCTGTTGGAAAGGGAGCTCAGTTAATCGAAAAAGTCTCCGTGCAGAGTGTCAGTGCCAGAGAGATGTCGAATCATCCACAACTGCCACATTTCACATCCCCCTTCATAAACTTATTATTTTCCTTAGCATTTACCAGCATCTAGTATACGACATCTTTTATTAGGTTATGCTGTTTACTACTTGCCTCTTCCCTAGAATATGAACTTTCTGAGGGCAGACATTTTTATTTTGTTTGTCAGTGTTTTTCTGGAGCTGAGAACAGTGCTTGGCACATAGATATTTTAGATAATTATTGAATGAAGAAATGAATGAATGAATAAATGAATAAAACCAAAGCCATAACTAGTGTTTTTGCGGGAAGGCATCTGATATTTGGTATTTTATATTAAGATTGATAAAATTTGGTCTATTGAGAGACTATCAGGCTTATAACTACAATTTTAAATGTTTTAATTAGGTAACTGATTTAAATGTGAGTTTTAAGTGGAAATCCTACTAAATTTCTAAGTAATATTAGAACATTTAAGAGAATTTTAGATTTACTATATTTAATTTTTAGATTTATAAGATTTAAGTACTTGGGAAGGCTAGTCAATTAGAAAATTGAAGTACTTAAATATGAAATTGAGTATATCAGCTAAATTTGGATATCAGGTGATTATCATACTATTTGACGATCATATTATTCAAAGTTCCTTTAAAAGTAAATATTAACATTTGCTAATTTTATAAATAGAATAAGATTTGCAAGCTGAACTTAAAAGTGTAAGTTTTCTGATTCTGACTTTAATGAATAAAATGTTAACTTCTAAATTAAAAATAAACTTCCACATGGTCTTTTCAACAGGACATAGGTACGAATCACCGCGATGCGTTGCAGAAGGTGAAAGGCTGCGTGGTGCAGAGAAAGAATCACAGGGCCTCTAGGCAGAAAATCCACATTCTTGGCCTTATATGAACCTAGCCCGGGTCAATCCCCCGACCTCTTGCAGTGCTGTCATCTACGAAATGAGGAGATTGTATGAGATCATTTATTAACTCCCTTCCAACTCTAAATTATGATGCTGCTCCTTACGGACATAAAACAGATTCGAAATGCTGTGGGAGTTGAGAAAAGAGGGAGATTACTTCCAACGGGAAAATCAGGAGTTCATGAGCAGCTAGGTGGGATCTGACAAGTCAAAATGAGCAGAAACAGCATTCGGAGTAGACAAAACCACCTGAGCGAACACTCTAACATGGGAAAGTAGAAAGTGGGTTTGGAAAATGGAGATTCAAAGAAAATGTCCAGAGGTGAGCGAGCCATCAAGTGTGGTCAAGAGAGCACTTCACCAATGTGTTGATGAACATATCTCATAGCTCAAAAAGCTAATGTATTAGTAGCAGCCTTTACGGTATCCCCTAGGAGGTCAGAGGTGGTTTAACAGCAGAATGATAGTATTTACACAGGACCTAAACAAACAATTGATTATCAAAATTATTATCTATTTGTATTAAGGTTAGATTTTACAAGAAGGATATGCTTTTAAATTACATGGTAATTTTTTGGCAACTTCTTACTTAAAAATGAACTTATACTACTTTATTAGTATAAGGCTAATGAAGACTCAAATATTCATCTTACGGAATCCATCCTGAGTTCTATGAAACTGAAAGAATATCCCCATAACCTGATATTTCTGTAGATTTCCTCTGCCCTAAATTCTCAACAATACTAAAAATACTCTCCATTAAAAAGTCAGTGAAATTTGGAGATGAATGGATTTTAGTCATCAATATTTAAAACCCTATCAGGCTATCAGTGAGGACTTTGGGGAGGTGGCACATTCAGGAAAGAAAATAAGTGTTTTTCAAGGTTAGTTCAATAACCATTTGCAGCATGCAGAATAATGTTTTTAAGTAACACAAGAATACGGACATATTTTCTCATAAATCTCTATAAACTAGCTAAGCAGAGCAGGCCACATGTGCATTATAGAAGAGAATGTCATCAAATTATTGCAGCTTCTATTTCTATAAATGAGACTTTCACCTATCCAGTTAAAATAATTTGAGCAGGTGTTGCTGATCCAAGGTTTTCAACTGCACTGAAAATCAGCTGCCTGGGCAAACCACTCCGCAGCGGGGTGGGCTGCAACTCTCCCCTTCTCTTCCCTCCTCCACCATGTCGGAACCTCCGCACCAGGACCGCCAGGAAAACCTGGGCACCCAGAGCACATGGTTCATTTGCACATTTCACACTGATAGTTTATGTATTTGCTCAATATTTGTTAATGGAGATTGGGGGAAATCGAATATTCATTTCTTTGAAAATATACATGAGGTGTCCAGTGACCTCTTTTCTTTTGAGCTGTCCAACAACAAAACTCTATTCACACAAAAAATTCCAATGAGCAATGCAGAATTCACTAAGATATCATAGGGAAAGTAGGAGGTGGTTTAGGACACTTCCTGGGAAAACACCATTAGAAGCATCTCTTGTCCTAAGTTGCTCTCTTCAGCCTCCAGGCAGCTCGTTCTCTCTCGCTCTATTTCTTTTTCTGCCTCCAGGGCTCACTGTCTGTGGTCCTTTCCTCCCCACTTCTCATATTCCGCCCTACCCTCCCCATAACCCCCTCACTCTCCTTTCCTTAAGAAGAACTTAGTTCCATCCCAGCTTCTGTCCTTATGTTCACACACCCAACTCCTAAGCTTAACATCGTCTTCGGGATGTTGACACGGGGAGCGACACTTACCGACAATGGAGGAGGACAGGGAGCTCCTACCGTCACTCCAGCACCTCTTAATCTGGGGAGCTTTTATGAGAAGTTATAATAAAATTTTTAAAAAACGATTCATTTCTTATGAAAGTTGAAATGTTCATTCCCTGTTACACCCTGCCAGGGTCATATATGATGCTATCTACTCAATACTAATCATTCATTTATTCATTCATTCATCCATTCATTGTTTTCCCCACAAGTACTTACAGAGTGTTTTCCACGAACCAGTCACTTTCTAGACACTGGAGACGTGGCAATAGAGAAAACAAAGTCCCTGCCCCCAAGGAGCTTAAATCCTCATTAGGAGAAAAAGGAAACAAACAATTATGCATAATATAAAATGCCATAGTGGTATGAAGAAAAATAAGACAGAGTGAAGGGGATAGACCATGATGTGGTCATATTTATATATATATATACACACACACATACATACTAAAAGTTTTCATTGTGCCTTATTTATTTTTTGAAACGTCTGCAATAGCAAGAGCAGAAATCTACATTTGTCATTACAAGTGTTTCAGAATACTCAGCAATCTCAAGGATGCTGCTAAGCAACAGACACCAGGATCTTCAAAGTCCCGCCATCCAGAACACACACCTTTCTCCGTTGGCTTTGCCTTCCTTCAGCAAGGCTGCACTGTAATAATCAACCCCCCAGCCACAAGAAACCAGAAATAAGATCTGCAAACTGAAAAGATAAACCCTGATGATTTACTAAATTATTACGAGAGAAGCAACAGAAACATAAGCAAAAGATTCAACCTGTTCATCCTCGACATGTGTCCAAACAACAAACGTTGCTTTGTACGTCTGCTGTGCACAGCTTTAAACTTTCATCCAAGTAAATAAATAAAGACCAAAAGAGCAACCATTTAAAATATTTATCCTCCTGTTAGCAAAATTTCAGTGTGCTTTAGTAAGTAAAATTAGTGCTTCAGAAAAGAAATTTGCATGTGGACCAGATGTCCAAATTCCATCAACTTATATATTTATTTCTATCTTCAACCTACTCATCTTTCCTTAGCTCTAGAAAGCTATTTTTAACTTTCTGGTAGGTGGTGTACAAAATCCAAAAAATTTTCCGATCAAAGAATGCATGAAAGATAGTAGCTTGACACGTTAACTGCTGCAACAAAAATAGAGTGGGAAGCTCAGGAAGAAAGGACTTTGGTTTGTTCACCTGTTTCCCTAACACCTAGCACAGAGCCCAGCACAGGGGGTGCTAGTGCATACTACACGAGAAATTCATAAATGAATCTCACCTTGCCTTTTAGCTGCCATAATAGTACCAAGCGCTGTCATAAGCACTTCACACGCATCATCGCACTCGATCGTCACAAAACCCACTGGGCGGCCACCACTTGCACCATTTGTAGACGAGAAAACTGAGACTTGAGTAAGTTAAAGGTCACACAACTAAGAAGTGACTGATTTGGGACATGAATCCGAATCTTTGTGACAACATCCATGCTCGCCAGCACTAGCCTGGAGTCCCTTCCTAGGACAGAACCTTTCTATTTCCTTCCTCCCGACTTCCCCTCACATGACTGCAGTCATCTCCTCTGCCTGGAGAAATCGCTTATGCGGGTATATAGTCACTCTCTAATGAGAAGTACCAGTATCCAGAGGAAAACTTTAGGAATTACACTAGAAAATGAAAATATCTAACTTGGCTATAAACTTTCCACATAGAAATGGAAGCAAACATTGTTCAAGGAACAACAGCTTAATACATACACACACACACACGTATGTATACATATACATATTTTATTATTATTTCTTTTAAAGCAACATGTGATGAAAGAATTTGAATAAGCCTCTTAAGAAAGAGCCAGTCAAGACCCCGAGGGGCATCTGATCCAACCCTCTCAGGTAAGAGGTGAGCAAACAGAGGACCCGAGAGGCGAGAGACAGATGGTGGCAAAGCAGAGGCCAGAACCCAGGCCTCCTGGCTCCCAGGCCAGTGCCCTCTCTCTACATCAGGTTGCCTCCCAAAAGGACGTGATCAAAAAACAACAGAAAACAACTAACTACCTAGAGAAAAATGTAGATTTATGTTGGGGAGGACAACCAGGGCCTCTATAAACCATTCCTTGGACCATGTACCTGACTCGAAGTGGAAAGTCCTTCGGCTCAAATGACCGAGCCAGTGCAGCCTGTCATTAAGGGAAGAGAGGAGAATGGAGCACTGACCCACAGGGAGGTTGGATTCTTTCTTCCTTCTTGATTCCTCCTGTGAGCATGCGCTCATGTCTACACACAAACACACAGCAGCCAGGCAGCCTCGGAATAAGAGAGCTGCTGACAGGAAGTCAGGGTGACTTTCACGGGGAAGCTGGTAGATGGACTCTGGTCCTGTAAGAACAGCAAACCCCGGGGTCAATTTGTTCTTTTCTGTGGGGGAAGGCATAGGGAATAAAACCCATTTTTTAATTTATTTAACTACTTTGCTTCAATTATTTCCTTCACATTTATTTTTCCCACTCTCGCAATTATCAGATACTGAGCTAAGATAGTAGGACGAGCCTGCTGAGTTTAGTGGAGCATTAACAAGGAACCAGCAGACTTTCACAAAGATTGCAGCTCCTTCATTCATTTAACAAATATTCACTGAAACCCTACTAGAGTCAAGCTCTCTTCTAGGTGTTGGAGATTAAGCAGTGACCTACACAGTAGAGTATCTTGGCCTCATGGAACTTACATTTAGGAGGGGTGGGAAGAGACAATGAACAAAATAAATTCGGTAAAAAATTTGGCATGTGAGAGAGGGATAGCTGCTAAAAAGAAAGACAAAAAGCAGGGAAGGGAAATAGTAAGTGTCCTTGTGTGTGTGGCGAGGGGGCAGGGTGAGCTTTCGTACAGAGAGGCCGGGACACGATGACCGTGGCTAACATTTGCAGAGTGCACAGCCTGTTCTCTGTTCCCACACAGACACTGCATAGTGTTAGGTGTCAACTGCCCCATCACAAGTTACCACAAAGTTAGCTCCTTAAAACCACGCACATTTATTATCTCAGAGTTTCTGTGGGTCAGAAACAGCTGAGCTGGGTCCCCTCTCAGGGTCTCACAAAGCTGAGGTTTGACTCGGGGAGAATTCGCTTCAAGGTCCCTCAGGTTGTTGGCAGCTATAGAATTGAAGGCCCTAGGTTTTTGCTGCCTTTCTCAGGTCCTAGAAAACACCCATGGTTTCGAGAGGCTGCCTGAAGTTCCCCGCCACATGGGCTTCTCTAACATGGCTACTTCATCAACCCACAAGGAGTCTTGGTCCAGTCTGCTAAGACAGAATCTTGAACAAGATAATCAAGAGAGGAACATCCTATCATGTCTGCCATATCCTATTAGTTAGAAGCAAGTCACAGTCCTGCCTAAAATCTAGGGAGAAGGATTGTACAAGGGTGTGAATACCAGACGCCAGGAATCACCGGTGGTCACCTCATGGTCTGTCCACCACAAGCACCCATGGGGGCTTCATGCACATGCAAGTGGACTACCTCGCCCAGTGAGTTCACATCAGAACCCTCAAAGATGAGTGTGCCTCAGAGTCCTCAGAGGGTGTGTAAAATACAGACAGTCCACCCCCAAAGTTTCTGACTCAGTAGGTCTAGAGTGGGGCTTAAGAATTTGCATTTCCAACAAGTTCCCAGGTGAAGCGGATGGTGATGGTCAGGAGATCACACTTCAAGAACCAGGACCCTAGCCTGTATGCCCATGCTACTCCTGTTGCCACCCCAGAAACAGCCTCTCAGGATTCGGAATGCACATGCTCGCAGCATGGTCTGCCTGTGGAAGGCACATGCAAGCCTGGTGACACACGGAGGGCTGTTTGGGCAGAGAAATCTGAGGTCCCAGGTATCCAGAGAATGGGCTAGAAGAAGAAACATAGGTTCTAGGTGGACCTATAGACTACTCATTCTGGACAAGACTCAGAAAGAAGAAGGCTAAAACAGGGCCCTTTAAAGTCCATGGCTCAGGATAGGTGTCAAGAACTGTGAAAGGTCAGATTTTACCCTACTTGCGAGCAAATAAATTAGCCTGCCAGTTTCACGGAGGCTGGCAGAAGACACAAGACTCCTGGGTCACAGAAAAATGACAATTACTCACAGCAATAGCAGTAGCCATAGTAACATCATTGCACCAGTTCTCTGAGCCCTAATTCCAAAAGGGTGATGTGATGAGGGCCACGTGCTGCCTGTTTGCACAGCAGAGTGTGTTTCAGGAGAGTAACACGGAAATTAGGAAGCCCTCATTTTATATAGGGGCTGCTAGCAAATCTGCCTGACATGTGGTCCAGAGGGAGACCTGATCTTTCTTATCCTGGACAGGAAATCAATCTGCCCCTAAGGGAAACAGTCTCTACCTTCCAAGGCTGCCTGCTATGCAAAACATCCTTGAAAAATAGTGTGGAGGAAATGCGCTGTTAATGCCTTTTGCTCAGAAGACCAGTTGTGCAGAAACTTGAGACACCTTTGGAGAACTGTCTCCCGACAACAGGGGTCCAGTTGCCAGGTCTGAGGGTAACACGGGCCAGCAAGGAGGATGAGGACACAAGCCAGGGAGGTATCTGGGGAAGAGTTTTTGAGGCAGAGGGATTAGTACATTGAAAGGTTCTGAAGAGGAGGCAAAGGGAATTATCAGGGAGCGCATTAGGAGATGAGGTCAGGGAAGTAATGGGGAGGAAGAGGAACAGATCACGTAGCACCCTTGTGGCCCCTGCAAGGACTCTGCTCTTTATTCTGAATGAAATAAGGAGTTACTGCAGAGTTTTGAAGGGAGGAGTGACATGATACTATGTTTTGAGAGGATCATTGACTCTGGTTACTACGTTGGGAATAGACTGAAGGTAGGCCAGGGCCCAAGCAAGGACACCAGGTAGGAAACTCATGCAGAACCCAGATGAGAGATGATGGGGCCAGGACCAAGGTGGGGTGGGAAGTTGCTCAACTCTAGATATATTTTGAAAATAGAACCAGCATGACAGCCTGACAATGGGGTTCGATGGGGGAAAAAACTCAAAAACCAAAAACCTCTCAGGGGATAGGTTTTGGGCTTCTGCATTTGAAACGAAGTTGCCATTAACTGAGAAGGGGATAACTTTGGGAAAACTAGGGATATTTTGGAGGAAGGAGATCAGAAGTTCAATGTTAGACATGTTAAGTTCAAGATGCTTATGAGACATTCAATGAAGGCATATCAAGTGGGCCGTCTGAAGTTGAGGGGACCAGCTTCAGGCTGGGAAAATAAATTTGGGAGTTGTGAGGGTATGGATGGAATTTAGAAGCAGAGTTATGAAGAGCTCACCAAGAGGGTGAGTGCAGACGGCAAGCAAAGGAGACTGAGGCAGGGCTTAGGAAGAAGGAGGAAAAAAAAAAGAGAGGTCAGTGTCCTGGAAACCAAGAGAACCAAGTGCTCCGAGGAGGAGGTGGTGAGCAACTGTGCCAAGCGATGCTGGTAGGTCAGCTAAGATGAGGGCTGAGAACCGACCACTGGACTTTTTTTTTTTTTTTTTAAGAGGAAGAGCTAATTTTCTCTCTCCTCAAATCAAACGGAAACCAAATTCAAAGCTATTCCATGGGACCATTATACCTCCACAGTATATAACAGGTCCCATTACATTAATCCAAAATATTTATTTTTCCTCAGCCTTGGGGAAGGATAAGAAGAACAGACACAAACCTGAGAAGGACAGAGGCCAGCTCTGCAGAGGCGAGCCTCGCTGGAGGGAGAGGAGAGGGCACCGAGTCCCTCGGGAGTCAAACAGACACTGGCAGCAAGTTCTTTCTTTTTCTTACGGCAGATTTCCACAGGGAGGTAGTTTTGTACTTTTATATGTTGTGAATTCCCGGGTCATTGTAAGCAAGCATATTTAACTGCAAGTACACAAAATGTGGGATGAAGCTAAATATAAATGGGTCTTTACCCTCCATTAGCAAAGGTCATAAAAAGTTATATGTGTATCTCATTATAAGATTTGGGATAGTATGCTATAAAATGCTAGTGCTAGATACCACTGGTCTTCTATTTGCCCAGATCTCTTAATGAAGGAAGTCAGCAACCCCATAACAGTTTAATCAAAAGAATTTAAGTCAATTGGGGGCGGGTGGTGGATATTGTGACTTCAATTCTTTTCAAGTGTATATCTGAATCTTTTTTCAAATGTATGTTTTACCTCTGTTTACTGTTACTCAACCCACCTCCCTTTTTTTTTCCAATACAGTCATGCGTCACCTAACAATGGGGACACTTTCTGAGAAATGCGACAACAAGCGACTTCGTCAATGTGCAAACATCACAGAGTATACTTACACAAAGCTGGATGGTATAGCCTATTACACACCTAGGCTATGTGGTGCTAATCTTATGGGACCATTATTGTATATGTCATCCATCGTTCACTGAAATGTCGTTCTATGGCTCATGACTGTACAAGATTTGCGTTTCAAATGTATTAGATCATTTATTTCTAAGTACAAGGGCCTCCCTCCTTTGCGGATGCCAAAACAATTTCTGGAAAGGAGAGGCCAGGCTCTTCTGTATGCAAGAGAATCTGTAAAGTGTGTGAGTTAAGCACTGCCATGAAGTAACCACCCACCTTCAGGCTAATGTATGCTCCCCTCACATCTTCCACATGCAGATTTTTTCAAAATACCAAGATCATATTTCAAAAAATGTCTGAATGTGTGCTCTTATTTCTACACATTCTCTAAACTGTCAGAGTGAAAAAATGCAAGTCCTAATCTTCAGAATATGCTTCCTTCTTTCAGGGGCAGTGTCATTGAGAGCGGGCTATGGCAACCTGATGGAGCATCTCGTGAATGACTGGAACCATGCCTGCACACAGTAGGCCCACAATAAATAGATACTTTCTTTGCCAATAATGCCCTTCATGGATTAGAGAAAATACAAGAAAGTGGTGAGTGCTTATAAGAACCTTCCAACCATTTGAAATAAACTCTGCAGAAAGCATGGATATCTTGAAACTTCCAGCTGGAGCCCTGGGGTATCCAAAGAGGAAAAACAGGGACCAGAGACTCCACTTTCTTCCCAGCCTGTCCTAACTCTTAAGTAAGCGAAACCATCTTTCCATGATGTTTTCATGTAGAAATGAATCCATTTTGGAAAATATTTTTAGAATTTTCTTTTCAGCTCTCATTATTGCTACTCTCAGCTCATTTATGTGTGGGGGAAAAACCAGTGAAAAAAAAATATCCAACAGCCCAAGACCCTGAAATTGGGAGATCTGAAGAGATCCCCTCTCACCACCCTCATCCCAAGTTGTCTTTCTCTTTTGAATGAATCAAAATCAAGCGGATTTTGAATGATCCACTTCCAGGATTCTTGACAAGTCACTTTTGCTATTGATTGACAAAAGAAATGTCTAATTATAAGAAAAATGCAGTTTGCAATTGCCAAGGGGCTGGAGGATTCTATATTTCAGATACACGTCAGGGAAAATGTAATTTGTGTAAAGTACAAATAACCACAGGTAACTCTGGGGGTGAGATGTAACATACACACATATTTTCAGTGCATGGTACGTTATCCGGCTACAGCACAAACAGCAAAGTGCCAGATTTTTGTCTTTTGAGAAAAAAGCAATATGTTGGTGATAAAAGGGTATTCTCGGAGATTTGTGGTTTTATTCTGGGAATTTTGCTTCCTCTGCATCAAAATGCAACATTTATAAACGACTCACACTGTGAGAAACTATTTAAAATTCATCTTTCCTTGAAGACCCAAAGCGTTCTTTTAGCCAACTCAAATTCATTAAAATGTTCGGCTGCCTTCCCTGGTGTATTAACGATGATTCTTAATTTAATGCATATATTTTAAATAAATTATACTTCATTTCTTAAATATTCAATGAAAAGCAGAACGACAGGCTTGAAAATCCATAGCTTGGGGTCATCTTTATGTGTTCTTAACTGCATCCTAACTCAGTAAATTTAAGAGGTGACTTTGAGGTGTTGGGATGTTCCAGAACTACAGTAATGGTGAACATCTGCATACATGGAGAGCAAGACAGGTTGATGACAGAGGCTGACGCCCTCTTTTCTTTACTTCCCACTTTAGACCACGAAAATTTAACACAGAGACTGCTACAGTAGCTTAAGGACAAATTCTCTGACTATTCATTTTTCCCACTACGTATCTTCTTAAAGTCGGTATTGTACTAATATGCTTGGGAAATGGTTAAATAAATAAAACACATCCATGTAAACAAGTAATTATAATACTCATGAGACTATAAAAATCTTTCTTTGAGTACTCCTTGAGATTAGTTCTTTCAGACAGCATCTAGAGTACAGATTCTTCTTCCTGGAAACAAGCACTCAGATCCTATGCCTTTTATTTATTTTAAAGTCCTGAGATTACTGGATATGGATGAACACTGAGTGGGATGACATATCTGAACCATTCCACGTTCAAACTGGCTTTTTCTTGCAGCTAGTAATAAAGTGCTGTACTGGTTGTAAGAATCACATATCCTATGACTTTTATGAATTCTTCATCTCAAAAACAGAACTAAAACAGCAAGCTGTTGATATGTGAGCACCTGCCCCCCAACTTGCCATATTATGGGGCTTATTCTTGCAGACCTTAGGAATTCTGGGTCATATTCTCAGACCTAGACCCTACCTATATGTGGGATGGAAAGTGCAATTAAATCCTGCCCTTTAAAACCACCTTGACCATACAGAATATAAAGTAAAACCTATTATTTGTAACTTTAAACACTGACTGCGTATGCGCACCATTTTAAGGAGATGGTATAGAACAGTAATTAAAATCCCAAGGTATGAAGTCAAACGCTCTGATTTCAAATCTGGGCTCCAACACATCTGAGCTGCATGAGGTGGAGAAAGTTGTGCAACTACTCTGTCATTCCGTGTCCTCATCTGTAAAATGAAAATAACATTACCTTCTCTGTGACTCTGTTGTATTTATTAAATAACACGATTTTTTTTAAAGTGCATAACATGGTATCTGGCATAAAAAAAAAAAAACACTAAAGTGTTATTGTTATTATCATCCTCAATGTGAGTTAGTTCTAATTAGCACTCCAGTACTCAAAAATCCCATTGGGATGGGAATATGTCTTCTCAGTTCTATGGGCATTACCCATAGGGATGACTCTTTGCTGTCCTCCCTGGAAAGATGACCCACATCAAATTCGTCTCTGTGTGCTGTTGGTACGTGTTGTCCAGCACACATGGAGGGACAGTGTAGTACAGTGGTGAAGCTCATTCTCTGGACCCAGATGGACATAGAGTTGAATCCTGCCTTCTTCACTTAATTCTTCTGACCTTCAGTTTCCCTGTCTATAAAATGAGTTAAAAGTAATAGTATCTATCTCATGGTGTTATTATAAGGATTCAATAAGATAATGCATGGAAAGTTCTTAGCATATGCTACTAAAAGCAACAGCAAATATTTACCTAGTCCTGACCACGTGCTGGGAACTGTTTTAAGCGCTTTGCTTGTATTAACTCCTTACGTCCTCATTACTGTCCTATGATATGGGTGCTATTATTGTCCTCACTTCACATATGGGGCAACCAAGGCCAGAATAACTTGTTTGGGGTCATATTAATGGGAAGTGACAATGGCAGGATTAAAATTCAGGCAGTTTGTCTTGATTCTGGCATCTTAACCACTATCCCTGGCTGCTTCTCATAAGTAAGTGCTTGTCGAATATTTGCTATGACCACAATGATCAATAACTATTTGCTAAAATATTTAACAAGTCAATATGTGCTGAGGTACTTATTTATTATTTATAGTATTTCACTAAGTACCAAATCTGACTATAGGCCACAAAAATGGACTCTCTTGCTTTTAAGTTTTTTGAAGCAACTTCTTAAATTCTGCCTACCCAGAGTAATAAGAAAACAAGGTGTATGTTAGGGAAGGCAATTCAAAATAGCTTCCAACATCCTACAATATCTATCATTTGTATGATTAGATTTATAAGAATTTTAATTACAACAACAGTATAAGATTTGCTGCAAATGACTGACTGCATCTAATGTATATATCACCACCTATTTCAAAACTTTTATTTAGAAGGAAAATAAAACTATAGGAAATAATTTGAAGACAGTAAGAATACTCAGAATAATATTTTTAAAAATCATAAATCAAAATGTATAACACCTACCTCCCATAGATTGCGGTTTATGATTATATTGCCTGAAATATACAAAATAAATTTTTTCCTTGGGTAATCTGATCCCTACAATATAAGAGACTTGACCTGTTGCTATTTGGCAGGGGGAGGAGGGATTATTTTATTGTCTTATAACAAAATAACATACTTTGTTTACAAAGCAAGAATTTGTTTTCCACACAGTATTAATAAAAAGGATATAATTGTATTCATTTTTCAAGAGCTTCATTCCTTGCTTTTCTTTTCTTATCCTTGTTTATTTTCTTTCATCTATTTCTAATTTACATTACCTTGCTGTGTTTTATACATCTGTATAAACTGCCATAAGTTCTTACTGGAACAATATGAGGGTAAATGAATGTCCTGTGCGCAAAGTACAATGTGAGGTATATATGGCGTTTTCACTTGAATGGAGTTTGCAAACAGGTAGGATTAATCTGACATGTATTACTTTATGTCATTCATGCATTTCTGAGAATCTTCCTGAGTAGAACATCTGAATATAAAAAAAGTTATTGTAGTAGAGTGATTAAAGTCCCCCAAAGATATGAGGCCCTAATCCTTGGAACCTATAAATTTTACCTTATATGGGAAAAGGGTCTTTGCTGATGTGATTAAGTTAAAGATCTTGGGATGGGGAGAGTTTCCTGGATTATCCAGGTGAGCTCTAAATGAAATCACAATTGTCCTTATAAATTGGAGGCAGAGGGAGGTTTGATACAGACAGAAGAGAAGGCTGTGGGACCACAAAGGCTGAGATGGGAGTGATGTGGCCAAAGAGTGCCAGCTGCCACCAGAAGGTGGGAGAACCAAGGAACGGGTTCATTTTTAGTGCTTCCAGAGGGAGCGAAGCCCTGCTGACTTCTTGATTTTGGTCCAGCAATAGCGATTTTGGACTTCTAGCCTCCAGAACTGTGCGAGAATACATTGCTGTTGTTTTAAGCCACCAAATTTGTAGTAATTTTTTACAGCAATCATAGGAAACTAATACAGTTATTAATCTATATACTCAAGTGTTAAGTGGAAAGAAAATTTTCCTTTAACATTAAAGACATTGGGAAAGACAAAAACAAAGTTATTTCCTGGAATAATGAAATACTGAAAGGTAGTTTAAAAAGGTCAGGAAAGTTCTATTTTAAAGGACTGCCACGTGTTCAGGAAAATGCAACATTCCAACCAAATTCCCTCTCTAATATATCAATTATATTCAAGCAAAATTCTCTAATACCAGGAAAGCCACTGGGAACGTCGGCCTCATTTGGGCCTCATTCCACACCATTCTCCAGCCACCCTATTGAATCGCTCTGCTCATAAACCCACTTCTGCGTTTTCTATTCTACCGACTCCTCAGAATGCCTTCTTGTCTTGCTGGAAGTAATCCATTCTTTCACAAAGTCAAATAACATATTTGCAGAATTTCACTTATGGAAAAGTTTGAGGGCTGCTGCACTTATTGAACCATATGTGCAGAGTGTCCAGGGCACCTGGGTGGCCTCCTGGAGAGTACAAGGGGACATCTCAGCAGCGGCTGCCTGCTTAACCTCACTCATCTGCTGTGTCTAGATCAAAAGGCAGAAAGATAAGCTATCCTCACTCTAGATAATTCTGAAATAAATTGTGCTTATAGTAGAAACTTGCACTTAGGAAACTATAGGACTCTCTCAGAATCTAAGAGCCAATTCATTTAGCCAGAAAAATGTGCCAGATGGAAAGAAGATTTTCTCTTTAATATAAACTATAAACATTTCATAAAAAGTTTTATTCTTTTTTTATTGAGGTAACAGTGGTTTATAACATTATATAAATTTCAGGCGTACATCATTATATTTCGATTTCTGTGTAGAGTACATCATGTTCACCACCCAAAGACTAATTACCACCCGTCACCATACACACGTGCCCTGTCACCCCTTTCACCCTCCTCACTCCCACCTTCCCCTCTGGTAACCACCAATCTAATCTGTGCCTATGTGTTCGTTTGTTGTTGTTTTTATCTTCCTCCGTTGAATGAAATCATACTGTATTTGACTTTCTCCATCTGACTTACTTGGCTTAGCATAGTACCCTTGAGTTTTATTAAAAAGTTTTATTCTTAAAGAATTTAATATGACTGCTGCTTAAACGATAAAAAAAAAAGTCTGAAAAATGAAGAACTTAAAGCACCAAGAAAATGAGGATTTAAGAGGCAAATATCATCCATCTGGCTGTACAAGTATAAAGTTGGGGTCAGCCTTTACACCACTCTCCTTCATAACCAATCCAAGATCTTTGATTTTTCTTCCTAAGTATTTCTCAAGTCTGTTCACTTTTCTCCTCGTGGCTGAACATCACCCTAATCCAAGTCTCTCTAGGGCACTGCATTTGCCTGTTAACTCTTCCTCCCCACCCACTCAGGTTCCACCCAGCCACCAGGGGAAGGGGAAAAGTGGCAGCGGCAGGTAGGTGGGGACTCAAGTTTTCCCTTCCTTCTGAAAGTGACAAGGTGCTCACAGCATCAACTCTGCTATTCGTTACCTACTTGAAATCACGAGGAATTTACATCCTGTGCTGGTTGCCTCTCTGTCGAACGGGAATAAGAACACTACCTACCTTGCAGAACTGTTGGGAAGAAGAAATGAGTCGACACACGTAAAGCACGAAGAACAGACACAGGGACACAGTCAACAATCTTCACTTTGTGGATTATCGCCTACTCGGCCTAAAGTTCTTCAGACTCTCACTGCACTATGTGGCCCTCTTTCATAGCATTAACACGCCTGCAGTTTTACATTTTTTTTAAATCAAATAACTGTCAAATGAATGTCTGTGTCTTCCTCCGCTGTAAATTTCATGAGGCAGAAATCAAGCCTGTGTTTGGTCCTCCAGCACACGCTTGGCAAAGGAGAGCACTGGAATATTTGTTAAGAAAATCTCCCGAGTAAAGCCAACCAAAGACATCAGCGGTTCCAATCCGTAGTTTCAGATGTCTTCAGAATTTGGATGAACATTTCCTCTCTGCTGTCGTTTTTCTCCAACCTCACTGAGTAAGAGAACCACCGGGGAAGCTTTCAAATACACCCATGCCCACACCCCAGAGATTCAAATTTGACTGGTCTGGAATTGGACAGAGCCAGAATCTGAGACTCTCCAAATAATTCTAATCTGCAAGTCAGGTGGGAAAGCGCCAGTGCTTTTCCCACCTGTTTCAGTCCAGGAGGGAAGGCCTCCAAGCCCACCTCTGCTTTTGAATTTGACCAACTACCCCCCACCTTTGCTTGAATTCTCCTTTCCTATTTAGATAATGGGGAAAAAAAAAATAGTGGAGGCGGCAGCTTATGGGCAGGATCTTGGTTGATGGAACGAACGACGGTTCGTGCTGTTCAGACAATTGTAATCCTGGCAGCAAACCCGTTGGGTGGCTCCAGGCCCAGGCATCTGCCCAACGGCTCTCATTCAGGACGCTTCTGCCCCTAGAGGGCGAGCATAGGGTCATGAACCTCTTTTTCCCTTTTTTTTTTTTACTGGGCTTTTATGTGTATTAAAAGCCATCACAGAATTTCCTACAGTGTAGAAGAAAGGTGGTAATTGTTTTAAAAGCTGATAAAGGCTGAACTCCGCAACCCTTCCCTTCTTGGCGTTGCTCCCGAACTAGACTGCAGTCAGGATCCTCCTACCCATCTCGGGCTCCACATCTGCCCACCTTTGCTCCTTTCCACAGGCCGTTTACTCCCATTCTTGACGATCCCTCGGGATTCCCTAACCCTAGTCCGAGTGTGACACCAGATCCGAGGCTGCCCTTCGTGAAGCCGTCGCGGGCTCCTCCAGCGGGCGGCCCGGGAGCGGGGAGCCTGGCGGCCAGACCGCGGCCGGAGGCCCCGCGCGCCCCGGGAGGCAGAGGTCGCTCCCGGCCGCGGGAAACCGGGACACACGCGCCGGTCTGCTGAGATCACCGGGCGGGAACGCTCCCCTCGCCTCGGGAGACGGTCCCCGCGCCGCACGCCCTCGCGTAGCCGGGAGACCCGGGTCTCCGCGGTGCCACCACCTCGGCTCGGCCCTGAACTCGAGAGCTGCAGGACGCGAGCCCCCCGCTCCCCCGAGGGAAAAGGAACCAAACGCGGATTCCCGACGCGGCACAACAGGTCCTTTGGGCACCCGCGAGTTTCGGGAAGCGGGGGCGACAGGCTGGGGAAAGGGATAGAGCACTCCGTGGGCGCATTTCCTGCGCCGGGACCTCTCCACTTAACGTCGCCTTCACTGGTCCCCAGCCCCGCAGCAAATCCTGAGTTTGGGGAGCAGGAATTATCCCCCAGGCGCGGGCGGGAGCAGAGTTGTGGACGCATGGACCGATCTGCTCTGTCCGAGCGCAAAGTTAGGTGATGTAGGCAAAGCGCCTTTATGCGCGCGCCAGGACCTGACCCTCGGGGCGATCGGCGACCACTCACCTTGTGCCTGCGCCTCCATGGTGGCCGACTTCGGGCTGAGCGCGGCGGGGGCGCCCCGGCGCTTCGCAGACACGCAGGCAGCGGTGCCCGAGCTCAGAACGCAGCTGGCGCCGCCGCTCGCGCCCCCTCCTTGCACACGTGTCGCGAGCGCGGCGAGGAGGGGGTGGGGGACCGCGGGGCGGCCACCACTGGCCGCTTCTGGTTACCTCCGCCCCTTCCAGTCCACCTGGCCCAGGCGAAGCTGGGGAGGAGCCCACCGCTGGGCGCCACCTGCCGGCCGCGCTGCGCAGCTGGCGGAGGGCGCCCACTGCTGGCTCAGGGCGGGTGCTCGGGCCCAATAGATGCCTGACCTACCTAAGTAGGCCCTGAGGTCGGTTGTACCCGGGCAAATGCCCTGAAAGAGAGGAAGACAGGTGGATTTACAATATTGAACCATCGCTCCCGGTGGAAAACCAGAGTTAGGTTCCAGTGACCCTCTGGTCCCAACGTTTTTGTCAACTGATCAATAAATAACCTGGTGTTATGTGTGTTTCTGTTAAAAGATACCTTAATATATAGTTGACATTAACACTGAGCTCATGGCCAACAGCGCTATAACTCATACCCGAATGAAACTTAGTAAGCTTGTTTAACGTGTGCATTTTCTCCTTAAGGCACATACAGCCTTCCTGCTGGTCGGACACTAGATAGCACTTCAGCACTATGCTTGGAGTCCATTTTAATAGCAAAATCACCCGAAAAAGCACAAAAATGGTCTATTTGTAGTCTGTGAACAGGGCGCTTGTTTGTAGTCTGAGAGCTGAAACAAGAAGGTGGGGCTTAGCCGTGGTTGACCTCAGCTGGAAAGGTTTGCGCCTGTCTGCCCACATTTCTCCCACATTTCTCCAGCTCTGCCCTTGTCTGGGAATGACCATGAAAACACAGTACTGATTTTGGTGTCCCAAACAAATTTGAGTGAGGAGGCAAATTCACAAATATGGAATCTGCAAATAATAAGCATCAACCGTGTATATATTTTCTAATCCCAAACTTGTAGGCTCTACCTGTCAGTTGATGAAGCAGTCATGTTTTCAGAGAACAGACTAGAAACGTACAGTTCTGTTCCAAGCCTGGCCTGGCAATGTGGCTAGAAAGGATGGCAAGGAGGAAGAAATATCAACTCACGTCCCACCTCCTCAGGTCTTCAGCTGTTACAGATCTCCCCTTTTTCTTCACTTCCACACAATCTTCATCTGTAAAAGCATACAATGTATTTATTTACATTTGGTCTTGAAGGGTTTGCCATGATTTTCAGGATTTTTTTTTTTCTTTCTTAAATAGGTGGTAAAGTCTGTCAGGGTCCAGTGTGGGTATTACACTGAGCCTTCCGTATATCCTGCCAAAGAGTCTTCTGCAAATTCATAGCTCAAAAATGATTTATTGAATAAACAATTAACTAACCAGTAAGTTCTATTTTATCTGTGCCCAAGTTACTCTCAAAGTATTGACAAATAAACATTAATGGAGTCTTACATTTTTGTTTGAAAGAAGGAACAGTCATGATTTCCCGGCATATGTATAAACAAGTCAGTATTTTTTGTTTTGTTAAAGATGTCCCTAATTTGTAATCATTGCCATTAAAATTGCTCTATAGAGAGCCTAGCCCAGTGGTGTAATGGTTAAGTTCACGAGCTCTGCTTCGGCAGCCCAGGGTTCGAAGGTTCGGATCCCAGGTGTGGACCTACGCACCACTTATCAAGCCATGCTGTGTGGCAGGCGTCCCACATATAAAGTAGAGAAAGATGGGCACAGATGTTAGCTCAAGGCCAATCTTCCTCGGGGAAAAAGAGGAGGATTGGCAACGGATGTTAGCTCAGGACTAATCTTCCTCACCAAAAAAAATATATATATATATCGCTCTATAGAACACCAAGCATAGGGCTTTTAAATGGCTTTTGGTGATAGTGACCACGGAAGTGCCAAGTGACAAATCAGAATCAGTGATTAAATCACTTTTAGAGTCTGTTCAATTGTTCTGGTCCTTTCTGCCCTGGAAATTAAACACCAGGTTAGGGTTGACTCCCAGCTGTAGAAAGGAGCTAAAAATAGTTAATGACTTTCTAACTTGAGTCATCTAACCTTCATCTAAACTCTGACTCATTTTTCTGATTTATGAAATTTTAAGGTACTACCCCCTTAATGTCTTTCATCATTTATAAAAATAAAATATTGAAATTCATTCAGAAATAGTTACTGAATGTCTTCTCTGTGCCAGGGACTAGGCCAGATGCTAAGGAGACAAACAAAGGGCAGGATCCTTTTGACGGAGGGAGTTTATGGTCTGGTGAGAAGGAGGGAGAAGCAGATACTTTCTAAAGCAGGGCACTAGGATAGGTGCATGAGAACAATGAGGGGGGTCTCTTCTCTCAGCCTGGGGAGGAGATAAAAGAAGGTTTCTTTGAGGATGTCACCTCAGCTGAGTCTTGAAGGATGAAGGAATTAGCTCCATAAGTTGTGTTAGCTTCCAAATAATGGCTTCGCCAAGGAGACTAGTGTTGAAGCTAACATATCACAAGAAGGAAGATTTTACATTTTATATCTTTCCTTTTCTTTCGCTTATGATGGTGAATTTCCTTCACTTCTTTAAGGCTTAGTAAATCAGCCACCTTCGCCCTCTTGTTCTTCACCTCTGCAGCGATTCCGCTGAGGATGCTCTGGGGAGGTGGGCAGGCCCAGAAATGAGAAGAAGGAGCAGGAAAGGACACATAAAATATGCTCTTCTGG
Organism: Ceratotherium simum simum; assembly: GCF_057802395.1. Taxonomy (NCBI): domain Eukaryota; kingdom Metazoa; phylum Chordata; class Mammalia; order Perissodactyla; family Rhinocerotidae; genus Ceratotherium; species Ceratotherium simum. The sequence goes on along the minus strand of NC_141918.1, from coordinate 45,266,065 downwards.
CTCATGAACCGTACAAATACGCTGAAGGAGAACATGGGCTTTGGGGCTCCATTAGCTTCTCCCTCTGAAAATTACTAGCTGTGTAACCTAAAGCAAGTTTCTTAGCCTCTCTGTGCCTGGGTCTCTTCATTTTGTGGCAGCACGCTGTATGAGGCATTCACTGATACGTTCTTTCCCTCCTAGCCCACGGGGTGCCCGTGTTTCTAGAGCAGTGCTTCCCAGCCCTCTTGTGCCTCAGTACCATGTGAGGGGCTTTTACACATTTTGGATACCTGAGCCCCACTCCCCAGATATTCTGATTTGATTTTTTGAAAGCTCTCTGGATTGCATCCATGTGCTTCCAAGATTGAGAATGACTGTTTTAGAAACTGTCCACAGCAAAGATGAAAGGTACTACAAAGCTGTTAAATTAAAAAGTTGCCAGTCAGATAAACAGAAAATAATGAAAAAGGAAGGTGAGCAGGCAGAGCAAGAATTTCTTGGCCCTCCTTCCAGGGGAGTTGGGGAGGGAAGAGAAGTTTGAAGGAGAGCTTAGACATGTGGCTGTCGCTGTGTCTTGCCCCTTCCTTCCCTACCCTCCTCAGAGCAAAGAGGACCTGGCCTTAACACTGCCATTGGGAACTCTGATGGCCAGATCATTTTGAGAAATGTTACGATCAGAGTGAGTGTCACCTTGAATCCCCCCGGCCCGCCCCACCGCGGCCCCTTTCAAGCGGCGTGGGAAGACATCTAGGAGTTCCCTTGAGCCCCATGTCCAATGTGGAAGTTAGGGGAGAGAGAACCAGCCAGCGAGCGAACATTCACAGGAGGCTGGAGAAAGAAAGGCTCCATAAGGGAAGGAAGACGGGAGGGTGGGAGGGGCTGCACAAAGGGAGAGGCGGTCAGTGTCCTGTGTGGGACCGCTGCCCGGCCAGAGGACTTGCTGGCGTCACCCACATCGTGCCACTGAGCAGGGCAAAAGGAAACGGGGAGACAGAGTTTGGTGAGGTATTTCTCAGAATGGGACTGCCTCTCCCCATCTCCACAAACTCCCCAGTCCTCAGAAGGCCTGGAACGTGACTCCCATTCAAGTCCACAAGCCAGAGAGCTGGCCGTCGAGGCCAGGGGAGTTAGTGGGCTGCAGTCTTGCTAGGACCACTGAAGTAGAAAGCCAGGAGGTGAACATTAAAGGGGTGGAGCATGAGGCCATCAGCTAGGGTCCACTCAGGCCTAGGGGGACCTGAATGATGTCAACCTCATCCAGTTAAATATGGAGTCATTTGGTTCATCCCTTCCTCTCAGTCCCACCCCACATTCCACCAAGAGGAGCTGGTACCTGGAAGAGAGAGGGGCAAAAAAATCAGACTGGCTTTTTCTCTGTAACTCTCCAACACACATGCACGCACACGCACACGCATGCACACAGAGACAGAGACAGAGAGACAGAGAGACAGAGATTTTTCAAGCAGTGCTGAGAGAATGAAAAAAGTTTACTCTGAAACTGAGAAGACTAGATCACATGCCAACATAGGACCATTCTACTAACCAAAAATTAACTAAAATGAATGAATCTGGACCAGCTGCCTGTAAGAGAGACATTTTGAAGCCAAATGAGAGAACAGTGATTGGAAAATTACAAATATTTCTTGTTTATCCATCAAAAACCTGTAACTCTTCAATAAATTGTTCACATTATGTAAAATCCTTTACAAAAAACCTAGTTTACGCGTCTTGTTTTTTCTAAGTTCCTCCAGAATTTCTAGACATATTCCCTGGATCATAAATTATGCAGAGATGTTCAGAGAATTTAGAGGATAAAGGTGCTTTCTTTTTCATTATAAAGAGACATTATTTCATTGTAACCTGAGTTTCTAGTATATACAAATATGAAAGCTTACTTCTTTAGACTTTAAAACTTTAAAATACATAATGATTTTTAAATAGCAAACTCTAAAATACGTTTTAAAAGTATTAGTTTTCTGGGGCCGGCCCGGTGACATAGGGATTAAGTTTGTGTGCTCCGCTTTGGTGGCCCGGGGTTCTTAGGTTTGGATCCCGGGCGTGGACCTACAAGCTGCTTATCGAGCCATGCTGTGGCAGCATCCCACATATAAAGCAGAGGAAGATGGGCACGGATGTTAGCCCAGGGCCAATCTTCCTCAGCAAAAAGAAGAAGATTTGACAATGGATGTTGGCTCGGGGCTGATCTTCCTCACCAAAAAAAAAAAAGAAAAAGTATTAGTTTGCTAAGGTCTTAATGCAGGGCTTCTCAACCTCAGCACTGTTGATGGTTTTTACTGACCAATGCTTTGTTGTGTTGTAGGATGTGTGGGAACATCCCTGGCCTCTGCCCACCAGATGCCAGTAGCAACTCTTCAGTTGTGACAATCAAAAATGTCTCCAGACATTGCCAACCGTCTCCTGCAGGGCAAAGTTGCCCCCAAGTGAAAACCACGACTTTACCTCTTTCTTGAAGATCATTATGAATAGAATGATTATGAGTAGAGATGATTACCCTGTGTAACATGTGGATTCCTCTGAGCCAAGCCAGGGAGGGGGCTTTTGCCCATCGCTTCCACATACATCTGCTCTTGGAATTTTCCTGTCTCCTTCTGTTGTCATCAGTCTTTCCTCATCTGCTGCCTGAACAGATGCCATTGTCCAAGAAAGGACAAAGAGGGGCTTTACCTCATTCCTAAAGAGAAAGAGACAGAGCAAGAGAAGGCAGAATGACCCATGTGGCTATTGCTCTGTAACTCTGCCTGAGGAAAGTACTAGAAGTTCTTTCTCTTTTTTGAGGTTGAACCGATCCACTTCAGTTCTGCCCAGGGATACAGTTGACCTGAGAGTGACCCGTGTTCTTTGCCGTATCTCTTTTGTTGCGAGAAGGGTAACAGAAGATTGGGAAGACATCTTAGGGTTGGAATGTGACCGTCAGACACAAGGCATCTGAGATGCTGGGAAGAAAGGAGCCTAGGCCTGCACCAGTCATTTTGTGGTTAACATTTGGTTTTCTTAGATTCCAAAACCTGTGGTTTGCAAAATTGACTATTTTCAGGCTGCTTGCATCTCTTTTATTTATTTTTTGGTATATTTTTCTGCTTAGTGCTTATTATATTTCCTTTCAAAAATGTTCAACTCTTTCAGTAGCACTAAGGAAAGAAAGAAAAGGAATGTGTTGTCAACGACGGCTAGGCCAGTACAGGGCACCGTGGGGATGCTGGAAACAAGCGAACTTCGAGAGAGAGGCAGGAAAGGGCAGAAGGAAAAGACAAAGGCCTCGACCACGCAGTCAATTCGCTCATTACTGGGTTTTCTCATTCCTCAGGGGACTTTTGACTTGTTCATTCAAAGGTGCAATTTCTTTACAGCTCCAGGGTGGCTTGCTGCCAATCAGAGGGCTCTTGTGGGTAGTGGCTCTGTTTCTAACGGCTGCCCTTGCCAGTCTGACCTCTAGATAAATGGATATTACCATTACACCATTCTTGTAAAACAAAAGCAGAAAGTCAGGTGTCATCCAGTTCTTTTTCAAACACAATGTACACTTCTGGCTTCGTTGTTTACAAGTGACATTGAAAAACTAGAG